>NC_137127.1:37281873-37869373 GCF_949319135.1 Squalius cephalus | reverse complement strand
CATCTCATAGTCCAAACACAAAAGTATGTTTGTTTTTTTAATAAAATATAAAATAAATATAGTTAATGTGTAATACATGTAAATGTAAATCTAGTGTTTCGCAGGAGCAAAACTTGCTTTAAATAAAAAAAATGCACTGAGATTATTTTATTTTTTATTTTATTTTATTTTTATCTCTATGATTGCTAGTATGGTTTGCACACCGTTTCATTTTCATGCGCTGGATCATTTGTCCGACAGATACAATATTACATCATCTATCCTTTAGTTTCTTCCTTTTGCTCTGTCTTGCACTCCTGTCACTTTGTTCCTTCATTGTGACTTCTGTTTCTTGCCTTTTATGTTTTTTTAACATGTGAAGAGTCACGTTGACTCATTCTGGATGACATGCTCCATTCAGCGCAGGTGATGACAGGCTGTCAAAACAGGACTGTCACAGCACACACGCTGCCTCACTACAGTCATAGCAAGCCTCAATGGCCATGTACACACTGTAAATTTCAGGAGTGACAACCGCATTTAAATGCAGGAGTGGGTCCCCTAAATTATCGTTCCATATGTGTACAGAACACGACTCGCTCCCAAAACTGCGATGATTGACACCGTTCTGGCGTCTCACGTATTCGGTATCCACTATTCTGACCAAAGAAATATTACAGTGACAAAAGACTCATTTTGTTCAGCAATTTTAACTAAAGCAAGGTCGGCAGAGGCATTGTGTTTTGTTTATGCTTAAAGGCGCAGTATGTAATTTTCACTGTTAGAGGTTGCATATTCAAAACAATAACAAAGGCATAGCTTGACTGCGTGATGGAGTATGGAATGATGGGAGTTGTCATATTTACTGATGGAAAGCAATCCAACAGGACTAAAATTATAAAACCGTTACGTTTGATCACATGATTTTATTTAATTCTAATTAATTAGCCGCAAGTAACTTAATGTTTAATTCTAAATGACTTTTTAATTAAATTAATTCCTTAAATTATTGTGTAGCAGCATCCAGTAGGAGTGGGCAATATGACCCAAAACATATTTCAAGATATGAGGGGGCAATATGACCAAAAACTTATTTCAAGATATGAGCAATTTTATTTCTTGATAACGATATATATCATATGGTTATGTTATATTAGTTATAAAAAAGAGGTACAGTTTTTCAGGTACAGTCAGGTTTATTTAACATGTATACATTTATTTAACATCTTTTGTTGTTTTATTAACATCAAGTGACAGCGGCCTAATATACCTGTCAAGACCAAATGCTTGAATATAATATACTGACACCTATATTCAGTTTTCACCAAGCTGTTTGCTTTCATTTAAGCCATAACCGATTGTTTTTACGTGAGATAATCCACATAATGTGTCTGTCTGTATTTGACCATTTAAGTGCAAAGAGAACTGAATTCGGCATTGTGTGCTGTCGAAGAGAGCGTTTCTGGTGTGTGTCATTCAGCACGATGCATCGAGTTCTTTTTTTTCACAACTTACTGTGCATAATAACTTGATAAACTCTTTTTGAAGATCCTCGTTAAATGTACACATGTATCTTTGACATCTTCGCGTCTTACCTGATATCCTCCGCACTCTCTAATATCCCGCCTTCACTAACTGAAAGTTAATCAATAACGAATTGTGATCGGATGGTAATTTTGTTCTCCAAAATATGACGAGATTGGTTACCTTTGATTAGGCTATTCTCGCTTTTCAGAAGACTACTACTCGCTTTTATCATCACCTAGCAAAGACAATTTAGAAATATGGGACTTTTTTTTTCATAATAAGCCTGGACACTAAAAATAGAGCTGAAATATGTGACTGTCCCGGCTTGTTTTTGATGGCCTTGTTCTTGTTCGCTGATAGGCTTGGATCTGGCAGCACGAATGAGTCAGGCTCGTACCGCTTTCCCTGTGATTTCTTGCACCACACATACAGGCCATAAATACATAGACGATAATACATATATTTTAACATGCATCAGAGATGTATCTTTCAACTGTCATCTTTCATATCTCTAGTCGGATGGCATTACCAACTAGTTGTTCAGTTCGGTTCCGTACACACTACATATAATTTTTGTAAATGCTGTTGAGATACCTGCATTTTTGGGGAGTAAATTCGGAACAGAATTAAGTACTAAAAGGTGAACTGACTACCAAATTTAGCTGCAGTGTGTACGTGGCCAATATAAGCTTTCTTCCTAAAAACAGGCTTTCAGAAACAAGATTTTGTGCAAGCAGTAAAGTAGTATGTGTTGTTGTAGTCTTTAATGCTGTCCATATAAATTACTCTTGTCAGTTCTGAATTCTGGTCTTTCTTATATCTCACAAATTTGATCCCTTATTGTCGTTGTCACGGCAACATCGCTGACATCATGGCAACATGGAAAGGACATTTGGTTTCCAAGGAGAGACACGGCAGAAAAACTTTCTGCCCACACCAAACTGACCTAAGATGAGACGTAATGTGGCTTTTTACGACATAATGTGGCTTGACTTTTGTAACTTTCAGTTTTGAAAACTGGTAAATTGAATTAAAAGATGTAAATACAGTCAGCTGTTTACAGTTAGCTGGAAAAGAAGAACATTGATTGTGTTGCTACTGAAGGAGTTGACCTGGTTACGTTCACACTCTTTGATCACGTTCACACTGCTAACACACTTTTTTTAGTTATTCTGTACCCTGGAGTTATGGCTATGTTGCTCAGGAGTGTGTGAACTTTGATCCAAAGGCCTGTGAATGTGTATATGAATGGGTTTATAATATAATATGAATGGGTTTGTAATATAATATAATATAATATAATTAATAATTTATATTAAAATTATTATTCAAGACCCTACAGGTGAATAGGGTAAACAAACATGTTAACTAATAGATATCACCATACTTTCCACAGTTGATTAATTACACTACATTAAGTCAATTGTTTTGTATTACAAATCTGAAATCTGGTGTTTAAATATGCAATGGAGGCATTATCTAATTAAAATGCACTAATTTGCATTCAATTCCTGAACAGAAATCTGGACATTGATAAAGCCCGGTTCAAAATTGTTTCGTTTTGTTGACATATTAGATTTAACAGGGGATTTATGATATCTCTTTTTTATCACTAAAATTCTATTAACCACTAGGAAAAAAAATCACCATAATTTTAGGGATAACATTATATATTAACAAACCCCTTTGTAAAAAACAAACAAAAAAATAATACCTGATGGGAATAAAAATGAAATGTTTGGTGTATGCAAGTGCTAAAGTGGAGATTTCTGACTCGGTGCAGAGAAAACATTGTATTGTAATTGAAATATATAGATAAATAAATAAACACTTAAATGTGTATTTTAGATGTTTTCTTTCCACTGGTCTGAATGAAGACAAGTTATGGCTGCAAAATAGACTAAAATCTCAGCATTATCCAGTGCTTGAAAAAAACAGGGGTTTTGCCTGTAGTGTTATGCTTTAAGTACAGTTGTAATCTATTTTGCTGTTATGACCTGCTGCAAATGAGATAACTTGACACCAGCTTCCGACAGCGTTTCTGAGGAATCTTAGTCCATTCCTCATGAGCAATGGCCTCCAGTTCAGTAATATCCTTGGGTTTGTGTGCTGAAACCGCCTTCTGCAAATCCCACCAGAGATTTTCTACGGGGTTCAAGTCAGGTGACTGTGATGACCACTGTAGAATCTTCCAGGTCTTCTTCTGCAACCGAGCCTTGGTGGAATTTGAGGTATGCTTTGGATCATTGTCCTGTTGGAAGGTCCAATGATGCCCAAGCTTCAGCTTCCTCACCGACCGCATGCTGTTTTCTCCTAGGATTTCTTGATACTTCAATGAATCCATATTGCCTTCCACACGCTGCAGGTTTCCAGTGCCAGATGATGCAAAGCAGCCCCAGAGCATCCACCAAGTTTTGCTGCAGGTCTTCACTTCTGCAGAAGGCCATCACTCGAGGGTTTTTCTGAACCTGCCTTCTCAGAATTCTGGTTGCAGCCATTGATGGCTTTCTTTTTCTGCCCCATCTAGTTATTATAACCACTGTTCCTTTATCTTTGAACTTGAGAACTATGGTTCCAACGGTGTCTCTATACTAGGAACATTTAGTGCCTTCGCTATCCTTTTGTATCCTGTTCCTTGTTTGTGAAGGACAATGATATCTTCTCAACTTTTTGGACCATACTTTTGACTTGGCCATATTTCTAACATGCAGTCAAACGTGACACTCAACAAACCTAGCCAATTTAGATATTTCATGTGTTCTAGCTCAAGCAAACCTGGTGCAGCTAATTAAGCCCTTGGTTAGTGGCATGAGACAACAACTGTTTTGCAGATTTGTGCTGTTGTGCGGGATTCTATTTAGGGGGTTGAACCATTTTGAGACTTCTTAAGTCATTAAAAGTTGCATTTTCAGTTGAGTTTGGGTAAACCACTTGAAACATTTGTTATGTTGAGCCATTTCAATTATTTTGTTTGATTTGTTAATTGCAAACAGCTGAAAGTCTGTACATTTAGCCAGTAAACCTGATTTGCAATGGGGTTTGAATAATTTAGATCACAACTGTATATAGCAAAATAATGACATCATTAAAAAAAATAACTTTATAACAAATTATCCTGTTCAAAAGTTGTTTCTTCCTTTTACATTAGTGACTGCTTGCAGCCATTTGTAATTGTATGATTCTCTCATAATATTAAGAACCAAGCATGTCAACTTTTGAGCGGGAAGCTTTTTGTATTTGTATTTAAATATTTTTAGGTCTTGTAGTATGTACAAAAATTATGTAATGTCAAATAGTTTCATCAGGGCATAACTGATGTCCTGTCTATTAATACTGTGTCGCCCTCTATTGGACATTACTGGACATTAATTCACTTTAATGTGTGTCCACAGAAACATTTGCTGAAACTTTGAGGAAAAAAATTAAAACTATGGAATGAAGTTGCAATTTATTTTACAGTATATGCACTTTCAGTGTACGCAAGAATGTACTGAGTAATATAAAGTCACTTCATTGGTTAAGGTTAGGTTTAGGATTAGTACATAGTTTTTACCCAGTGATTACATAGTGATTACACAGTATGTACATGCATAAGAGGACTCTAAATTTAAGTGCAACTGCATATGACCCATTTAATCTTTGTCATTCAGACTGTATATTGTGTTTTTTTTCTTTCTCTTCTCTTTCTGTAGGCTTTAGCCTCATCTGCCCCATCAGTGATGCATCCTGGAATCCCTCTCCAGACAGGAAGTGCTCAGTTTGGTGACTCTTTCCAGCAGGCGCTTATTCTCTGTCCCCCAACCATTCAAGGTACCTTCAGTCATCAGATTCAAGCTAATGTTAGATCAACCACAATGTTTAACAGTATAATGATACTATAATTTACCATTTATTTGTTTCTGTTTTGTCATTTGTCTTCATGTCAGTATTATTTTAGTAACATTGATGTACTAATTTAGTTTTTGTTAATATTTTTATCTTTTTTTTGTCTTTGTAACCTGTGCTGGAAAAATGGGTTGAAAGGTGCATAGACTTATTACAAGCTACCGGCAAAAAAAAGTAAAACGTCAATTTTTGTTGCATTTGAGGTTTTCAGAAAAATACGTTTATTAAGCCCTCGTCTAGCAATCCCAATGATCCAAATAGCAATTAAACATCTAAAATTATCTTTGTGTATGTTTTCTGAGAGGTGTACCTTCCTAAATCTTTCTTTTATTTGAATAATTCATGAAAAAAAATGCTGTTTTTCTCGACGACTGGTGCTTCCCCTTAGCACAAGTTTGGTATCCAAGCATGTCGGAAAAGTGCAGCATTCCAACTTTGTGAATATTCATATCGAATTCTTGATGTCATGAGTCTTAACCAATGAATGTGATTTTCAAACTCATGCTGATGTAAACAAAACCAGCCACAATAACACCTTCAGTGATTAATCAAAACACCCCGCGTGGTGGCGCATTGTGGTATCATGGAAGCGTCCATCCTCTGAAAACACGAAAAGTAAACTATTTCGTAGATCTATGCATGTTTTGTAATGGAAATGGATGATAGTGAGAGTGCTCAGTCGGTGGCTAATGCTTAAATGCAATGCGTTTGGCGAATTTTGTTGGAGTAATAGAAATGGAACATTTTGCTCAATTTATAAATGACAACTTCAGTGATAATGTGCCACCACCTAAAAAAGTTGATTGTGGATATTAATGTTGCAAACTTGAATAATTGTTGGGCATGGACTAGGGATGTAAATTTACACAAATTCCCATGATCGAGCGTCAATTAATAGATGAATAGTTAGTTAGCCTTAATACTGCAATATTCGTGGCATGTAGCCAACAGCATGACAAGGTCTGCAAATGCTACTCAAAATGCTATGTTCCTATGTTTTTAGTCTAAAATAAAGGGCTAGTAGGATTGTAAAATGAGTGTATGTGATTAATTATTTAATTAAATTACTTGTTTAATAATCAAAAATAACAACTAATACAAAGTGTCGCCAACGCCGCCTCAGATGCCTGCTAGTCAGAGTGTGTGTTGTTCTCTTCCTGGAACAACACGGCAACTAAACCCAATGAATTCACAACGATTTATTACAATAGTGTTTTCATTATAATTTTATATAATATGACAGTCCTAATCATAGTTATTATTAGTTGTGCATTGCTGTTTGAGCTGCATGCGCTGAAGTTGACCACCAGTGTGTTTTACTACCGCATTAATTCTTAACCAAATGCATCCTACATGATATAAATCAGATATAGCCCTACACAAAATAAACACAAAATTTCAACTTACATTTGCACAAAACAACAAGGCTGCAAATGCACATGCAAACATGTAGTCATGAAGGTGTAACTTAAGCATTTTAACCCCCTGGGTTCAGCTTGCTTTTTTTCTTATCGGTGCAAAAGAGACTCAAAATACTCTGTTGATTTTGATCTTACATATAAGTGTTATACATCATTCGATCCTGTTAACTGTCTATTTTTTTGTTTATACTCACAATAAAAACAAAGTGTTGAGCTTTTTGCCAAATAAAGAAAAATAAACATGATGAGAGTTCTGCCTTCTCTCTGGCAGTGAAATCCATTCTGAAACACGTCTGAAAATGAACTGTAACTCAGCGAATATTCAGTCACACAGGCATACAGGCACACAGGCAAACAGCTTGAATTCTCTTCTTTTAAATGAAGTAATTTATATAAAAAACAAATATTCTCAGTTTATGTAATCTGTATGAAAAGAGAGAGATGTCAGTCATTCTCATTTCAGCTAATTATCTGCTAATGTGAACACGCCCACGGAGAGCGTGCGCTATTCAAACGCAAATGATATGAGACAATCCATGCAAACATGTCAACGCCCACATCAGCTAGATAAAACACATCAAGTTTAATCAGACTTGTGTACTTAAGGTCGTCTTGCGACGCTGTGAGGAATACTATCGTAATAATAATCCTGGGAAACTTACCACAGAAGTGCTGGTTAGTTTTACTTCGAGGAGCAACGGATCCAGCCGAGGATTGTGTATAGTAAGTTCTTTATTCTTAAGTGCTTTTTTCTAATCGCGATATGCAATATTTAGTGTCTGTAAAATATGAATCGCGTGTCTGTGTGTGAATGAATTGCATAGATTGCGTGCTGTTGTTTACTACAGAACAGCTTGCATCTGTGCATAAGCAAGGTATTAAACTGCAAATTAGCATTTATATGCTAATATATCATAAAAACGATATGTTACAGACGAAATATGAATGTTTAGACAAGATTTCGTTGATTAGTTTTGGATAGATTAAGTATTTACTGTAAAAAAGACCACTGTCACATCAAATAAGCTTTTGTTCGCCAATTTCTGCTCATATGTTAAATATATAGTATGTGATGTTTTGTCAAAAATAAAGTAGGTATATTGAATTATCAACTAAGATGTTATTATAGTGTTTGTTCCAATATTCAAACTAATGAATCCTTAACTTTGAAGTACATATGATAAAATGTATACTTTTTACAAAGATTACACTTGAAATATTGTTAAAATTGTAATTGTTGATTTACATGTGAAAACTTTTTAATAAAATAGCAAAAAAAATATTTACAAGCTAGTAGATGTAAGCAACATCTTAATAGGTCAACATAAGCCTTCTCATTAAATTATTTATTATTATTATTTTTTATTAGTGACACATTTGAGGAGAGGATATATTCTAAAACTTTCTGAAAATACAGTATGAGAATTAACTGCATAGTTACTAGAAATGTTTACAATGGATATTATACAGTTTGCATGCATACAAAATAAGTCCTCACATTCTTTCTTGTGGTTCAGTGACACACCTGAATGAAAGGCTCATTATGCAGCTCGTTATATGGGTCATTGTCTTCTCGGGTGTCAATCACAGCATTATTCATGATCATTCACACCCCCACGCATATTACCTTTCCAAACAAAATGTGTCTTACAAAGTTTAAATCAATGTATTGTTATATGTGAATGATTAGGCAGGGTGATTTTCAGATAATTTTGAAGCAAAAACTCTTGGCGACAACATCCATTAGTCAAAAGTCTTGTAGACACATATTCAGTATGTGTTTTGTGGCCTTATTTCAGAAACTTTCATTTTTATTTTTTTCAATAACCATGCATGAACATTATTCTCTCAAAAATACAAACATGTATGTTGCTCGCATATTGTGGTAGCCCTGTTTGTGCTAAATAGAGTGTAATTACACATTTGCCATTAATATGTTTATAAGCAACTGAAAAAAGCACAAATGTCAGGGCATGTCAAAACATCTCAAGGACCCCAAAAACACCTTAGACCCCAGAGTGTTAACGTATAATGGTCCCAAACATAACTCCGGCATGCTCGCTTTTTTTACTTGTCTGCTTTTACGTGTTTCGTGGTTGAGCAGCACGCATGCACATGACCTTGCTTAATCGACGTTCAATAAGTCGATTAATCGCTAGCTTCCCAGCATGGACATGATATGAAACTGTCATGACTGAGTATTAAGATGAACTTAGCTAGCTGTGTTTATCACTATTAATCTGGCCACATTTCCATGCAAGAAAAATCATAAATTCTTTCACAGAATTTTTTTTTTTTTTTTTTTTTTTTTTAACTTAACATGGCCAATTTATTGTTGTTGTTGATATTTTGTTGCATGCTTTTACTACATGGGTAGCCCTTAACCAGTGGTACGGTTCTCAAACTGACTGCTAAGCAGAAAAATCAGTTAGTAACAATGTTAAATATTCTCTATATAAATATTTTCAATAAAGTTTAACATATATTTTCCCAATAGATATGGGTTTTAACTTGGTGTGTGCCAAATTTTATGGTATGGTTGCTATGTGTTTTTGGATTTTTTGGGTTTGTTTTGGAACCTTCAGAAAACTTTAACTAGATTTTTCTCAATTGACTTTGCTGACTCTATCGACTTCAATAGCTTCTGTAGCTTATTCATTGTCTGATTAAAACAAATCATACATCAAGAATGTGAAAATAACAAGAACATTTTTTTTTTTGGCTCATTTCGACTCATTTAGCCTGCACGGGTCACACATGTTGTCTATAGTTTGAGTACTTCAGCTTAAACTAAATGAAAATAATTAACATATTTTTTATTGTTTTAGTTAACAATAATAACCCTGCCTCATGTCACAGGTCTCCCACCTAACCCAAATAAGCCAGTGGGATTCTCTGTGCGCATGGAGAGCACAGTACCACTGGTGACACAAGCCTCTGCCATCCAGCCTCTACAGATCAGACCAGGGGTCATTACACAGGTAAACACAAATACAGATTGATCGATAAATAGTTACAAACAAACTTTTATCAATATTTACACTCTTCCACTTAATCAGTTGTTTAAAGGTGCTTTAAGCGATGTTGGGTGATGTCACTTCTTGTTGACGTTCGAAGTATTGTCAAACAAAACAGAGGCTAGCTCGACCCTCCCTCCTCCTCATCCTATGGGATTTTGCGCGTTCCTTCTACTTTTTCCCTCTTCTTTGCTATTTGTTCATCGGAACGTTGACTCTTTGGTCGTGTGATGGCCATATCAAAAGTCAAGAGAATATAATTCTAACGTTAGTCGTTGTCGTTGTCTAGGACATCTCTCCTCTAGCTAACTTCCCTCTCATGTTTCTCTCTCCTCCACTCCCCACACCCCCCTTCATGTGCATGCGCACTAACCCCCCAACCCCCACCCCCAAATCATTCTTGTCGATTATTGGCTGGAACACTGTTTGTTATGTTTAGTGGTGCAGGTTGGCCCAGATTGTTTTTGTTGCCGTTTGTGGAGCCTGGGCTGTCTACATAGACCACTTTTTTTTTTACAGTGTGTACAGTCAGCTAGCGCAGGGGTTCCCAACCTTTTTTGTGCCAGGGACCAGCATATTCATAAAAAAAATTCCAGGGACCAGTTGTCAATTTTAAGATGCATCGTTTGGAACATATCACTGTGTAAAACAGTAACAGCCTATCATTTATTTGCATAATGAACTAGATGGCAACAAAGGCTACTTGTATGAATATTCCAATCTTTTTAAACTTTCAGACCGGTTCACAAAATATTTCCCTTTACTGCCATACAATTAGGTCTACTTCAAAAGCAACTCACACAGCACTCACTCACTAGCAGGTGGCAGTAATGGCAAATTGTATGAAAATACCAGTCCATTTCACCTGTCAAATCTCTCCAGAACCACTAAAGACAATCACTTCAACAGCAACTTAGTGTTTTCACACACCAACAGGTGACAACAAAGGCTAATTGTATGAAAATAAGTGCCAGTTTCAACAATCAGACAGTTTCAGAATACAATAGCAAACACATAACTTAGTGATTTCAGCCAATCATTTTTAAAGTATAAAATTAGAGATTAAACTTTAACCTTTAACAAAAAATACCAAATCAGACCAATGAGAACAAAACTATTTTAATGTGAGCATGAACTGCTTATTGATATTACTATATTTGTAGCTGTGCACAAGACAAGCTGTTCTTCCTGAGCATCCATAAAAAACATATGCATCCAAAACAATGCACACAAATTCCAGGATACAATAAAACGAAATTTAAAAAGGTCTGCTTTACAAATATGAACGAAAACCAGCTTACAGTTTTTCACCACAAATAATACACAACGGATTTGGCGCCACGGAATCGCCTGTTGTCATAAATCCATACCTAATGTATGAGGTATCGTATTTATGAAGCGTGACTTTTTCTCTCTCGCTATTTTCGAGTTGGTCATCGCCTTTCCTTTTACCAGAACTGTCCGCAATGAAATTAGCCATTGAAAAAAATATTGCGGCCCGCTCATCTCTCCACTTCCCTGTCACTTCAGGTGCTGCTCGCTTTTTTGCAGTCCGTTCAGATATGATGCGTTGCTAAGCAGTCGCAAGGCGCTCAAAGAAACACATTTTAATCTATTTATTGTTTAGGTTTTGGATTAAATAACATGACGTCATAGCACTTAAAAAAGCATATAAAAAAGAAAATTATTATTATTATTATTATTATTATAAAAAAAGAAAAAAAAAAAAAAAAAACATTATTCTGGGAATATTTCAAGGCCCGGTACTAACGGGTCCACGGACCGGCACCGGTCCGGGGACCGGGGGTTGGGAATCACTGAGCTAGCGGATAGTGAGGAGATGTTTGCTGTATGTGACAAAATGTTTCAGCCTAAAGAACGTGTGACATTGCTTAGAGCACCTTTAATATCGCGCTTAAAGGAAAAGTAACTTACTTAATTTATTGTTTGCATACATTTTATTGACATGGTTACTGGACACACAAAAAGTGTATTAAAGTGTATTATCAGTGTATTTAAGGGTTAGTTTACACAAAAATAAAAATTGTCATTAATTACTCATCCTCTTGTAGTTCCAAACCTGTAAGACATTCGTTCATCTTCAAAACACAAATGAAGATATTTTTGATGAAATCTGAGAGCTTTCTGTCCCTCCATTAACCGCGTTTCGACTGTCGGGCCAAAAGCGGGCGTGCTAGTGCGTGCCAGGGCCAGTCACGTTTCCACTGTCACTTCCGGGGCTTGATCGGGCCTCGTCAGAGCTTCCTCTGGGCCAACGTCCAGGGTTTTCTGGCCCGACCAATACCTTGGTCCAAAGCGGGCCAACTCAGGCTTGAGGAGTGGTTACGAACAGAGGAGTTTACCTGAGTCGAGAGACGTCAGCACCGTGGTTGATTCCATATACCAGCTAACATTAGCATTAAAGACTTTTAAAATCATTTTAGCTCAAAACACACTCTCATGTTTGAATACCTTCTGTTTGTGATCAGATGTGGATTCTGATCACTGTACGGTATAAGGCAAAAATATATGCGATGCAAAGGACTGCGCGTTAACCATTACCAGAGTAAACATGGTAAATATGACCGCTTGAAGAAATCAGACAAATCATAAAGGCTATCACAATCATGTTTTTATTTTATCTGTCAGTACCTCTCGTCTCGTCTCTTTATACCGGATGATATCCATATTTAGCTCTGCATATGTCATAAAATAAAGCAACGTTTTTCGAGAGCTTCCTATGTTTTTCTGACTGAAAATATTACTGTATTGGGAGAGAGTGTCATAAAGCTCCTTAGGTCGTATTTTTGGTGGCATATTTGTAGAAATGATCATTGGATCCAGAAACCCAGGACCCAGAAAACACCTCAGACCCCAGAGGGTTAAAGTAATCCATGTGACACAAAAAAAACATAATTTACTACTTTATTATATAAATATTAAGCTCCGACGCACGTTAATGCAACAACGTCTGCTCTCGCATCAACACAACACGCATGCGTTGTGGTGCTCTCGTGAATGAGCGTTGGAGATGAATATTTTGTAAATAAAGTGGTAAGTTGTGGGGGGTTTTTGCGCAAACAAAGCACTCGTGTCACTTGATAAAATTGAGGTTAAACCACTGGAGTCAAATGGATTACTTTAATGATGCATTTACTATCTTTCTGTGGCCTGAAAGTGGTAGTTGCATCAAGGGAGGGACTGAAAGTTCTTAATTTGTGTTCCGAAGATTAATTTGTGGTACGGGTTTGGAGTAATTAATGACAGAATGTTCATTTTTGGGTGAACCATCCCTTTAGTTTTTAAATGCTACTTTGAGGAGGAGACAAGGACACATTTTGAGTTATTTTATCCATGTCAGGAAGTTAGCATGCTTTTTTTTTACAGCAGGCGTGGTCAAATCGTCCTCAGCAGATCCTGGTGCCCACTTGGCCTCAGGTGGCCCCTTCAGCAGCAACATTGGCCTCAGACACAGTGGCAGGTCCACAGAGACTAGCAGAATGGGGGTGGGTGAAACAAGCCTCTCTGTCATTGTACTTGCACTGCTTTATTTATTTGTTCCAGTATTAAAACATGGTTCAAGCTCTTGTGTGAGTCATCTTTCTTTGCATACTTTCCTCCACACTGAAATGCTTTGTTTCTCTCCCATCTTTTGCAGGAAAGTTCATTCCCATGGCAACCATTACAGCTCCATGATGCCCCACCAGCCGCTGTTAACAAACCCAATGGCCATGTCAGCTCACCAGCCTATCAGCATAGGAATAGCTCATGTGGTGTGGCCACAGCCAGCTGCTAACAAGAGAAATAAACCATCTTCAAACAGGTTAATCCACATACCATATCTGGACATGCTGTCAGTGTATGGAGGGCTAGGAGTGCCACTTGAAAACAAAAAAGGAACTGATTATAAATCAATTCATTAAAACATAAAAAATCCAGTTAATTGATTTTTTTTTTTTTATGTGTAAATATGCAGTTAAATATAAAAAATAATGCAATAATTATTTTATTTATTCATTTTTTTAGGCCCATGACAAAACATCAACATTAATAAATGTTTTGGTAAAAAAAAAATATATATATATTATTTATTCCCTTTTCAAGTAAAAAGAAATAAATTATTATCAAATTTATTACACTATTAAAAAACAAAATGGTCTGTAAATGGAAATTGATAATGTTAAATCTAGTGTAATTAAAAAAAATCCATTATTAAATTTTCATTTTGCACCAATTTATGTTGCAAATATGGTATTGGAAATATATTCAAGTTCAGGATTATATTGCTATTTTACATATTACATTTCAAACTGAACTTTGCCAGTGTTATGCTTCTATATAAAATTGTTGTTAAGTGTTATGATAAAACATAACTTTTTAAATAGCTTTAACTTTTAACTGATCATTTTTAACTTTTAAATTGCAAAGGTAAACGTTGTTCAAAACACAATCATGAATTTTACTGATTTAAAAAATCAGAAAATAATAATCACTACAAATTGACCAATAAATGGATACATTTTTCTAAATGTTTAAAAATTATAATTGCATTATAATGTTAAATAAATACCATTGAATTTTTTGGACACCATTTTGATGAACAGTACACTTGTATTCATTAATCAGCATTTTTCAGATATGTTTTTTTATTGGTCAATTTCTTAAAGCAAATTAAAACAGTGAAATGTTTGTTTATTTTCAAATATAAAGAAATTAAACAAAAATACATCAATAAATAATCGTTTAAATAAAGAAATGAATCAATAGTTGTTTAAATAATCATTTTACATGCAACTTTTAAAATAGAATTTACTTTTGGTAAATGTTAGTGAAGATTCCAGACCCAAAAGTCAGATTATTGGTAAGTTATTTGTTTATTTTTTTATTTTCAAATTAATTTAATAAATTGAAGTGACACACTTTGCATTCCATTCTGTTGGATATATATTTATACATGTCTTGATTGGGTTGATCAAACATTTGCCACTGTGTTTTGTTTGCTACACGTGGTTATCAGCAAGCTCAAAAGTAGTTGATATCGGTTATTACATTCTTGTCATGCCTACCTATCTAATTCATCATTATTATCCCACGTAGAAGTAACAACTTCATGCACAGAACCAATTCCCAAAACTCATCATGCCAGTCCCCAAAGATGGTAGAAGGTGCCAAAAACACAGAGGAAGAGGCAGCAGAATGTGTAGTAGAGACGGAGTCAGAGCCGGTGCCAGAGGAGGAGCCTGCATACTGTAAGGCAAAACAAGAGTACGAGGAATCGACTGTGTCTCAGAAGCAGAGGCAGACCATTGTGATCGCTGACTCTCCGAGTCCTGCTGGCAGCGTCATCAGTATCAGCAGTGGCACAGATGAGGAGGGGCCGGACTCTCAGAAACATTCACTAGAGTAAGTTACCCGTCTAATACATATCTAGAAGTTTTAAAGGGTTTGTTCACCCAAAAAAAAAAAAAATCAGTCAGAATTTGCTCGCCCTTATGTTGCTCAAAAAAACAAAAAAAAATCTAATGGAGCACAAGGTGGAAGTAAGCTTTGAAGTTTTTTACACACTGAATTACTGGAAACTTGTCCACATACTTCTGGCCATGCATCATCTCTCTTTCAGTGTACCATGGAAGGAAGGAGACAGGATGATAGGGTGAAGAAGAGAACATTTCAGCATGGCTTGGATATGGAGCTATGTTATATTTGGAAAACCTCAGCTGAATTTGAGAAATTGAGGCTTAAATTTTCAGTACAAATCATTAGAGGGATGGTTGCAATGTAGCTGAGCTATACATGTGATAAATGGCTTGTAAAGGCAGTGTTAGAGTGTGTGCACCCTCTGTGTTTCAGGTGTAAAGGTAGTCCGGAGTGTGAGGCATGTAAGAGCACCCTCAATATGGAGCGGGTGTGTTCCCTGAGCAGTCCCGATTCAACCCTTAGTACCAGTTCATCAGCTTCAGAGCAGTCCAGCTCCTCCCCCTGCAAGAGACGCAACAGGTCCGTATTTCATGCACACACTTTACTACGGTCAGAATGAGGATTTGAGCCCAAAGTAAACCCTTTCGTACGTAAGTTTAAAATATTCTAGCTGAGCCCCCAGCGTGAGTTTAAGGCGACATTTGTTTTAGATGGTATCACCTTATTATTTCCATGGCTACACGTCAATCTTGTCACGTGACACACCGCAGCCACAATAGTGCTGTATGACAGATGTTTTGCTTTTATTTTGTTTTTCCCTTTTTATTCAAAATATTCACAAACTTGTTAACTATATCATGAACTATCTGATATTCTGATTCTCAAATGCGTGTAAGCGAATGTTTTTTTTTTATTTAAAAATCTTTATAATGATAATGTTAGCTGATCTATAACGTGTGATGGGCGCCACCATTTTAGTTTGCACCGCAATTCAGAGAATTGGATCTGTCAGATTTACATCACGTAAATTCACCAACTTCTCCCGAAATACATGAAAGAAAGTGACTGGTGAACTGGGAGAAGAATAGAGTAAACGTTATTGTTACCTATACAATTTAAAACACGTCATCAATGTATAATAGAAAGGATTATTATAGCCGATTCCATAGACGTTGTGTATTTTACAAACTATGAATGTATTGTTTTGCTAGTACTTATGTGTATTTAAATGTCTGAAACCTAAAATAAACATTATGTGGTTGATAACACTGAATAGTGATATATGACTAGCGCTGAGCACGTCTGTCTCTAATTACACCTGTGTGATCGTACACTTCAGGGACCAGCCTAGACTGATCACACCGGTGTACGCATCAAAGGGTTAAGAACGATACATGAGTGTTGTGTTGACTTGAGAGCAGATGTTGCGTGAACATGCGTTATTCATAACATGCTGCACATTTTGGCCAGGACACTCCTGTGAAAGAGATTTTTAATCTCAGAGAGCTCTTTTCTGGTTAAATAAAGGTTAAATAAAATAAATAAAATAAAAATATTCAGTCAAGAGTCTCTTTTTCGGTTGTTCTTTGATTATTAATGACAGACAGCAGCCGGTTTATTGGGCTACTGTCACTTTAAGACCTACCGCACAACACGGATCTGATGCATCACATTTTCATAACTCTTTGTTCATTTAAAACTTTATTTAACTAATTTAAGACTGCTTATGAGGATACTTGACAAAACAGGCATTTTGGCATAATTTTGACATTTTATTTATTTATTTTTTCCAAGTTGAGGACTTTCCTTGAAATTAACTTGGGCAAAAATGATAATGAAAGAGACCAAACTGCCTCAAATATATATATTTATAAAAATTTATATTAATTTTTTTAATTTTTTTTTTTATCTAGCAGATTGATGATTCAGATTTTTTTTAAATTAATAGTGATTAAATATTGTTAAATACGAAATCACTAATTGCGAACTAAATGACATGATATCCTTATTTTTGTGATAAGTAGATTTAGTTACTCACTAAATTAAACATGTAAAGTAAAGAGGCCATGTGACAATGTCGCATTTTATAGAATGTTTGTCGCGTACTGCATAGTTCCACATACTTGTGTTGTTGTTGTTGTTGTTTAATCAGTGCATAGTGTTCCATTCTGAGCACTGTTTATCTGTGAGTATGTTCTTTGCTCTTTTTTGTGTCTGAGAGTGATTGATTTGGTCTGTGTTCAGTATGTCAGATGATGAGCGTGAAAGTGGATGTGATACGGTGGATGGCTCGCCTGCATCGGTGTCCTCCAGTCGAGCTGACAGCCCCTTCCTGGAGGCCACCTATATTAATGACAACAACCAGAATTGCAAAGCCAATGGAACTACAGAGACCGAGTCTGCCAAGCTGCCCATCCGCACCATGGTGGTGCCGCCCATGCGGGTTCAGAATAATGAGCTGATGGGCCGAAAAGGTAACCAATCCCACCAAACCTTTCAAAGTACATCACTGACAAACCCAGTTCAAATTCATATTGTGTGAAAAAAATTATATACTTGGTAAAAAAAAAAAAATTGTTTGTGAGTGTCAAGCAAAAGACTAGGGGTGGGAGAAAAAAACGATTCATCGATGCATCGCGATTCTCTCTCCAACGATTCTGGATCTCAGAATCGATTCTGAGCTTAGTTTTTAACCAGATATGCGATGACGCTGAGTTTGCTTTAGAAACACCCGTAATCTGCTTTCTTCCAATTCCTCACACACATACTGTACATACACCAATCAAACTTTCCGTAAAATAATCTTTCATAAGTTCGGAAAGGTTGGAGCGAATTACTAGGACATTCACAGGCTTCATTGCACAGGATGCGCTGTGAGAGACGCGCGCTTTGTTTGATGTTACGTTACACTTGAAGCGTGCTGTCTCGCCTTTCGGTATTTTCCTTACAAATGCTCTACGAAGTCATCATTTATGTGGTTTGGAATGCAGTGGACTTGTATATTTAAAATATGAACCTCACTAACAGAAGGCTGCTTTCAATTTCAAATGCTGACGCGCGCTTTGTTTGTGTAGATTGCTCGCGTATGCGGCTGTGCGACTCCGTATAAGTGGTTTAATATACTTGTGCAAAATTAACGTAAACACAGCCAGTTATGTCTTAAGGGATTAAACGGACAGGAAAAAACACTTTACTTATATTTCAGAAGAGATCCGTGCGTGAATGCAGCTTAATAGATCTCTCGCAGTCTATGATGTCATAGTAAAAAAACAACAGTAAAGATGAAGAAAAATCACTCACAGTTCTTGAATGGAAAACGTTCAGATAATCTTAAATAGGCTACTTAAAGCACTACTTGTTTGTTTATGTTTCTATGCTCCTCTTTATTATTTGCTACTTACTTGTATGTTTTGAAGTTATATTAGTTTAAAATTCTTAACATACAACTGTTTTAAAAAAAAAATTTTATTTGTAATTTTTAAAAAAAAGTACTTAATTACCTATGTAAACTAATGAATTAATAGGGAGGGGAGGGGGGAGGAGTAGATAAAGAATCATTCTGGAATTGGATCGGATCGTGAGGTGACTAAAGATTCCCACCCCTAACATTTACATACTGTGAATCGTTTTTTTGAATCGAGAATCGATTTTGAATCGAAAATCGATTTTGAATCGAATCTTGAGCCTAAAAATCGAAATCGAATCGTGACATTTTCTGAATCGTGCACCCCTGCAAAAGACAGACAGGTGAAAAATGTTTGACTGAATTTCAAATTACCTGCAACTCATAATGGAGACAAGCAGCTCTAGTTTGAAGCAGCAGAAGTTTAGCTTCAAATTCATTTTCTATTTTTAAATATTAGGTTTACTCCAAGCTAATGCATCTGATGTAAATATAAGAAAACAGGGCAAGTTTGATGTGGTTTCTTTTTTCTTTTTTTGGAATTTCTTTTTAATTTTGCCATTTGTTGTTCTGAATCCCTTTTGCAAGAAGTGTAAACCTATCTAGCACTATTTTATGAGGTTTTCAAGTAGTGATTGCTACTTTTTCCTGCTCTTTCTTCCATTGTAGTTATAGAGCCATCATGCCCACCTAAAGGCCGCAGTGGTTCCAACAGGCAGCCGCCTTACTCAACATTACTGGTGAATCATCAACGGAAGACCACACAGGCTTTCCCACCCCTGCAGCACTCTCAACAGCAGCTCTCCTTTGGACAGGTCAGTTCCACCTCACCTGTTTTTCAAACCTGCTGCACTTCTTATTTTATTGGTTGTTGTAAAGTCAGATATTATATTTAGATACCACTACTATGTACTAACGCAAATAATAGATAAAAAATAAATAAAAAGCTGAGATGTCTGAATCGAATTTGTGTTCAAAAAATTGAGATGGAGCAAAATTTGACATGGAGCATGAATTTTGCCACAAATTTTACTGCCACAATTATTTTAAGTAGAAGCAATGTAAACAATATGAAAAAAATAAATGGCAAAATAATATTGTTAAATTATAATCTTTATCAGATCTCAAAATGTATGTTTATATATATGTGTGTGTGTGTGTGTGTGTGTGTGTATATGTATATTAATTTTATCAATTATTTTATTTTTATTTTAAAATTTATTTGGAAAAATTCTAATTTTAATATTTATTAAATGGGTCATGACATGTATTTTATTATTATTATTTTATTATGTTCCTTGAGGTTCACTTATAATGATGATGATAAGTTTTTGCACACAAAGTTAAAAATAAACCATCCACTTGTTCCTGACGCTGGTGTTCTTCTGACGGCTGTACAGACACTAACTCGCTGTTTAAACCGGATGTATCAAAGCGAATTTTCTTTTACTCTTCTATTTGTCCTGCTGTCGGGAGTAGCTAAAGCATGTGGATTAAACCACAAATTGAACGGGCATCTGTATACGGTATCCACTGTAGACATCGTCACTGATTTTTGTACTGGCATTTTAAGGCTGTGACACTTGCAGGATGTTTTAATGGTACACAGACCTCTCAAACGATTAAGGACAATTTAATTTCTCATGTCATGACCCCTTTAAAACAAAATATGGCTGTTCTCGGCTATAACAAAAATAATTATTGGCTGATTGGCTTCCATATTGGTGCGTCCTTACTTACAACAACCCAGTCTTAGTTATGACATGATTGCCATTTGTTCTTTCTTGGAATAAACTGATTGGTGCATGCTTTAGGTCCAGCATTATGGCTCATCCCACCAGGAGTGGAATGGCAACTACAGCCACCGCCGCCCTCAAGCCTTCATCCCGCCCACCATACATGGCCACACCTTCACTCTGCCTCATGCTAGTCCCACCCACACAGCCCACCCTCCTCAATCACACCTGGGCATCCACCCTCATACCCAGCCAACTTTACTGTCCTACCCCCCTTCAGGCCCCCTGGTGACAAATGCCCCCATGGCCCACCTCTTGGCTTCTCCTGGGTCCACACGGAATCACGTCTTTCAAACGGCATATGGCCTCTCCCATCCGGCAGGCCACCTCGTGCACCAGGTCACTGTGGGGCTCAACCGCCTCTTACCCTCACCCACCCTCCACCCTCAAGGCCAATTCAAGCCCCTGTTCCCACCACACTCCTTCATCGCATCACCCGCATACGCAGGGTTCCCCCTCAGTCCCACCAAACTAAACCAATACCCTTACATCTAGAGACTCGCTCTGCAACCCTATGGCAGGCATGATGCCAGGCTCTCTGTAGAAATCACCCGAAGCCATGGCACAAGAAAGAAAGGAAGCAATTTCTCTGAATCACACAGACTTGAGTGCAATTAAAATTAGCTTTAAAAAGGAAACGTTTGGAAAGTCTTTAGCATGTAGATAAAGAAAGTGCACGGTTGAGAAGCAAGAGATTGGATAAATAAGAAAAAAAACTGTTTTGCACATTTGATCACCTTATCGGATTTTCAGATCTTCAGATTTGAGCGCTCCTCTAATGAATATCAACAATGGATGGTGTCCAAAATCATGTGATCGTCAACTTATTTTTATACATTGCCTTTACCTTGTATACAACACATCTTTGTTTGTAAAGACAGCCCAGTGTGGTGTTCACAACTGATAAAATGTGTCCACTTGCCGTGTTTCTTGCGTTCCAAGTATTTGTACTTTTCTCAGTGTCTTTGGTGTCGTTTGGAATGGAGTCTCCTAAAAGAGTCGTTCATCACATTCTGCATGTGTTGCATGATGTTGATCAGAGAGAAGCCTATAGGGGCTCTTTATGTGTCGAGAGGCTCGCTGCATTGTTGTCCCCAGCCATAGTGCCTTATATATATCGGCAGTTGTTTGTTCTACTACACTCTCTCTGTGTGTATACAATGTGTTTGTATGTGTACGTGTCCTGGACTGCAGCACTTGCAATTCAAATCAGTCCTTGCATTCTTTTTGTGTGAGTGTGTGTGTGTTTGTGTGTAATGTATATACACACTGGTGTATTATTTCATGCATAGATAGGCATCAATGTACTGCATTGCACAAACTGCAGTGCTTATTTTTGGATCCAATGTATATTTGAGATGTAGTGAGTTACTTTTAGTTACTTCATAGGAAAACGGCCAGCTTTTGCTGCTGCGAATGCTTGCTGTTGATTTTGTTGCTTTAATCAAATTTTTGTTGTTGTTGTTATCTTGAATTCATTAGTTGTGTAGAGAATTCTTTGAATTTCTATTCAGAAAAATCTACAAATCTAACAGTATTTGTACTGTTTAGTAAAACTGCAATACAATCTATATAGTTAAAGGTTTGATTTTCTTTTTGTCTGTGTATTTAGTTCTTCGGTTTTGTGTGTGTTTGTGTTTTGTGTGGTGGGCATGGCTTTGACTAGATGAAGACACAAATGCAACTATCGGTCTTTGATTCAGGGTCATGGATTCATCTTAGCCTGAGAAGACCATGCAGTATTTGATGTATAGACACACACACACACACACACACACACACACACACACACACACACACACACACACACACACATATATAATAGAGCTAGTATTTTTAGTGCTGAAGCTTGACACGGTTTAAGGTGTGAAATTATCATTTATGCATGTGTGAATTGATTTTTTTTTTCTTAATTATACCATTATATCATATGTTGAAAGCTTGTTGGTGTCAACTGCATTTTATACATTCCGTCAGGGAGAATATATATATATATATATATATATATATATATATATATATATATATATATATATATATATATATATATTAGCGTTTTTGTATTGAGTTTGTTCTGCTTGGTTTTTGTTTTTGCCTGTCAAATGAAGTTTGCTTGTGCACCACCAAAGACTGTAATTTGAAGGCTCTGTTCCAGAACCTAGCGATATTTCAAGGCATCGTAGTTAAACTCCTGATGCAAAGGCTGTCAGAGATTCTCTTAAACAAAGAATCATCCTCCGTGGCTCTACCATAGCAAAAATCCTAACGGTCAACTGTGCATCATAAACCAATCATATTATAGCCTTGACATCATTGAATCACTGTCAGAGTTGTGCAACGGCAGGGTTGCCAAGTTGGTGTGGGTTGATCATATTATACCATTATATAGCATTCATATATTTTTTTATTCTATTAATGCTAAAACTGTGCTAGAAGTTAAGTGTTGTGAAGGAGGACCCCTGGGAGGGAGTTTGATGTTTGGGGTATGGTAATTTGGCTATTTTTGATTGGCTATTGGGCTAGTTTTGTTACGCAGACCTGGCAACTCTGTACGACGGTCAATCATTTTTGCAGAAACAGCAAGAAGTCCCATAAACTGAATCTTGTCTATCATAAAATTGGCGGTGATTTCTACAGTAATTTATGCAAAATGCATTTTTTGTGGCGAACATGCCATTTTTTCTGCTTACAGGATAGAGCTGTTAGCTTAGCAACATGCTAACATCAAACTATTTTGTAATCAATTGTGGGTTGAGCCTCTTCACGAGAAGTTACTGCTTATGTAGAACTATTATGTATTAGCTGTATATGAAGTCAGCAGAACGCAAGGCAGCTCGCTAGGTTTTGGAACAGAGCAAGGTAGCTATTGTCTGCATAGACCTCACGTATACTGTAGTAATTATAGTCATGGGGTAAATTTCAAAAATTGTATTTAAAAAAAAAAAAATATGGCTGAGGTTATGTTTAGCTTTTTGAACAAGTAATAAGTCGTATCATCTATCTTGAATGTATCATAGACAAGCTGCTATATATTGATTGCCACTTCAGATAGCTGTGAAATTAGATTAGACTAGTTCATAACTGCATTTGTTTATTTGTATGAGTCTCTCTGATTGCCTAAACTAGAAGTGGATTTTGATTTTGAGTAATTTTGCTTCAATGTTTGGAGTGTCATCGTAACTACTGTAATGCTGATAATGGACATGTAGATTTTTTTTTTCTTCTTCTTCAAATCAGTATTGTATCTTCATAACCGTTCTGGCTCATCACTGCATATTACTGGATTAATTTGTTTAACTTAATTTGTGTATGTTTACCTGTTCATCTGTGTTTTTGACTTGTAATAGCTTGCAGGACTGATTTAACTTTATCCAATTTAAAAGTTATTCTGCTGTGTTTCAGAAATACAAACATTAGTATTTTTGTCAATGAATTTTTGATTAATATGATAAGCAGCCCCATAACCTCATGCCACTGAGCACTTATTAAAAGGCTAGTGTGCAGTAACCACATGGCCATGCTTTGCAATGAGAGTACAGTGTTGTGATTTAAATGAATTGTCCAACTGAATTGTGATTTTATTAATGTTTGTCATTTGATTATTGAGAACATTTTTTTAAACAAATGATCACTGATGTCAGCTGATGTTATATTCATGTTTGGTCATGTCTTTTTTTTTTCTTTTTGTTTCCTTGATCAGTGTAAGCAACACAGTGTGTGCCTTGATTGAGATATTGGTAATGACACATTCACTTTGCAAAAACAAGTATTCAGCTCACCCACTGACCAGACCAAATACGAGAAAGAACAAACAGTAAAATTACCATTCCAGGGATCGAAATGGTTATATAATTATTTTTATTTATTTTTTTATTTTTTTTTCATAGATAATATTAATTAGACTTATCAATCACTAATATATTTCTAATTAATCTTAGCCAGCTAATTTTAAAAATTAAAAGCCTTGATTATTAATTTTGATTCATTAAGAATGTTAATATGTTGCACCCTGTGCATATGTTTCGATCCCTGTGAAATGGCGTTCACCAGCATTTAGCCTGAATACATCCCGTGTCAATATCGAAAAAACTGTACTCAACACTTTCAATATGTATTGTGTGTTCACATTTAAACAAATTAATGGATATGGATGATTTCTGCTGAACTTTTCTAATAACAGTATTCAGTAAACATTAACACCACCATTTTTATTTTGGAAATTATGTTAGCAAAATTACATTTTTCTTTTTACAAAATTGTTTTGTCTAAATTATTTACCATTCAACCTGAAATTCACTTCCTGGTATTTTGCTTTTCAATCTGTGTATAAGCAGATCCAAGGTTTATATCATTTTTATAATCTGTCAAAGAAGTTACTTCACACTGCAAGTTATGTATTTCATGTTTCAGTTACTTGGTTAATTAAGAGTTGATCAAATTAAATTGTTATTCACTGTTTTGATATTTGTATACTTTTGTTTTAGCGTTTTGTTTCATTTGCTTATCTGGTTTGATGCTACACTAGTTTGTCACGTAGCACTTGCACTGTGCAATATTTAACAGTATGAGGACTGGGGAAATGTAACCCTTTGGATATAATGTCTTTGCAGAGTGTAATTGATGTTTCCTCTCTAGTTCTCAGTGAATAAAGATGTGACCAAGCCTTCTCTACTTAGTCACATTAAACTGAATTTCCAGGTGACTTTTGGTGAGTGAATAAAAAATCATGGTGTTTTATTGTCAAGATTCACTTTGAATACAAAAGAAAAATAAAGTAAAAGAAAAAAAAATCTATTGTTGCAACCCTTTTTAATTGTATTACTTGGAACCAAAATATGGCCGGTATAGTGTAACTCATTACACTATAGAAGTTGGAAATTCTGAGTTGAAGGGTAATGGTGCACAACTTGTACCCCTCTGTAATGTGTCTATTAAATTATTATTAGCATTATTATTAAAACAATTACACCACATTAGCCATTATTAGTGGGTATTTTTCTGTGACTCTTTCTGTTGGTTATATTATTACTGTAGGTGACAAGTATTTTTGAGAGGGTCATTGAATAATTCATTCTGATTCATTCAGGAAATGCCAATGCTTAATTATTTTTTTCAACATTGATTTTGCATCATTTTAAAATGTTCATTGGCAAATAAATAACAATCTGACAGTCTTAAAAGATAAGTTTCATATACTCAATATTAACAGCTTGTTCATTTGTACAAATTTGAGCTGTTGGTGGGAACAACATTATTGCTCTTGTCTGTGTGTGTATATATATATATATATATATATATATATATATATATATATATATATATATAATATACAGTGAGGAAAATAAGTATTTGAACACCCCGCTATTTTGCAAGTTCTCCCACTTAGAAATCATGGAGGGGTCTGAAATGGTCATCGTAGGTGCATGTCCACTGTGAGAGACATAAAAAAAATGTCCACTGCATGTCCACTGTGAGAGACAAAAAAAAAATCCAGAAATCACAATGTATGAATTTTTAACTATTTATTTGTATGATACAGCTGCAAATAAGTATTTGAACACCTGAGAAAATCAATTTTAATATTTGGTACAGTAGCCTTTGTTTGCAATTACAGAGGTCAAACGTTTCCTGTAGTTTTTCACCAGGTTTGCACACACTGCAGGAGGGATTTTGGCCCACTCCTCCACACAGATCTTCTCTAGATCAGTCAGGTTTCTGGGCTGTCGCTGAGAAACACGGAGTTTGAGCTCCCTCCAAAGATTCTCTATTGGGTTTAGGTCTGGAGACTGGCTAGGCCACGCCAGAACCTTGATATGCTTCTTACAGAGCCACTCCTTGGTTATCCTGGCTGTGTGCTTCGGGTCATTGTCATGTTGGAAGACCCAGCCTCGATCCATCTTCAATGCTCTAACTGAGGGAAGGAGGTTGTTCCCCAAAATCTCGCAATACATGGCCCCGGTCATCCTCTTCTTAATACAGTGCAGTCGCCCTGTCCCATGTGCAGAAAAACACCCCCAAAGCATGATGCTACCACCCCCATGCTTCACAGTACGGATGGTGTTCTTGGGATGGTACTCATCATTCTTCTTCCTCCAAACACGTTTAGTGGAATTATGACCAAAAAGTTCTATTTTGGTCTCATCTGACCACATGACTTTCTCCCATGACTCCTCTGGATCATCCAAATGGTCATTGGCAAACTTAAGACGGGCCTTGACATGTGCTGGTTTAAGCAGGGGAACCTTCCGTGCCATGCATGATTTCAAAACAAGACGTCTTAGTGTATTACCAACAGTAACCTTGGAAACGGTGGTCCCAGCTCTTTTCAGGTCATTGACCAGCTCCTCCCGTGTAGTTCTGGGCTGATTTCTCACCTTTCTTAGGATCATTGAGACCCCACGAGGTGAGATCTTGCATGGAGCATACTGTTTAAAGTAAGTTTGTAGCACAAACATGGTTTTAATCTCATAAATTGTCGTGTATTGATGGTGTGCTAAGCTAACATGCTAGCTAGCCCTAGGTGCACCTGCCACTAGCAGTTATACTTTTAGGATTTTTTTAATGCTACCTGAAATGTTTCTTTATTCAAGAAATGCATTTGATACAGTTTAAAATGTGAGGTGAACTTTGAGAAAAGAAATTAGGGACAGAAACCCTATGAATAGTCTGTGAATAGCCAGTCATTAGTAACTATAATGCAGACAAAAGAAATGCATATTTAGAACCATAACCATCTGGTTACCATTGAAAAGAAATTTAACTTATCAATAAATGTAAAAATGTGTTAATTGTTTAAATAACATATTGTATGTAAGGGATAATCCACTGCTAGATACATGACAGAGGCAAAGAGGCCCAGAGGAGTGCATTCAGATTGTTTAATGCACAGCTCACCTTGGATTTTCCTGCTTATACCATAGTCATTTGCCAGCACAAGTTACAGTAAAAGCTGTCATTGATGTTTTGAGCTCTAAATTTGACTGGTGTCAGGGTTATGTTTTATTTTGTTTTAGTTCAGTGCCTGTCTTTTGATCCAGTTTTCCCATTGTGTCTGATTAGTTGTCCCATTCACCTGTTGTCTCAATTACCTCATTATCTCCTGTGTATTTATACTACTTGTTCTGTTCTGTTCAGTTCTTTGTCTTGAATTTTCACAGATTTTTGTACTGAGAGTTCTTGAATTAAAGACTTACAACAAGTGATATTTTGTGCACTTCTATTGTGCAGCCACTCACATAGACCATGGTATAAGATTAATTATTAATCAAAAGTAGGCTACATAATTAAAAAAACGTACCACTCTCATTCAGCAGTGTCATAGCTATCTGATTCCTGTATTTTTTTACTGCTGAGGTCAGTTCGAAAACGTCAGAGGCTCCTCTGCCAGAATTTTCTCTGCATACTAATATGACACATGCTTATAACTGATTTGTTAGTGCATAGTAAATAAATACATAGGTACTATATAAACCAGCAAACTATTGTTTTAAAATACTTTACTGCTATAATGAAGTAGACACCAGTATAACAAAGTGGACACAGCATGACAAAAACAAACTTACTTTCAGAACAAATACACCACATGAAGTGCTGTCCATTTGTTGACTGTGTGGAGCTGTGTTGGCTGTCCACTTGGAAACATTGCAGCCTCGTTTTCTGACGAAGGCCCTGAAAAGGCAAGACAAAATTATATCAACATATTTACACATATTTTAGTTTTGTAATTAAAAGGGAACAACTTGCATATATGGACACAACAATTACCTTGTGGACTCCAAACACTTTTTGAGTTTGAATGAACCATTGCCCAGGGGATCCAACACAAGGCTCCTTTTTTCAGCCGGAAAGATTGCCTGTAGATTATTATATTACAATATATTATTGTATAGTATCATTATAGTCATGTTTTACAGCTATTGATAATATTGTAGCTCTCAACAAATGTCAGCAATGCACAGAGCAAGGTACTTGGTCTTACCGCCAATATCCAGTGACCAGGCTCATGGACGGCTCCCAAAATTACACTATATTTTTTTGGATCACACTAAAACAGATAATAAGTATTTACAAAATCAGTTAATAAAATCTATTAAATTACAATCCACTTAAAAAGGCCCTACAAAAAACATTGTCCTGTGCATACCTTCAGTCTTGAGTTTTTTCCCTCCCAGATGCATGTCATTTCAAAAGAATCAATTAGAAGAGCCTTTTTGTCTCTTATTTGGTTATTTATTTTTACTGTGTGGGCTATGCATTTATGACCTGTGAGACAGATAAACGAGTAAGAGTATGTAGCATTACCTTAGATAAATTATATACAATCCAAGTAGACAAGTCAGTCATTCAATTAAGCTCACCTCACTTTCAAGCTCTCCATCGGGGGCTGTCCTCAAAATGTCCCAGTAAAAGAGTTTGTAGGACCCCATTCGAGACAGCAGGACATGTGATTTTTTGCCTCCCCAGGCATCCCTTATGCCTATGTATGAGGTAAAAATAGTAATTGAAAACTATAATGTAGTGCACAACAGTATTAGTTATTTTTAGTACATGAAATATATCTCTGAATGTAAAAAAATATATCAAACCTTAAATTAAATTAAGTACAAAGTTAACTAAAACACAGGTTGATTAAAAGCCTAAATAGAAACAGTTTTTTATACAATAACAATTTTATAATAAATTTAGTTCTATAATAAATGTAGGAAATGTAGTTTGTTTATCAAATTTACGTACATTTTTCATTAAAAGTGGTCACATCAGAAAATGATTGTTCAGCTGGAGGAGGAGAAGAGAGAACAGGTGGAGGAGGAGAAGAGAGAACAGCTGGAGGAGGAGAGGAAAGAACAGGCGGAGGAGGAGAAGAGAGAACAGCTGGAGGAGGAGAGGAGAGAACAGGCAGAGGAGGAGAAGAGAGAACAGCTGGAGGAGGAGAGGAGAGAACAGGCGGAGGAGGAGAAGAGAGAACAGCTGGGAGAGGAGAGGAGTCAGCAGATGAAGGAGAGGAGTGAGCAGATGAAAGAGGAGAAGAGAGAACAGATGGAGGAGGAGAAGAGAGAACAGCTGGAGGAGGAGAGGAGTCAGCAGCTGGAGGAGAGGAGTGAGCAGCTGAAAGAGGAGAGGAGAGAACAGCTGGAGGAGGAGAGGAGTCAGCAGATGAAGGAAAGGAGTGAGCAGCTGAAAGAGGAGAAGAGAACAGCTGGGGGAGGAGAGGAGTCAGCAGATGAAGGAAAGGAGTGAGCAGCTGAAAGAGGAGAAGAGAGAACAGGTGGAGGAGGAGAGGAGGCAGCAGCTGGAGGAGGAGAGGAGAGAACAGCTGGAGGAGGAGAGGAGAGAACAGCTGGAGGAGGAGAGGAGTCAGCAGATGAAGGAAAGGAGTGAGCAGCTGAAAGAGGAGAAGAGAGAACAGCTGGAGGAGGAGAGGAGTCAGCAGATGAAGGAAAGGAGTGAGCAGCTGAAAGAGGAGAAGAGAGAACAGGTGGAGGAGGAGAAGAGAGAACAGCTGGAGGAGGAGAGGAGTCAGCAGCTGGAGGAGAGGAGTGAGCAGCTGAAAGAGGAGAGAACAGCTGGAGGAGGAGAGGAGTCAGCAGCTGGAGGAGGAGAGGAGAGAACAGCTGGAGGAGGAGAGGAGTCAGCAGATGGAGGAGGAGAGGAGAGAACAGCTGGAGGAGGAGAGGAGTCAGCAGATGGAGGAGGAGAGGAGAGAACAGCTGGAGGAGGAGAGGAGTCAGCAGCTGGAGAAGGAGAGGAGAGAACGGGAGGAGGAGATGAGAGAATGGGAGGAGAAGAGTCAGCAGCTGGAGGAGAGGGGGAAAGTTGTTGATGCTTCCTCAAATTGTGAGGTATCCTTGGGGTCTCCTCATGATGGTGCTTGAGATGGTCAATGTTGACCTTGTGTGTGGTTCGACCCTCTGAATCCACAAGATCAATACTTTTCCCTTCTATTTTGGTCACCATAAAGGGACCAAAATGTTCTGGGTCAAGTTTTCCTCCTTTCCGCTGTTCACTGCGGACATTCTTCCTCCACACCATGGGTCCCAGTGAAAGGCTTTGGCTGTGGTCCTTTTGTGATAGCCTTCTCCTTGTTCTAGAGTGTGTTTTTTCAACATTTTCTTGAACAATGTCCATAATTTTTTATGCCGTTCAATGTCGATGGCCACCACTTCATCACTGTTTTCATTTTCAAAGGAAACATCAACCTGTGTAAAAATTGTATTAATAAATAATTTATCTATACTGCATAATTACGTAATACAATCATGTAATCCAGAATATTTACACAAAATCACCTGATATTGTTCTGGGACCTCGGATGGGTAGCGTGCTTCTCTCCCAAACATCAAATAAAATGGGGAGAACTGTGTTGTCAGCTGTTTCTTTGTCCGTAGCCCAAACATAGCAGCATCCAAATATTGGTCCCAGGTATTGGGCTTATCCTCGACCAGCTTGGCAAGAACTCTAAAAAAATAAATAAAGAGAAATATAAAGAGAAGCCTTACACAAATATAGATATGATATGATAAAAAAGACGATATGATTGTACAATGGCCACATCTTTTTTTAAATATTAAACGATTCATGAAGTGTCTATTCCATGTGCAATAATAAAATAGACAAATACTACATTAAAATACATTCAATCATATCAGTCAGGTTGACAAATATGTTTTCATTATCATTAATAATTATATTTAAAAAATAAGGTATTTTGGAGAACACAGATTTCTTTGTAAACTGATTAGACTTAAATTAGACCATTTTAAATTTTATAAAACTGTAATGAATTGAATGTATTTTATCTACAGAAAGTCAATCAATTGAATTTAGGAAAGGAAGGGAAGGAATGGATTGGTTTTGAATGGAAGACTGCCTTCTTAACACCGTCAGGCAACTATGAGTACCGGATTATGCAGAACGGGCTGGCTAACTCACCTACTGTGTTCCAGGCTTTCATGGATGAGGTGTTCCGAGACATGCTCCAGAAATTCGTTATTCATTACAATGATGAAATTCTCATCTATTTTTGGAATCTGGCTGAACACTGCAGGAATGTTGCGCAGGTCCTCAACTACTCAGGGAACACCATCTTTACCTGAAATTTGAAAAGTGTGAATTCCATTGTCTCTTCATCCAATTCCTCGGTTACATCATTGCTGAATCTGCTGTTCAGATGGATCAGGGGAAAGTCACTGCCATTAAGGACAACGCTTGGTCTGAGGCTGTTCCACATGCGCTGTTTCCAGAACTCTGAGATACCTTCCAGAAGACAAGCTGCAACCATTAACCATTCCCAATAGACCCATGTCTCACCTTAGCATTGTTTTCGTCACACACTTACCTCCTTCCGACATCAACACCTGCAGTTGACCGAGGAGAGTGAGAGGGTGTAGGACACCTTCATAGGGCAGTACGGAGACATAAGGGCAACGCAAGTAGAGGGCACTTTCCATCCATGGGGGAAGGTCTGGCTCTCTACCAGGGACATCCGTCCCCGGCTGCCTTCCAGCAAGCTCAGTCCCGATTGATTGGACCATTCACCATTCAGTGGCAAATCAATGATATCACATATCGTTTAAACCTACCTCCTCAATATAAGATTGCTCCTACCTTCCATGCGTCACTGCTTAAACCTCACCATGCATCTCTTCTCCCTTCCTCCACAGGGCCTAGTGCTGGCGAAGAGGGTGATTAGAGTACTCACTGGTAGGGTTGCAAAATTCTGGGAATTTTCAAAGATGGAAACTTTCCATGGGAATTAATGGGAATTAACAGGAATTTATGGGAATAAACGGGAATAAACTGGCAATTTTCAAAGTTGAAGGTTGGCTCTTCATAGGGAACTTAAATGTAGTGGAGGAAAGTATATTTTAGCATAATCTTGACTAAAACAAACAGATGCCATTCAAATACACTTGAATATCCATGCCATTCCTCAATCACATGCACTTAGCACACTGCTTACTGCATGGCTATTGAGACCACACCCCCTACTGGCACTGTGCATGCCTCCATCACATGTACAGAAGCCCAAAGCACAAGACTATTGAAGGCACACATTTGAGCCTGTGGACTAAACAAAGTGAAGTAAGTTTTGATGATATTATGGGGAAATATATTGATTAAATGTTTAAATTGCAAATATCACATACAAATGTATTCATCTAGTAGATAGCAAGCTGATAAGTTAGATGCTAAATAAGCTAGCATAACTTTATTTACCACATAAGTAGGGCTGGGCAGTATGATGGTATATATCGTTACCGCGGAAGAAAATGTCCAGCGTAACAGATTTTTTTATTCCGTGTATACCGCAACATGTAAATAAGTAGGCGTGGTTAACTCACGTGCAGCGGGCGCGAGACTGAGACACTGATATTTGTCAAAGAAACATGAAGAAAGACCAAGAGGATCCACAAAAGGAATTACGTTTTCAAAATTAACGTGATATTTTCGGGGAGGAAGGCGCAGAAGTCAACTAGAGCAGTGCAGCACACTGAAAGTTTAGAGAGACGCACATGCTCGCAACGGGGCTTACTTGACAACAAGTTCATATATCAATATTCTAACGAATAGAAATAACCTTAAATAATGTATCTATATGTCTCTTGTGTGTACAGTTACTTTCAGAGTGGACGCGCAAGCGGTTGCCATGGTAATGAATATTTCCAAAATTCCCCAGCTTAACTTCCCATGGAAATTTACCGGAAATTTACCGGAAATTTTCTGCCCCTTTGCAACCCTACTCACTGGTAAAGACTGGGAAAGATATGGCCATGAGGAACGATCCTGGGTACCACGGAATGATATACTGGATCCTACTCTTTTCACAGAATTCCACGCTGCCCATTCAGAATGCCCAGCACCTCGGGGCAGAGGCCGTCCTCACCGCTGTGCCCGGTGATCAGGACCTGCCCGTGGAGGGGGGTGGGGTTCTGTCCACCAACACGCCTTCAGCACCAGGTCCTTCAACTCCACCTATCCGCTCACAATCGCCCGAACTCTAACCAGTCGCCACTTGATTACTTACCCTACATACACTCACTAGCCACACTAACTCGTTGTCTGGTCTCATCTCCACGTGATAACGCCCTTGCCTGACTCCTACTTACCTGCATGCTCACCTTGTAACAATTTCCCTTACACTATCAAAGCAAAAGAAAAGTACTGCACGCAAAACATAAGGTAACGGGCGGATCTGATACCTACTGATATAAATAAAGCCAGTAACAGCTTACTTTCGTTAAATAAACACTAAAGAAAAAATATATAGAATAAGATCTACATGTATGTAGACTTGAATTAATTATGTATTAATGAAAATACAATGAAACACAAGTTCAACCAGGTGTATTGAGAGATATATCACATTATAATACCCAGACGGGCAGCAACATGCGCTTATTTCACAGGAGGCACGGCCGCACTCCGACACAGCAAACAAACATTCTCAAATTATCCACACACATTTAACCCTCAAAACCCCAATGTCCCAATGTCCTGGCCAGCAGACCGAATGTTCATTCAAGCGACATAAATTGTCTGTACGGAACTACAATGTCCTCTGCGAGAAGAAAAAGACACAAAACAAAAATGTAAGGCGAAGCGTGGCGAGAAGCCGCAGTCAATATATCCCCCGAAGCCGCAGTCAATATATCCCCCGTGGACTTACGCAATCTCGCCACAGTCTGTTTAGCCGAGGGGAAGCTGTGGTAGTCCAGAAAACAATTGTCATGTAATCCACAAAACAATAGGGTATTAGTCCCTTTGATGAATTCTTCATGCAACTATTACACAGTGCCCGCTAAATTCCGACCGCTTTCCCGTTTGAACTCCGGAGTCCTCTCTCGACGTCACTTCCCATTCTCCTTAAAACCCTATTGCGTGACATAACAATGACGAGAGGACAAAACAAAAACAAATAAAAGTCCATATAATAGTCCGTGATTACACCACAGGCATCTGATACAACAGTTTGCTTTTTTTTCCATGTGAAGAGAAGAAACAATACAACAAAGCATGTTTATCATCACCTCAAAAAGCTGTACATAAAGGCAGAAATAGGTGACTATTACAACCTTTTTCCTGTTACACACATCCTTGGACCGAAGTTCCCCATCTCATTGGTGTGCTTTTTCATCACCTGCAAATGAGATAAAAGTTAAGAGTTAAGTGTGACTGTCTGCAACCTATCTCTAAATTACTAATTTACTTGACTGTCTGCTGTTCATTTGATCCTCTATCTGTGTAATAAAGTTCATGATCAACAATACCTGTGTTTCCTCTTCTGTTTATCTGTGACACATTGTTATAATATAATCAATGTTATTCACTTTACCTGTCAGTGGGTTTCTTGCTGTGGCTGATCAGTGTAAATGTGTACTGTAGTGGATGCATTTTTCACCTCTGTATGGTGCCGTTGAGCCTCTCCACCAATCCGTTGGTCTGAGGGTGGTATGGGGCACAGAGGCTTCTCTTTATTCCAAGTACTTCACAGACCTTAGTGTTGATCTACAGGGGTTATGTGAAAATAATATTTTGTAATATTTAAAAAAAGGGAAGAACATGCAGTGGTTAAAAGCATTTGTGTAGTTGAAAATGAAAATACTTACTGTGTTAACAAATTCTCTGCCCTGATCAGTAAGAATTCTTTTTGGCACTTCAAACTGATAAATACATTTCAAAATGCACTTCGTAACCTCAGCAGCCAACTTTGTTGTTAGAGGATATGCCTGTGCCCATTTGGTGCAATAATCAATAATAACACATACTGATTTTGCTGATTACCTGGGAATGTTTAATATATGAATTGATTGTAAATTATACATTGTTATATGATACACATTTTTTTAATGAATTTAAGTTCTTATAAGCCTACCCATTTCTCTATGTCTGCTGACATGCCAGGCCAGTAGAACTGCTGAGAAATGGCATCTCTTGTTTTGAGCTGTCCAGTATGTGCACCTATGTCACTAAGATGGAACTCTTTAAATAGTGCGTCAGCCTCCTCTGCACTGCACACAACTTTACATCTTTGGGACATCTTGTTGCGGATGTAAAACAGATCATCATCTGAACAAAAAATTCATTGATCAAAGTCATAAGAAAAAAGAATTGGCTCAAAGCAGTTACCTACACTTAGAGGTGGGCGATATGAGCAAAATCTTATATCAGGATATGAGTAATTTTATTTCATAAACAAGAAATACTACATAAAATGTATAAAGTAACCACGTACAAAACAATGTATAGTCTTTTTTGATAAACATTAATAACATTAATGGAGGAGGAGGAGAGTCAGCATTAAACATTAATAACAAAAGCAGGTAAATTTGGATACTGTCAGTTTCAGACTGACTGAACGTACCCATTATACTTATTTTCTTTCTGTTTACTGTTTAAATCACTTAAAACTCATTACTGTGTTTACTTGCCACACAAGATAAAATGAATATAATTAGTACTTTCATCATTTAAAATGCAGTAAATGATTAAACATTACTTTGTCTTACATGGACTTGTTGTTATAAAAACTGCTTTGTTCATTTTTTTTTTTTTGTTCCAAAATCTCAAAAAAAAAAAAAAAATTTATATGGTGTGACTCTCAAGCATGGTTCAATAAATTACAACTTTTATAAATTAACCTGTTAAATTTACATATTTATTTTTAATTTGTGTTTATTTGTACTGCATATTTGTAAAGTACCCAAATAGGTACATAGGCATGTATATTTAAAATTGTTCAAGCCATGATGTCCTCGTGTCTCTCAAACAGTGCTGAGACCACGCGCTTATAGGCTACTGAAATGCTGCTAGTTAATCGCATACTGGAAACTGTTATATTGCCCACGTCTAAACTGTTAAAATGGTTCTAAACAGGACAAATTATTTGGCTGATAACAATAGCAGAACTCTTTTGGTGAACTTCTTTTATTCCATAAAGAACTATACTTCAAAAGGTAGTTCTTCCCCTAAGGGCTGGTATTATGAACTTTCTAATTATATTTTATTTTTATTAATATTATTTTTTATTATAGTTTATGAATTTAATGCTTCTTACATGAAGCAGTGCTAAAACAAGAGTATGTACAAGAGTACTGTTTACTGTGACTTCACAGTAATTATGCTGTCATATTACTGTGATTTAGCAGTAAGCTGCTGTAGAATTACTGTTTTTAATGGTGAATGTCTATATATTACTGTGATTTAGCAAAAATGATGGACCAAACAAAACTGATAAAAACAGTGGTTTAACTTTTATTTTTTAGAATAAAAATACAATTTAAGAACAGGATCAAGCACTGTGGGTAACAGGAATGAACACTAGGTAACATGAATATGTGTGCATGTGTTTGCTATGTGATAATGGTACTTCACAACTTAGGAGGTGAAAAGATAAAGAAGGAGAGAGAGAAGGGAGTGAGGGAGAGAGAGGAAGGGAAGAAAACACAAAACACCTGTTCTGTCCACTATCTACAAAAAATAAGAAAGACAAAAAGTTTAAGTTACTAAACTAATTGTGGTGGACTGGCTCCCTGTTAGTATGGTACTCGCATTGTAAAACTAATCCTAAAATGTCTACAATTTAAGTAATTTTAATTGTAAAACTCATAAATCATGTGAATAATACTATATCAATTAATATTAAAGAGTTAGTTCACCCTAAAATTCTGTCAGTAATTACTCACCCTCATGTTGTTCCAACCCCGTAAGACTTTCGTTCATCTTCGGAACACAAATTAAGATAATCTGAGAGCTGTCTCACTTCTCCATGACAGGTTTTCATTTCATTTCTTTTTTCTTTTTTTGCACAAAATGTATTATTGTCGCTTGATAAACCTATGGTTGAGCCGTGTAGTGACTTGGACTATTTTAAACATTGTCTTTACTAACTTTCTGGGCCGGCAAGTTTCAATTACAGATGAACTAAAGTCATACGGGGTTGGAACGACATGAGGGTGAGTAATTACAGACAGAATTTTCATTTTTGGCAGTCTATCTTCCAGTTAGGCTAATAAAGCTAATAAAACTCATTTGTCAATTTATAGCAAAGTTATATAAAATTATAACTTTCTATGAGGTCCCTTGAGACAGCATGCACATGAGTGGAGCTAACTCAAGATTGCCAAATGTGATTGACATGCAAGAAAAAATGTCAGGGAAGTAACAAATCACTGGATTGGTCAAAATAGTGAGATGTAAAAAAAAAAAGAATATCATATTTTTTGTATATTTGACTTAAAAGGGTACATGGGCTTAATAGGTAGGCTACACTTAATATACTTGATGTTGTTTCAAAATAAATCCACAACACTAGGCTATAATTTATCTAGTTGATAATAATAAAGCCACAGCTTACGTAGGCCTATGTCAGCTTACCTTATAATTTTTTTTCCCGGTGGTCACCATAGGAAAATGCTGTGGGAAAAGAGAGGACTCTGTTAAAGTAGGCTACGTTAACTATGAAAAGCATTAACTAAAGCTAAAGTTAGGCTACATTTTCGACGGTGTAGCTAACATGACGTCTCAGTTAACTTACTGGCCGTGTTGCAGGGTTAATTTTTCAACGAATTTGTGCAATTTGCTTGTTGGTAATAAACATTTAAACTGTTATATCCATTGTATTTTATGTTGTTGGGTATCACAAAACGGAATATAATACGAAAAAGTAGGTAAGAGCTGCTGAAGTGGAGATTCCTGGCTCAGAGTATGAGAAAAAGAAAAAAAAAACATTTTGAGAAAACAGCCTTTAAAGATTGTATTGTAAAAATGCATACTTTTTTAGTGGATCCTAAAAAAAATCACATTTGGATCCGACAACATTGTACAGGGGACAGAGAGCTTTAACGGTCGGTAGCAGTTAGGCCTATGCAGACAGCGATCGCGGAGCACCATGGTGATTTAGAACGCCAACTTTTGTTGAATTTAGGAGAAATTTAGAGACGCAAATAGACTAAAAGTGTAGTAAAATAAATACCTTAATGTGTATTTTGTACTTTTTACCACCACAAGTCTAAAAGACATGTTATTGAAGACAAATAGCCCAAAATCTCAAAATTGACCAGTGAAAAAAAACGATGTTTTTGCCTGCCGTGTCTCCCCTTAATACTTTATATAATTTTATTATATAACTTTATATAATTACCAATACAACCAACGTCGACGACTGTTCATTCAAATTTTCGCGCTCAAACGTAGACGCAAGTCTGCTAACAAAAACATGACAACAGAACCTACAACGCTAATTTGGTTCATACTTTTAATAACATGCACTATCATATATATATATATATATATATATATATATATATATATATATATATATATATATATATAAAATAAACAGTCATCAAATTGGCAGAGTAGGACAAATTGACAAAAACACTTACCGCCGAATCCATTGAATGAGACCACGGAGGAGATGAGAGAGCTCAGATGACGCAGTTGCAGCGCAAAAAAAATCGAATTCAGTGTCTTGTAGGCCTAATAGCCACGCATTTTTTTTTTTTTTTTTTTTTTTGATAAATATTGTGGAAATAATGTAATTTACTGTGAAATATTACACTTAGCCTATATCTTGCGAAATCCTGGAAATATTTTACAGTGTAACTTAAGTTACAGGCCTAATGCAGAAATTCTTGGCTCTCCTTCTCAAGACAAAACGGTTTTTTTTGTTGGAATCTTTCTCAATTCCAAATACTTGTCAGAATCCATAATGTAAACATAGCATCCAACTTATGCCTATAATAAAAATGGATGCAAAGTTATCGTTGGATGTTGGACGGACCACCCATGTGATCTGCGTACACGAATGGCAAACCGTTAGACCATTCGGAAAAAAAGTGAACAAACATACAAATACACAGTACTTTTTTTAAAATGCATTTATTTATCGCGGGGCGGCAGTGGCTCAGTGGTTCATGTAGGTTGCATGGCTGACATCGCCGTCGGTGTATGAATGAATGAGTGAATGAATGGGTGAATGTGAGGCTATGTAAAGTGCTTTGGTGGCCATAGGTCTGTGAAAGCGCTATATAAATGCAGTCCATTCACCATTCATTGCAAATGTTTATTTGTTAACACTGTTTATCAGTGTTTATTTGCTTGTCACATAATAATAATTTAACTGATAAACAGTGTTAACAAATAACAAATAAACATTTGTACTATCGACATTATACACTGCCTGTCCTGAATTTGGAGGATTTCACCTTAATTATGGGTGAAATAGAGGAGGGTAACAGAATTTGGTGACCTTTAAAATAACCCAATCAGATTTGGTGACCCTATACTGTATGTCTGTTTATGTCAGCCCAAAATGATTTCTACTGTAAGAAGCTGAGGAGTTCAGACATCATCAGACTGACTTTGGAGGATTTCACCTTCATTATGAGTGAAATAGAGGAGAGTAACAGAATTCGGTAACCTTTAAAAAAGCCTTATCAGATTTGGTGACCCTATACTGTATGTCTGTTTCTGTTCATGTCAGCCCAAAATGATTTCTACTGTAAGAAGCTGAGGAGTTCAGACATCATCAGACTGACTTTGGAGGATTTCACCTTCATTATGGGCGAAATAGAGGAGGGTAACAGAATTTGGTGACCTTTAAAATAACCTTATCAGATTTGGTGACCCTATACTTATGTCTGTTTCTGTTCATGTCAGCCCAAAATGATTTCTACAGTAAGAAGCTGAGGAGTTCAGACATCATCAGACTGACTTTGGAGGATTTCACCTTCATTATGAGTGAAATAGAGGAGGGTAACAGAATTCAATGACCTTTAAAACAGTTTTGTTACAGCCATTTTGAGTGAAATTATTGTAATCATTCTGTGCATTAATGTAATAATTTACAAAAAAAAAAAAAAATCTAGTACCCTCCCTCACCGCCATACTCATTGACTAGCCTACTGGTTCCGTAAATTAAACATATATCCTATAAAATAATATCCAATTATATTATTCTGAATAGCAAAAATAACTTTTCCTAAACGTGCACGGACGTCAGGGTCGTTCTCGCGTGAATGTTTAATGAACACTGTTTAGAAGTTACGCTGTTTGCGTAGATCACGCACAACAGTGACAACCGCGCCCATAAGGTCACATATTATGATGTCACAGAATATGGTGTAACACCGGTGTTACGGATCAACTGGGGATCATGTTACAGTTTTTCTCAGTCGCTTTGGTGCATTTCTCATAACACTATTTACATTTGCACAACAGTTAATGCAGTTCTCAAAACAATTAGTACAAACTGCAAAACCTAGTTGATAACCTGCAAAAGCGTGTCACTTGCTCAAAATGGATAGCTCATTCCTCAAAAGCAAGTATTTATGTCAATGAATGTGTCAGTGTCATCAAAATGAAAAGTCCTGACACCATCGTTTATGAACAAGACAGTCAAATGGCTTTGTCATGTTTTCATTATGACAGTTTACTCTGTAAATGTTTTCCAATGATAAAAGTCAGATCTTGGTGACACAGTGACTACCTGAAAATGCTCAATACAGCACTAAATACTATTTGCACAGCCATTTGAAAAATACAGTAAAGTTACACATTACTGTATGTATGAGGTAACTGAGTACAAGACACTGAATATGTATGTTTCACATTTTTACTGCATATGCTCTTTGCAATTCTAATTTGTTCACAGCATTGTGCAAAAGAAAAAATACACCATTATTTACAACAAAAATAAACCCCCTATGGGTAGAGCTGTGCACAACTGTAAACAATATTGCAGTAGGCCTATACTGTATTGGAACTGAACATACAACATACATAGGACTGTAATCATTCATGCACATCCAGACGTTCCTCTCTGTCTGGTCACATAATTTAATCTACATCCCAGCGAATATCATCTCTTGCTCAATTGCAAATTGTTCAATTTAGGAGACTTTTTCAGCATTTTTTGTTGTTGTTTTATTTTTTAAATGACAGATTTTGACAACTAGTTCAACATTTTTGTATGTAATGACTCAAGCAATGAAATGAGGACTATTAGTTTTATATGGAATGACTATTCATCATTTACAAGTATAGTTAATTTTGACTGACATGACATAAGCAAATGATAATGTTATAAAACAGCAGAGAGTTGTATGAAAGCAATTGATGCATGTCCAAAAGCATTTGCAATTTGTTGGAAGGAATGAGAAACTGCTACTATGATGTGCACAAATGACTAAATGTTGTGGAGGTTGAACTAACTGTTGTGCAAATGTAAATAGTGATGTGAGAAATGCACCAAAGCGACTGAGAAAAACTGTAACTGGGGGAACGCGCGTGCATGCAGATAGTTTTACCTGGATTTCCAGCAGATGTTAGACGGCTACAGAATCGTCACAGCGAATTTTCCACTGAGCAGATTTAAAAGATTTCCATATTATTGGTAAATTAATGTTTGTATCATATCAGGGCTCTGTTGTTTCCTCTGTCGCTGCTCCGCTGTATGTTTCAGACGCCGTTTAAGGGAAGTTTTTTTGTTGTTGTTTTTTTAATTTCGCGACACACAGTCAAACCACGCCCACATCATTTTGTTACATTCGTTTCAATGAAATTCGTATCTAGATGACAATTGTTACATTCAATAAAGTATTTACATTGTGTCTTTGCTGTGCGTGTGTATTCGCAGATTATTTTTGATGCATGGTATGGCTTAATTTAAATTGAGCAGCAATGCACTGTAGTTAAAGGAACAAGTTATTTATTTAAGCTGAGGAATGAGTTAAAGCATACAGGACACTCCATAAATGTTCCTTAAGAGTGGAGAAAAGTGATAAGCCATAGTTATGCAAATATAATAATAATTTATAATTAATGACATACAGGTAGGATCCAGTGAATTACCCACAGCATTTATTCAGGGGAATGTTCAATAAACATAACATATTGAAGCAACAATAACAGAAAATAAATAAATAAGGCAGGACAAATGCACTACATGCATGCAGGGCAGCTGTATTTGCCTGTGCAAAAGGCTCAAGTGATGTGAACATGGACAGAGCATGTACAGCGAGTGTTCGTTCAGACCACGCCCCTTTTCTGACATGTTGCGACATGCCCTGGCTTGTGGAGAACGGCTGTCAGTTCAGTTTCAGTTTCAGTTAAGCTAATCTTCACATTGTGTTTGTGTGCGTCAGTGACCACAAGTAAGTTGAAACTATATCATATAGATAAGTTTATATTAGTAATTTATGTTAATGTTTATAGTCAGTGACAGCCTTTATATCTGTTGTATGTGTAACTTATATGTTATTCTCATTGTAGTTACGTTTCAGGACATGTTTAGCACTGTTTATTTAAAGCTACAATATGAAAGAATTTTTTGCCGCTAGATGGCGCTACATTCCAAACAACAACAACGGCGTAGCTTGATGACGATGTGAAGGAGCGTGGAATGATGGGAACTGTCGTTTTAAACTCCACCGTGGATGTAAATCAGTCAGACGGGAATCGAAAAATTATGTTCATGGATGAGGCTAAGTTCTATATTTATAATGACATGCTTTTTGTGGCGAGGGGGGCGTGGTTCAGCACGGTCTGTAATGGGAGAGAGAAGAGACGAGCGGGACGCAAGTAGGGCAAGTGCAAATGACGAACACCTGTGTCTTATTGCTGTGATCCACGTGGAGAGACCGCTTATAAGCCGCGCTGGAACGAGAGAGAGACTGAAGAGAAAATTGGACGCAGAGAAAGAAAACCGGTTTTGTGCCGTCGCGGTTGCCACGGTGAATGCGCGTTGTGCACGACTTTTGTTTGTTTTGCTTTATTTTAATAAAGTACGAGTTCCAGTCACGCCGACCCCTGTCTTCTTCCTTCCTGACTCTTGAACCTCATCACACTTTTATTTCATTAAAATGAATTAACCGCAAGAAAAGTAAGGTTTAATACTAAATTGGTTATCATAGATGTTACTGTATGTCAAATTCATTGTTGTGATAACGCGGCGCAGTTTTACGTGTTCTAAACAATTGTTGTAAAAGTACATTCGAACATACCCACATAATTTGCCAAAATACTGATTAATCTTTATGTATAACACATGCTATATTTATTTACATGGCAATAAACACCAGACGTGATAAACAATGTCAATAAACTAAACACAAATCTAAAGCAATAATACTTCCCTTACATAAACATAACTATTACCGAATGCTACATTTGGAAAATATAAAATTAAGCATGCTTTGTCGACAGAACCAGCTGCAATCGGTAAAGAATAATTGTGTTCCATAACGACTGCAAGAAACAAGCTAACGTTTGTTGCTTGATAGACGCTACAACTACAACTTCCGCATTTGTCCAGGACTCCACGCAGTACGAGCGGAAACCGAGGGTAACGCGGATATGACGCAATTGACTGGCGACTCCCAGCTCCCCCCTGCTCTAACGCCCCGTTTCCTTGGTAAAATCGCAATTTTCTCACGATTTAAAAATAGTTGGAAACATTTAGGATATTGTAAGTAAACTTAACAAAATATATAACACTGGCCTTGAGATTATGGGATATTTTAATGCAAAATTCTTACATATTGTACATTTAAGTGACTAGAGATAGTTATTCAGTCAACTAAATTGTGTATGTAAGTAATATTGATGTTTATTTCCTTTCATTTAGAACCACACCTACACTGTAAAAGTTTATAAGAAATAGTGCCTGTGCATCTGTATTTTAGAAGTATATTTATTAAAACCATTCAACGACTATCCCTGCCTTCCGTGTCCTGACTAGACACCCTATATTGTTGACAAATTTTCATAACCAGTAGAGCCCCATTACATTGCCAATTGTGGAAGGTCTACCCACACAGTCCCAATGGTACCACCTTCCACATTCTGTACATTCAATCTAAGGAAGGAAGAACAAACATTAGAATAAGTTACATGTTAAGTGTGTGTTTTGCAATGTATATTTATAAATTGTTCTTACCCATTGCACAGTTTGGCCTTCATTCCTGTGCTGCTCTCCACACGAACGACAGAGCTGTGAAAGGTCATCTAGAGGGAGTCATGTCATGCCCAGAAAACTTTATAAACAAAGGTAGTCAAGGCTATAAAAAATGTAAAGGATTATTTCTCACCAGTTTCTCTTAAAAGCCTTTTTGCAATTTCCAGACGTAGTAAAACAACGCCTTCTTCATTTGAAAACGTAATTTATTCCTCCATAAGAAGCAGCTCTGCTAGCTGATGTGAGCAGTTATGCCATACATGAATTATGTTTTATCAATAAAGACTGTAAAAATTAATACAAGTACATATAGCTTACTTTGCAAACAAATGCACCACATGATGTGGAATCCTGTAAGCATGCTTTGTCGACAGAACCAGCTGCAATCGGTAAAGAATAATTGTGTTCCATAACGACTGCAAGAAACAAGCTAACGTTTGTTGCTTGATAGACGCTACAACTACAACTTCCGCATTTGTCCAGGACTCCACGCAGTACGAGCGGAAACCGAGGGTAACGCGGATATGACGCAATTGACTGGCGACTCCCAGCTCCCCCCTGCTCTAACGCCCCGTTTCCTTGGTAAAATCGCAATTTTCTCACGATTTAACTTTATAAACAAAGGTAGTCAAGGCTATAAAAAATGTAAAGGATTATTTCTCACCAGTTTCTCTTAAAAGCCTTTTTGCAATTTCCAGACGTAGTAAAACAACGCCTTCTTCATTTGAAAACGTAATTTATTCCTCCATAAGAAGCAGCTCTGCTAGCTGATGTGAGCAGTTATGCCATACATGAATTATGTTTTATCAATAAAGACTGTAAAAATTAATACAAGTACATATAGCTTACTTTGCAAACAAATGCACCACATGATGTGGAATCCTGTTGGGTAGGATGCACAACTGAGTGGCATCCCCACCTGGAAATGTTCAGACCTTTCATCCTAATGTGGCCTTTGGGAGTTAAAACCCAGGATATTATACCCCCAATATGGTCTGACTACGCCACTCCCATTTATTGGACTGGGATGGGAGACCCAACTAGTACCCCAGAATAAAGATGTACCCCACGCTATTACTATTCAAATGAATGAAACAATTGAAGGCTGTAACAAAAGCAATATAAACATTTATTTGTGATCTTCAATCAGAGTGGTTAAAATATTTGCTTTGTATAGACACAACCATTAATGACGGTAACATATCAGAAGCATCTACATGAATTCTCGTAGACAAATATTCATATAAAAAACTACACTAAATAATGTTGGGCCGGACCACAGTGCTCAATGTTGACAGGGATCCACGTTTAATTCACCATGAGTATAAGGCTCCAAAGCGATTTAGCACACCAAAGACAGCAACCGAGGTTACACTGCATCAACCATAAAGTGCTTGTTACACACCAATTCTAATTACACCACACGGATGGTCACCTTAATACATTGAGCATTGAGCCCTGCCCACTAACTACAAAAACACAAGCAATGCCTACTTCATAAGTAAAGTGCAGAAAGTGCTACTATGATCAGCTGTATAGGAAGCTATCCACATTGCACATACCACTGGCACTTCCCCGTCACAATCTTTAATATTGCACACTGCCCAAATACAACAATTTGTCTCAATAGTAAAATATCAATAATCAGAAGAACATGACCTCAATCAAAGAAATTCACAGACACGATATAACTGAATGATAAAAACATACAAAAGTTTCATGCATAAGAAAACAGTGGCTGGATGTCCAAACAGAGTACACAACCTGCAAAAACCTAAAAAGACAGAAACACACTTATTTATTTATCCCCATAACCCACACACCTTACTGATGATATACATTGAAAGAACTTGTAAACCTTCGAGCACTCACAAGAAACGGTGCTCATTTACAAAAGGCTCCTAATGACCCCGTATGACCTGAAGCACACGAACGCTGAAGCACGGATGAAGGAACGCATGGGACCTGGTATAATAATGGGCTACACATGAAACAAACATGAGTCTTTGCAAGGCCAAAGTCTAACAATTAATTGGATATCAGGCTAACAGATACCTACTTTGGGCTAGGCCGCCCGCACCAGCACACGGCAGCAATTACGCACACACCCTGTAACACCAGCACAGTCTGTTGAAAACCATGGGATATAAATATACTCAGCGCGTAGAGCAGGGAACCGTCGCAATGCCTTGTTGACTATACGCACCTGGACACGAGAGAGAGAGAGTTCCCAGAGAATATCACACTTCGTTTTATTTACACGCCCATTCTACAAAATAGACCAAAATAAAATCACACCACAGCATCTCACGGCTCACACCAAAACCACACTCTTTAAGGGAAGCATACTTACCGGCGTTAAACTCCGAAACGCTTCCGCGATTCAGTTACTGGTGACTGCACATGCACACACACTTCAACACGCGGGACGCCAGCACCTGGCTACCAACGTTCACCTATAATCGCGGTTCCACTCCCCTCCGTTTCCTGTCTAAATCGCCAACAAAACGCAAGAACCCGCCTTTATGGACACCTCTACATTTAAGCCCTTGCTACTCGCTCCTGGGTCCTAAAGTCCCACTGGCTACACTAAGGAAAGATCTATGAAATGGAAGTGTGTGCAAGCATCATTAAGCCAGAATACATAATATACAACAGATAACTCAACGTTTTAAGAAACTTTGCATACAATACTTGCCTTGTAGCATCCTTGCATTTGGAAATTGCTGATTCATTAGCACCAAAAGGGTCAATATATAAGGATTTTGACAATTGTGGGAACATTGCCTAAGTTACATTGCCTAAGTTACTTACTATAAATGTCCAATGGTTGTCGCTGACACAAACAGCCCCGAAAAGAACATCATAACTGGATGGATCAAGCTACAAACAATACATTAGCAGTTTTAAAAACTCTCAATATATTAAAACACTTTGAAGTTTGTGTTTAAATGAAAAAACCTTTTTCAAGCCCTTTTGGCTTCCTTTCCAGATTGCAGTCATCTGGTATGAATCAATGAAATATGCCCGTTTCATTCCTGACACATTTATTCGGTTTTTAAGATTGTGTAGGTAACCATTCACAACCTATTTACAAAAAGAATCAAAATAAGGGCTATTGAATTGACAAAACAAGGAACCAAAACAAAAAAAGGTAACCATACACAATTTGAGAATGCACAATTTGAGAATGCACAATTTGGGCCCCTACCTCACTTTCTAAACATTTGCCTGGTGCCAGACCCATCAGGGTCTTGGTGAACAATTTGTAGGGGCCCATTTTGCTCCACAGCACTTCCTGTTTCTTGCCCTCCCATATATCATGTATCACTAAAATAAGCACAATAAATACAAAGTAAAATTCTGAGCCATGGCACAGTGAAATATAACCACACCACTTCATTTTTTACCTTGTTCTTCCGAAAATGTTGACACAGGGAAGGTGTCTTGGGAGCAAGAGTGAGTAGTTGGTGGGCCCGGGTTAATTTATGTTTGTGCCATTGTTACGTTGTGGCTGGTGACGGAAGTGTTGCAGGGTGAGGAGGATTGGCTGGTGATGGAAGTGTTGCAGGGTGAGGAGGACTGGCAGGAGATGGAAGTGTTGCAGGGTGAGGAGGACTGGCAGGAGATGGAAGTGTTGCAGGGTGAGGAGGATTGGCTGGAGATGGAAGTGTTGCAGGGTGAGGAGGACTGGTGGGAGATGGAAGTGTTGCAGGGTGAGGAGGACTGGTGGGAGATGGAAGTGTTGCAGGGTTAGGAGGATTGGCTGGAGATGGAAGTGTTGCAGGGTGAGGAGGATTGGCTGGTGATGGAAGTGTTGCAGGGTTAGGAGGATTGGTGGGTGATGGAAGTGTTGCAGGGTGAGGAGGATTGGCTGGAGGAGCAGCAGGACTGAGAGGGGTTGATGGGATGCATTTTTTTGGAATGTGAGGCTCGGGCTCCACATACTTTATTAAGTGATCTACGTTGTATTTAAACGTTTTCTTCCCTTTGGTCGACTGACTCTTTGCAATGTTCTCTTTTACAACTTCCATTGTCTCCCTTCTATTGATCAACCCCTCAGAGAGCTGCTGGCTTGCAACCATGGCTTCCACCTTTCCATGACAGATCTAAGTAAGACATTCACAATAATTATTCACATCTTTCAAGATCAAGTGTCAGTAAAAAAAACAAAAAACACAAATCACTAACCTCATAATCCTTTGGTACCTGACACGGATACCGTGCCTCTCTCCAAAGCATTAAATAGTATGGGGAAAACTTTGTTGTTAATTGTTTTTTTGTTCTTAGTGCGAACATTGTTGCATTTAGATGCAGGTGCCATGTTGATGGATTTTCCCCAACCATTTTTGTCAGGCTTCTGGACATTAACAATCAAAAAGAAAATCATGAAATGTTCAAAAACTACATAACATGTGCCTGTACATATGTAAATTACCTTTGAATTGTGCCATTCATTCTCTCAACAAGGCCATTTGTCTGGGGATGATAGGGCGAACACAGACTCCTGGTGATGCCGAGTCTCTCACACAGGCTAAAATTGACCTTTGAAAAAAAGAAAAAACAAAAAACATTCAGATATTTCTTATGGTCATATCCATTTATTTGGACTTTATTTGTGTTGAACAAACCTTGTTGACAAACTCTCTTCCCTGATCTATTAAAAGACGCTGCGGTGCTCCAAATTTGTAAAAAAAAATCCAGGATGCACCCCATGACCTCTTCTGCTTTTTTTGTTTTTAGAGGATAGGCTTCAGACCACTTGGTAAAATAGTCAACCATTACACATATACTGTATATTGGTGGCCATTTTGAGTTGGAGTTAACTTTCCTATCAGATCCATCCCAATTAATTCCAGTGGTTCTGTGACCTGAAAAGAAAATCAATGTTTTAAACAATCAGGAGGACTAAGGCTATTACGTATTAGAAGTTTGTTATATTTGCATTTTTATACATACAACTATAGGATTGTAAGCCTTCTTCTCCTTTATTGTTTTTTTCCTAGCCTAACACTGAGGGCACTAAGCTATCTGAAAGAAGAGAGGTGGGCCATGACCATTTTAATTGAGTTAGTGTAGTAAAAAACTTTTTTTTTTTTTTTAACAATTAACTTACCCACTTGCGGATGTCCTGTTCATGCCAGGCCAGTAAAATCTAAGAATTATGGCATTGTGGGTTTTCTCAACTCCACAATGTCCACCAATAGGGCCTGTGTGGAATTACATAAAGACATTGTGTGCCTCCTCGGGTGAAAGGACAACTTTAGCTAAATGATGACTCTTGTCCTTTTTTCTCCTGCAGATGTAATGCAGCTCTCCATCTAATGTAATAATGTTATAATAGTAAATAAAGGTCACAGTTGTATTACCTTTTTATGGTGAGACCAACTTAATACACCATTACCTTTCATTGTGAAATTTTCACATCTTCTCTAAGTAATAGCGATCCTTTCCTGAGCAGCTATCAGGATATTGGTTATCCTGCAAAAAGTTTTTGATTTCTCTAACTTTAATTGCATCCATTTGCTGTGGCAGTATGTGGCCTAACAACAACACCAGTTGCAATAATGACATTTAATTTATAGACCTTTTCATCTGTTCCTAATTGCTAGCAGACGACAACAATGAAAGCAAATGATGAGATGAATTAGGAAAGATAATATGTTAATGAATTTCATGGTACCAGTCAAATGAAGAGAACTGGCATAATTCAAATGTATATTACATAAAAAGAAGCCCAGATCCATTTAATGTTATTTATAAAACTGATAGAGCATTGTGTCATATTTTTTATTTAAAGAGGTCAGCAAAAAAGTAAACAATAAAGCATTTCTTATTCTAATTGATGTTTGGGTGAGGAGCATTCATGTGAGGTGACAAATTATTAAGAGGTTAGTGATGTATGTGAATATTAGCCGTAGAGAATATCAGCCATATTTTTTAATAATTCATCATTACTATATCATATGTTCTGCTTATTTCAGTAATAAAATGTGTGCTTGCCACTCAGTGTTTTTCACAGGACTTTAATACAAAAGACAGTGGAAGCTGGAAAAAGAACCCAGAAGTTCGTAAGAAGGATCCAACAGCAAAGTTTATTTTTATTTATTAAATACGTGTTAAACACTTTATTATGTCTCCTTGAAAATGAAAACGTCATAAATGTGACATATAACTCACATGAGTTGTGGGAAAATGCTGTTCTGTGTTGCAATACATTAGATTCACAACATTCAAGTTCATGCTCCTACTGTAACTGAGCATAATGTACAATACAAAGACAATATTACTATATAAGCATTTATATAAAATTCACTTAATTTAAATGATTATATGATTCTAATAAGATGCAGTATTACATACAGAATTGTTCTCTTTTTCTATTTTAATCTTTTGGAAAAAATAAAACATAATTTGAAACAATGTGATCTTATAATTCAGCCAATACAAAATGTTGATTTCAGATCAGTCAAAAATCCAGGATGAAACTTCTCAACCAGAAGTTCATTGGCATAATCACACACCTTGTATAATTCCAAACAAGCTCTGCAATCACAATATTAAAAGAACAATAATTATTCCCTCTTCAAGATTGAATTTTATCAAGACTTCTTGGCTTAATTCAGCTGGAGTCTGGGAAAAAACAAGGATAAAATAATTATTTATTGACCAGTCATTGAAAATGTTACAAGTTCATGAGATAGTTACCTTCATGACCCTATAAGCATAGCTGTTTTATGTCCAGGGAAATGGATACAAAGCTGGATTTTACACGCAATCCAGAGCCAGAGCCAGAGCTGGTTGTACACGCAAGAGATATAGGTTAATATAATAAAATCAGCATTGTAAAATAAACTGATAAGTGTTTTTATATAAATATAATAGATCCATTATAACATTATAGGCTATACACAGGTCAATAAATACAACTTGTTGAAAAAATGTAAATGATTTGCAATTCACGTTTTCTTTAGGTAGCCTAGGCCTATTGCTAATTTAACTTAATCTACATCTGTTGTTATTTGTGGGTAGAACAACACACTATAAGTAAGCAATATGATACAGTAATATGAGACGTGTAAATTCTTACGTCTTCTGAAGTGCGCTGACAAGTCCGCTCATCCAATGAAACTGAATGCCCCATGTTAACATAGGCGTGGTTTCTGAGCTTGACACTAAAGTATGTTAAACTTCTTTGAAATGGCGTCAAATACGCAGGAATATACACTACAAAAACAAATCGCTTTATTATACATACCAACTGGTGAAACATACGTTTTTAATCATTGATCCGTGAAAAAATGGCATGTGACGAATCTGTAGCTGTCTAACATCTGCTGGAAATCCAGGTAAAACTATCTGCGTGCACGCGCGTTCCCCCAGTTAACATGATCCCCAGTTGATCCGTAACACCAGCATAAAGGAAAGTCAAAGTAGTCACTACAAACAAAGTTGAGTTTTACTGATACTTCATTCAATGTGTAATGTCGCCAAGTTAGATAAATGCTTTTGTATATTGCAGAACAGAATGCAGAAAAAGAGAAACATTATCTTAAAATCATTTCGCCACCTGAGGTTATAACTATAGCTCCCATACAAGGACGCAATGATAGCAAGATAACGTTAGCTTCGCATTTCCCAGTGAGCATAAACAACGGCGGCGTCGTAAACAAATTTAGTCAAAGTTGTCAATAGCCTATGAACATTCAAATTCATAACAAACAGTGGGTGAAAACAATCATTCACACAAATTGTCGCCCAACTGTGAATTTGCTTGATCATTTACAATCCATCGCTAGCTGCTAGAAACATATGTTGTATTCACCAAAGTTAACGCTGACTGCATAGTTCTAGCTAATTACATCATTGTGTTGGTTTGGCGAACATGAACGTCAATTTAGAAAGAAAAATGTATTTACCCACCTGTTCAGCAAAAACAGAGCAACCTGAATGTTGGATTGGAATCCCTTCTGCTGGCGGAGTTCTCGCCACCTTTCGAAGGTTTTTCCGATGTAAATTCGGTACTTTGCGCGTTCCTTATCCTTGTCCCTCTTCTTTGCAATTTGTTCATCGGAACGTCGTCTCTTTGGTCGTGTGTCGGCCATAATTCAAACTTCCATCTTCATGCTTCTCTCTCCTCCACACCCCCTTCAAAGCGCAGTGCCCTGAATGCACACCAGTGGTGTAGTCTACGTGATACGCAGGTATACGCCGTATACCCACTAGAAAAGGCCAAGGATTTGCGTATACCCACTTAAAAAAGCGTGAGGATACGTATCAACTTCGTTTTGTGTCAGAACTTTCACACTTTCATTCATAAATTCACCCCGTCTGTGTTTGCGAAGCGACGGGTCGAATCGCGGAATCCAGTCACAAATGGAACTTGCTATATAAAGCAGAACGTCACGGAATTTGGCTATTTTTGAACGAATAAATCAAAAGTAGGGCTGTACAATGAATCAAATCTCGATATGGACTAGTGTCTATGAATATTAAAGCTAAAAGAGACTGCAATTGTTCTACGCGTCTCTGGGAATGAGCGCTCAGTGTGTGCTCCACTACACACACACACACACACACACACACACAGAAGCACGCGTGACTCACGCTCGTGGTGTTTTCAGCGTTTCACTGTATTGAGACCATAGACATGATGTAAGCTACACATGTGCATTTCATCGCAGAGCTGCTATGAGAGTCACTTGATGAGAATTTCACCATTTCATTTGATAAAACTATCGTCATTCATTCGTTTCATATACAGAAACTGTTATGTCTTTACGACAACCTGTCAAAATAAAAGTTCTGTATAACTTGAAGAAATTATAACAGAAATATTACTATTGCACAGAGTATACTTCAGGCCTAATAATAATAATAATAATAATAATAATAATAATAATAGTTTATTAAAACACACAGAAATTCAAATGTCTACAACCCACCAAAATCAAAGTTCGGTCTAACTCAATTTAATTAGAAAGAAATTGCACAGTAAAATGTATTTTAAAATAAAACATTTTTTCAAAAACACCATTTCTAAAAGTTAATTTGTATTTGTGCCTATAATGCTTTAAAAAAAATTGTTGAAAATTGTCAACTGATAAAACCTGTGCTTCAGGGACCATATTCATATAACATCTAAGGCTAAAGGTAGCTCTTAACTGACTGAGTTAGATGGTGATTAACACTAAACAGTAGAAAATCAGTCCAGTCTCCCCAGCTGTAAATGTCATTGGCTGTTAAAGTCTTGTGTTGCTTATAATAAATTGACATGTTGATAACACTTAGTATTTCATAATGCTCTCAATTACATGTCGATGCATACTGTATGCATTAGTGAGTGTGGTGGTGCTTATGGGGTGACGCTCTGGGATGGGTGAGTATGCGGCGGGGGGGGGGGGGGGGGGGGGGGGGGGGTTGGGGGGGGGTGTGTGTGTTATATTAGAGTATACTCACTACAAAAAACTAGACTACACCACTGATGCACACTAAATCTCAAATACCCCATCGGAGTGAGGTAGGCCTACCGCATGCTTATTCGAGGCTAAGCATTTCCCATCATGCATTAGTTTCGGGAAATCGTGTGCGCCGAAATCGCGAGAGAGTGAGGAAAACATTCCACTGTAAGTTAAATAGATATTACATGTAATTTGGTAGTAAAACAAATAGTTAAAGTGTCATTTTATTGGTGCAAAGATGAGTAGGCTATGTGTATTTTGTACAACATTTGCAACTGCTTTTTATAACCTAATTAGAAGCACCACAATTTTACATGGGACTACTGCCAGACAGTTAAAAGTTTATTTTAAAATGCAAAGTATTGAAAATCAAAATAAAGCTCCGTAAACACTTGCATTTTTGCTTATCAAACGTTCAACACACACTTGCAGTCTTCGCGCCTACTTGAACACTTGGGCCAAATACAGGAAATACGTGATCTAAGTAGACAAGTGGTGCAAAGACCGCAAGTAAAGGAAAAAACATGTATCGATCAAAAATTTTAGTACAAGTAGGCCAAATATACTGAGACGTTTCTGTCAGTATAAGTCAAGTATACAGTGTCATTGTAATTATATTTCTGAGAAGTAGGCTACATTTCTGAGAAGTGCATAAAAACTAGACTGAAAGTATACTTTCTTAATTTTAGTTAAAAAAAAAAGTATAGTTGGCTATACTAGCACACTTGAAAACACACCTTTTTCGTAGGAGGATAGAAGTGTTTTCAAAGTATGTTTCTGTTTTGTTCGTTTTTATTGGAAACTGTTGTAGGCTATTATAAACCAATCTAATGGTAATATACTCCATTGACCACTAGAGCATGCACATGGCACAAAACTACAGCTTCACCTCCCTGCATGCGAGCTCTTTTTCATTAGACAGCTTCACTGAACAACAGACAGAATTACATGCATCCCTTCCAACATCCGATCACATTTTGGGCGTTAAGGAGGAGTGTGAGCCATAGCCTAGATAAACCAGTAAAAAAATGCAGACCTCTCTCGCTTCCCCAGTGTCGCAGTGATGGTGGACTATATGGGCATTTCCACGAATGCGGCTCTGCTCTGGCACTTGGAGCGGCGTGACCACCGCACGTCCCACTGACTCACGGGTCTGAGCAGATGTCTGGTCCAGAACCGATATCGAGCCATCTCCTCTGCAAACACAAATGGCTGGTCGTGTCGCGGGAATCTGGAGAGATTTGCACAGATTGAGCTGCAGAATTTTGCGCTCTGGAGAGAGGAGAAGAGGATGCTTTTTCACACACACGTCTGGAGGAATGCGGGGCACTAAACTCTCATCTTTAGCAATATTTCTACTTTTATTACACAGCGCACAGGCTTCTGACGGTAAGGCGACATCTCATCTAGCCTACACTAGCGTCTTAAAATACTGTATTTCTCACGCGAGTCTTTGAGATTCAGCTCAAGGCAATGAGGTGAACAATGATTTTGTTGAGGAAAAAAAAAAAAAAAAAAAAAAAAAAAGCCTCAAGCTTGCACATAAATCGACTGATGGCACATGCATTGAAAGTCTGATTATGATTTCTTTATATCAAAAACACATCGTATGGAACTTTTACACCATTAGAGCATTAGAACATCTTTTTAAAATGTGGTTAAATGTAGGCATATCTCACTTTTAGCTATTTTAGATCTTCCTTTTTATTCTACCCATTTTTTAAGCCGTTGCGTTACAATATCTACCTCAGTGTTTTCAAATAATCCATATGCTTATTTATATTGTTAGTGTTTATAATTTTATACTTTTTTTGTATGCGCTTACTCATTGCATGTGCCTAATAGGCAAAACATGACAATACACTACTTTGGCTTGACTTTTGTGAACTGTATGTGTGATGTAATGTGATCAACCGCACGTGAGTGTCCAGCAGTAACGCAGTGAAGTGTGTAGGCGCGCGCTGATGGATACTGCAGCTCTACACGAGATTGCAGCACTCTATTGTCTTTAAAACACACCTAACATGCTTAAACCAGATCTGTTTCCTGACATAACGGCATATCATTACATGCATCATTTAATTGCATGAAATATAAAACATACAAGCCTCTAATCTTGGGACTATTCATGTTTTGAGAAAAAGAGCACAGTAGCGTCATAAATCAACCATTGCAAAGGAGCATTAAAACTGTCCACAGCAGCATGGGCTGATTTTAGATGCTGAGGTTTGCTGGTCCTGAAAATACAGGAAGAGCTTCTGCAAATATCCTGTTGTTCTACATTGTGAATGAATGTGGCCAAAAATAATCACCTACATTGTGGAGAGCAGCTAACAGTTTAGTAATGGCTTGATATTAAAAATGTCTAAATAAAAATGCAGAAAGGTTTAACATGTGTTTAGCTTATAAAAAAGTCCAGTTAAGTGGGGATCTGCTTTAACTGGGTCACTTTGAGTGAGATAGATCAGTGTTTGACCTGTTTGAATATTTCTTCCAAACATTTATATAGGAGAGACCAGGGTTGGTTGGTACAGGGTTCCAAACAGGGTTGTTTTTGGGTCATAATTTGATGTTGTCACACAAATTATGCCCTCTGTCTTGACCAACAATGTTTTAAAGGTCCCATTCCATGGATTATTTTTATTATTTTATAATGTTTCCAGGGGTGCCCTTATAATGTTAGTATGTTTTTTAGATCAAAAATTGTTATAATTTAGAAATAAAAGGCATATTTCCTAGCCTGATTTCATTCCCTGGTTTGAACACTCTGTTTGAAGGGGCGTGTCTGCTGTGAGACTTCAGTGTAAACGCCCTCTGCTGTGATTGGCTGACATGCTTGCATATGAAATATCTGGCATTACATGTGGAACTATCTGGAAAACTTTTACTATTACAGCTATTATACGTTTTTACTATTACAGCTATCTGGATTAACGAATCGTGAGAAGTTTTTTAAGTATTTAGATCTATTCCCATCACATAAAAGGTTGCAGTTATGAGCATTGAGCAGATGACAGTCTGTTGATCGCGTGAAAGATCTTATCATTGCAACGCAGTTTCTGCACTCTCACTAATGATTTCACCAATGCAAACATGAGGTATATAAATACAGTAAGAGCTTCGTTGTGCAGTGTAACAGCGTCATTGATTTCACAACGAGTTTTGGCAAGTGTCCAGATAAACTCGCGCTGTGTCACCGACAGCAGCTTGGGTGATTGGAAAGGGATTGTTCTTTGATCGCTTTCTGTATATTAATCACAGTTTAAGTAAGATTATTTTCATCCTACTAAGAGAAACGAACGATGTGAAGAGTGATCGCTACTTCCATATTAAATCACTACTTACCGCTTGCCGGAATATAGTTGAAATTGCCCCCTTCGTCAGTATGAAACGCTGAGAGAAGCCTGCTTGATATTATTCCAGGTTAGAAAAACAGTCCGTGGTGAAATGGACAGAGCAAACTAACAACTTCGAATTAAACTTTTGCGGTATCCGATTATAGATAAACATCAACCACGTCTGTTGACATTTCGCCATCAATACGCCTGTGTTCCTGTGGGCGGAGGTTATGGTTCTAGTGACATCATTAAAGAAGGAAATAGAGGGGTGTAGTCCAATCCAGCCGTTTTTTGTAGTCAACTTCTGTTAAATAAAATATCTCGCTTGGCATTGAACTTCGAGCTTTATAATTTTACAGATATTATTTATACTCTAACAACAACATTACACACTAACTAAAGTTTGAAACATGGGATCACATAGAACGGGACCTTTAATCAAGGCATTAAAAAGTCAAACATGTCAAGCTAAAGACAAATGCTTATTTGATCAGTCAAAAAACAAAACAAAACACAAGCCATGTGTTTTTATAAGATTTTGAAACCTGTCATAAATTATGATATCTGGATATCATCAGAGTGTGGATCGATGGTATACTTGATTTGGGGTTGGTTAATTGGCATGTGGAGTATAACATAAGAATAATTCATAATTTGTTGTGGATCTAAACATTGATTTTTAAACATTTATTCATTTATGGTCCGTGTAGGGATTTTTAAACATTTATTCATTTATGGTCCGTGTACGTTGCGTTCATTCGTTTTTTTTATTTAATATTGAAAGTAGAAAAACGAGAAAACAGTTCCTTTTTCGTTTTTTAATTTTTTCAAAAAACCAAAAAGTATTCAGCTTGATTTTTCCTTTTTCGTTCTCAGGTATAAAACAGCTTGAATATTCGATGTTTACATGTGGGTGGGAATGAAACGCCCCTTTCCTCTGATTTGTCAGCCGAAGATCAAACAGTTCCGTCATCAATTCTTCCTTGGTTCCGCACAGCAGAATAAAAGTCGATGAATAAATGGCATAAGCAAAAATAAATAACATAAAGCTTCAGTTAATTGTAGTGTTGCCTAGACAGTGTTTCAATGCAAAAGCACAATCCCTTTGTTTGGCCTTCTGAAAACTGTTAATTAGGAATCAGTGGTACTCTTTCTGTCAACATCTCACTATGGGAAACGCCTCTTACTTGGCCATCCATGAAGCCCTATGCAATCATGCCTATCAGGCCAGCAGCACTGTCCCAAAATGGCATCCTACTGTACATCTCTTCACTTGCAGCATCCAAGCTACAAGCTCTTTTTCAGTACATTTGTTAGTTTGGCAAGACTAAATTGTCCAAAAAAGACAAGCAACCACTTGTCGTAGGGTTTCAGGCTGAATAAAGCAAGAAGTGTACTGAAATGCTTTTCCAAGCAAATAAAATAAATAAAAGGTTAACTTACCAGTTTAACATGGCTTCTTCTATGAAATCTATTAAGTCCAGAGCACCTTCTTGCACTTGTCCAGAGGGATGTGGATTCTCTATTGCAGCTAGGGATCTGCATGTGGTATGCCTGGCATTTCTGGGCCCAGAGCATGCCAAAACAGATATTACAGACACCTGCCAGACAAGGGCAAGGAGGACGAGGAAGATCCGTTTGTTCCCCAAATGGAGTCTGTCCCCTGGTTACCCAACAGGGATAGACGAATGGCAGATGGCAGCAGGGTGTGAAACTCTGCATGAGGCTTGCCCTTCAAGCGGCGAACCGGTTGGTCATTGACTGGCCTTCAGCTGTTGCATGGATGATCTGATTAAATACTGGGAAAGACCACTGTCATCCAGAGTCCCGGTGTATGGCTTTTCCTCGCTAGACATGGCGGGTATGCAGGAGATGGGCTGGTCTCACATGCTGCCAATGGAGGCCTTGTTGGCAGGCCATCTAAATCCTTGTTTGGATTATCTGTGATAATTAATCTACAGCTCAGACGGGGCATGCTACGCAATCACTCTTCTTTTGGTTTACATCGCTGAGTCAGAGGAAGAGATGTTAGGGGCCTTGTCACTAAGCTGTAGATGGAAATCTGCACCTTGACAGACCTAATTTTGCCTTTCCATGCTGCCTGGCACAGTCCACAGGGGGGACTCTGGGACTGGAGCTGGTTGGTCAGAGAGTGCTTTGGCTGAATTTGTCCACGATGGCAGTAAAGGATAAGGCTCAGCGGTTCGAGGCAAAGAAGAGGGAAGCCTTCAGGTCGTTCATGCCTTGCAGAGCCCCCAAACCAATGCAACGATAGGCAACACGTCACAGGCAACAAGTTGTCCTGCTTTTACAGAAGCGGGAGCTGGAGGAGGACAATCAATTTGGCAGGGCCCGAGGATGGGAAATAGATCCTTGCAGGGGGAGTTCTGTATGACCAGGAAAAACTACCTCCCTCCTGGCATTGAAAGTCCTGTGCTCAAGCGGCAGCGGCCCCGCCCCCTTCCTCTTCCCCCCTTTATTGCGAGGGACAGAAAGAAACAGCTGATATCAAAGAGATAATGCAAAAGTTTGGGAGAGGATTTTCTCCTTCTCAAAGAACAGGTGGTACCAGAGGAGGGATCAAAGAAGGTTTTCTTCAGACAGTATTTTTTAATTCAAAAGAAAGCAGTAGATATACGCCTTATTCTGGACCTCATAGTTTTAAACAGATATCTGAGGAAATAAGTTCAGAATGCTGACACTCAAATCCCTGCTTCATTCTGTATAGAGTTGAGATTGGTTCACCTCAATTGATCTAAATGATGCATATTTTCACATCCAGATCAATCCCCAGCACAGACAATATCTGAGGTTTTCTGAGGCATCAAAGGTAAGATGCATGAGTTTAGGGTTCACCCATTTGGCCTTTCTCTAGCACCCCACATTTTCACAAAATGTGTGGAAGTGGCAATACCATTGGGGCAAAAGGAAAGGCAAAAGATACCGTTCCTTTCCTCAGTACCAGATATTCTTACCTTCCTTCTAGGGATGTCCCGATACCACTTTTTCACTTCCGATACCGATACCGATGCCGCAGCTTTGGCTATTTGCCGATACCGATATAAATCCGATATTTTTATTTTATTCTTGAACTAATACTAATAATAATAAAATATAATGGAAGCACTTTGCTCAATTAGCCACATAAAAACATCTCACTCAAATGGAGAACAAATACTTCTCCAGTATATAGTCCACAACAACAGTTGATAATGAAAGACTGCCACCCTTTATTCAAAAGACCTTGAGATATGTTTGGTAACCTGAATGAATTTAAAATTAATTTGCTATATTTCAGATCAATATATTTGTTTCCTTTAAATTTTAATTAACTTTAACTTTATTCTCATCTGAATTATAAATAATTTATTTCTGTATAAAATAATACTACCATTAAAATCACATTTGATTTTCTTTTCAATGTAGAATGTGTAACTTAAAAATAAACAGATTAGTGCTCTGTTTTAGGACAAGAAATGAAAACCAATGCAATGATGAATGTCCAAAAGATGATATCATTTTTGCTTTTAAACAGCGTGTGTGTGTGTGTGTGTGTGTGTGTGTGTGTGTGTGTGTGTGTGTGTGTGTGTGTGTCAGTTACAGTTTGACAAGAGTTTACAGTTTGACAAAAGCACAATGTTGGGTTTTACACAAATATAAGTAGGCTAAACACTTTTTGCAGTTTTAATGATGTCCTGTATGAAAATGACGGAGTATGTTTTTATGTTTCCACTGTTCGATCGCGCCCGTTCCTCTCTCTCTCTGACACACACACACTCCAGCATTGCAATCTTGACATCGCAGCCTGTTCATTTTGCTGCGTTCACACCAAATGCGAATAGAGCGTCAAATTTGCGTCTATCGCGTCTAGTTCGATGCTTGAACAGTTTGAATCCATTCGCGCGTCCAAAGCGAATAGGACGCGCCGCGCGCGTATAATGATAAAGTAACGCCGGTTTCACACCGCAAGCGTCAGCGGCGCGTGAGCAGCGCGTATTTTTTTCGGCGTCCATGTTAATCAATGAGTGCATTCACACCGCACGCAGAAGCGGCGCGGCAGCGCGTAGCAGGAGCAGAGCAGGAACAGCAGTGCGGCGATAGTTTCGGCGCCCAGTCTATTTTTAACGCGCCGCTTAAGCTGAATTAAAGTGACACGCATTGATCAAGGCCAAAATACACCGCAGTTTTACCCCAAAAGCGCATTGATGATATCTATTGTGTTTTAAACAGTCACTCAAATGACCAACAGCAATTTAAAAAGAAAACAAATGTCCAAAAACAAACTTGTTGCCCGAACAATAAAAACAAAGACTAATCAAAAGTTATATAAATGAAATGATTAATAAAATAAGCTTCTTGACAAGTCTTTTCTCTTAAATGTATTTGAAAACGAAATAAAGCAATGCCAACTTACCCTGATTATAGAGTACTCTGTCTATACACACGCCGCGGTTCAGCCGCGCGTGACAAACGCTGCTAGTGTGAAAGCAAAACGCTCCTGTCCTGCTCCTGCTCACCATATGCACTGCTCCTGCGCTGCTTACGCTCTGCTATCGCGTGCAGTGTGAAACCGGCGTGAGCGTTTGAAGCGATATAGAGGCGCGTTCAGAGCTAAGGCGGGCTACAGATTAGGTGTCCCTAAAGAACCCGCATATGCGCGTATCTAACAGTAACGTTAGTTCCGTATTACATTAATTAATGTGCACGCGATATTTATTTATTTTTATACCGTGTATTCTCTGTGTAAATCCATGCACCGAACGTACGTTCAGTACGAATACGTACCGTTCCACCCCTAATGGGTATCGGATCATAGGTATCGGATAATTTTTTTTCTCCCCTCCGATATCCGATCTAGCGTTTTGGGCCAGTATCGGCACGATACCGATGCCGTGGATCGGATCGGGACATCCCTACTTCCTTCAGGAGACACAAGATGAAGGGTAGACCTTCTCTACAATCAAAGTGTATCTGGCGGCCATTTCATCATGTAACATGGGATTTAATGGTGAAATGGTTGGTAAGCATCCTATCGTACATTCTTGAAGGGTGTGTGCCATCTGAGACCAGTTCCCAGACCTATTTTACCAGCATGGGATCTGTGCTTGGTACTGAAAGCACTCAAGGAAGCCCCGTTTGAACCTTTGAGGAAGCAGATATGAAGATTGTTTCATACAAGCTAGCTTTACTGCTTGCTCTGACCTCAATGAAGCAGGTTGGAGAATTACATTTTCAGTTAACCCTGCATGTATTAGGTTCATGCCATTTTTTCCCCCAGGGTCATCTTGTGCCTAAATCCAGCATTTATGCCCAAGATAATCAAGCCTGGCTTGTCATGTATGGAAGTTGAGGTTCAAGCCCTTTACCCTCCTCTGTCAAAATATCCAGGGGAGGAAAATTGCACTTATATATATACTTAGAGGCTTTTGCATCTGAAGTCTTCATGTATATATATATATATATATATATATATATATATACAGTGGCGCAAAAAGTGGGTATGCGCTATATGCGGCGCATAGGGGCGCGCAGCACCAGGGGGGCGCCAAAGCGATGGTAATTCTTTTTTTTTTTTTTTTTTTTATAAATCTATACGTAGCTGCTATTGTGCGTTTCTAAATAATTTCTGCATTTCCTCAATGTTATATAACTTTTTAGAGGACTAACAGGCTAGAGTAGGATATTCATAAGATTCCATCATATAATTTTGACATAGAGAGGGGGGGATAATATCGCGAGCAGGCAGGGGCGCCGTGAGCGCTGAGCGAGCAGGACGTGTCGAAAAAGATGGATAAAGCAAAAAAAGCTGTCGGGACTAAAAATAGAAAAAGAAAGAGGAAAAGGAGATGGCATGTCATTTGATGCGCCGGCAGGTAAATAAGTGGATGGTCAAAGGCAACAGGTAGGACTTAAAGTGTGACGTCCACGCATGTAAGCTAGGAGATTCCCGGTGGGCTGACGTGCTTTTTGGGCCGATATATCTAATAGGCTATTTATTTATTTTTTTTGTCTTTGTCTTAACGGCCCATAAAACTCGTACATCGGCGGCCCATTCGTTTTGTTTTGTTTTGTTCGCTGGGTTAGTGCCGTTGTAATGCATTGGTCAAAAAAAAATAAAAATAAATAAAAATCACATCTTTAATGTGAAGTATAGAAATTAGTACAAAACTAATTATGAAAGTTTCCTTTATTTTTCAGTGCATTTGTTTTACAATATATGGCTATTACTATCATGGGATTAATATCATAACTATTATTATGTAGTGTAATGTACACTATCAATGTAGACAGACAGTGTTACTAAAAAAGGTTTGAATTTTTCTTTAAAAATTTTTCTTTCTTTAATTTGCACACTGAATATGGGTTGGAGCTTTTAATTTTGAACTCTCAAAGTGCACCAGATTGATGAATTCAACATAAAGCACAAAATTTTCTTACGGGGGGGCATGCCCCCGAACCCCCCTAGAGGGAGAGAGGTCCAGTCAGCAGTGGATTCATCACTGTGAAGTATAGTTCAATTTGATTAATAAATGACAATTTTGTACTTATTTCATCTGTTAGCTATCACTCGTTCCTCACTCATTCGGCTACATGCCACAGTTATTTATTTCTTGGGTTTTTTTCTTTTGAGGAGGGGGGGCGCCAAAATTGTTGCTGCATACCCCTCTGACACTGGGTAGTTGCGCCCCTGTGTATATACATGAAGACTTCAGATGCAAAAGCCTCTAAGTGCCATCTGAAATTTTCTTCTAAAATGAGCATTTTTATCAAGCTCGTATATTTAGGTTCAGTAATTTCACTTTCATGACAATTATTTATATATATGTATATATATATATATATATATATATATATATATATATATATATATATAATAAGAAGAAAGAGGGGCCTGCTTTGACCCTGCAAAGTCCAGGTGCCCTGAGTATAGATTATGGGATGCCTGAATATTGGGTGTTTCTATATCCCATTGTGAGATGTCAAATAAGGCAACCGAAAAAGAACGTTTGGTTATGGTTGTAACTTCGGTTCCCTGAGGGAGATGAGTGAGATATGTCATCAGAAGGCCCATTATTCTGCTTGAAAGGGCTGTAAAATATGCTATTTTGGGCTATCTTGGGCCTATTTTGGGCATGCAAGAGGCCTTTCCCACAGTGAGATGTTTCACTTATCTCCCTCAGAGAACCAAGGTTACAACCATAACTAAACATTATCATTTTTCCCGAGCAGTACACTCCAAAAGTTTGCTTGGTAAAAAACAAAACAAAACAAGCAAACAAAAAAAAACTTTGTATGATATTAGATTATCAAATAATAAATGCTGATAATGAATGAACTCAAAGATTGATTCTAACAAAATCTGTCAAGAATATGTACCAGTCATATTTTAGCCCCAAGACAACTTAAAGAAAATCAAAAACTTAAATGAAAATCAAAAGATAAATGTGTTTTGTCTTGTTTCATTTTATAAAGATTTAGTGGGTTAACAGCTTTTAGCTGATCCTAGCATGAAAATCATAATTAGTCCAACCAGTGTGTTCCAGTCCCAAAGCAATGACTTTTGTGAATTGATTATTTTAGTGAATCAGAAACATACAGTGAGGAAAATAAGTATTTGAACACCCTGCTATTTTGCAAGTTCTCCCACTTAGAAATCATGGAGGGGTCTGAAATTGTCATCGTAGGTGCATGTCCACTGTGAGAGACATAATCTAAAAAAAAAAAAATCCAGAAATCACAATGTATGATTTTTTAACTATTTATTTGTATGATACAGCTGCAAATAAGTATTTGAACACCTGAGAAAATCAATGTTAATATTTGGTACAGTAGCCTTTGTTTGCAATTGCAGAGGTCAAACGTTTCCTGTAGTTTTTCACCAGGTTTGCGCACACTGCAGGAGGGATTTTGTAGGGATGTCCCGATACCACTTTTTGCAGAACGAGTCCAATACCGATACTTTCATTTTTGATACTCGCCGATACCGATACCGTAACCGATCCTAATTATTTAATCCAATTTTGATACTACAACAAAAACTACCAGCCTAATTAATGTGAATTTAAAACAAGTAAGCAGTCAGTAACAAAATAAGAACAAACAATCGAATTACAAAAAGGACAAATAAATACAATAGAACAAAGAAAGGCTACAAATTAAATAAACAGTGTTTTTAGAGTTTTTCAGGTAGATCTAACAGGTACAGAAATTTGAATAAAGTAATCAAATGTGAAAAAAGCATATTCATTACTGTATAAATTATATATAGATAGATATTTTTGTAAAGTTGAAAAGGGTAGCCTATTTAGTCAAGAGCAGTGAGTATTTCTTTATCCTTTGTTTGATTAACATTAAAACACAGCAGCAGGTTTATTAGGCTGCTGCCCCTTTAAGACCGAACGCATTTGAACATGGCGACGTTCATTTGAGATATAACCGGCTTTGTTTACTGGATACTCACCAAGACGGGCGTTATTACATCATTTTGTGTGAATTCGTCCGTACAAGCGCAAAACGTGAAAGACAATTTAAAGGAGAACTCCGGTCAATTTTAACATTGAGCTCATTTTTTTGTACATTTGGAGTGCTGTCAATACAGAGAACAACGACAAAAATCGGTGTTGCCTACACCGTGTTATCCTCTTTTTAAAATTTGCACCCTGCTGACTTCAATGGGGCAAGTTTTAAACCTGCTTTTAGCCTCTTAACATCCTTGATGTGTCATTACAAGTGCACAGGTCATGTGAGTGATTCCTTCGGAGTGAACGCGGGTCAATCTGACTGCAGTAGATGTGAAAGATATGAATAAAAATGATGTTTATTCAGCCAGCGCACATAGCTGTATTTACATCCTGTTTTCGGTCGAAGTCCATAGTAATCGATTGTCGAGTTCACGCGCATGATCAGCATGATCAGTCAGATTGACCCGCGTTCACTCCGAAGGAATCACTCACATGACCTGTGCACTTGTAATGACACATCAAGGATGTTAAGAGGCTAAAAGCAGGTTTAAAACTTGCCCCATTGAAGTCAACAGGGTGCAAATGTTAAAAAGAGGATAACACGGTGTAGGCAACACCGATTTTTGTCGTTGTTCTCTGTATTGACAGCACTCCAAATGTACAAAAAAATGAGCTCAATGTTAAAATTGACCGGAGTTCTCCTTTAATTCAGTATTCGCGCGCTGAGACGCTGGTTTGCGGGGCGCGCACTTTGGATGTTTGCGTTCATGGAACTTCTTGACCTGCACACGTCCTGTAATAATGTAGGGAACCACTTGTTATATTTAAATCAGGTAACAGTTCATGTTTTACTTTACTTACATATACGATTTAGTTTTCATCCAAATAACATGTGCTGAGTGAACGATCAGCAATCAAGAGCATTCAACAGAAGTCTCTCTCTCTCTCTCTCTCTCTCTCTCTCTCTCTCTCTCTCGTCAGTTAACATTAATAATAATCTACATGCCTAGTTTTATTTTCTTTGCCATTGACATCCGACTGAACAAACTTTCCACTGATGTCTGTTTAAAGGGATGTGCTCGCAAAATGTACGTGGTATCGGTGCGTGGTATCGGCAAATTTTTATGAGTACGAGTACGAGTATATGAGGACAGTATCGGCCCGATCCCCGATGCCAGTATCGGTATCGGGCCATCCCTAGGATTTTGGCCCACTCCTCCACACAGATCTTCTCTAGATCAGTCAGGTTTCTGGGCTGTCGCTGAGAAACACGGAGTTTGAGCTCCCTCCAAAGATTCTCTATTGGGTTTAGGTCTGGAGACTGGCTAGGCCACGCCAGAACCTTGATATGCTTCTTACAGAGCCACTCCTTGGTTATCCTGGCTGTGTGCTTCGGGTCATTGTCATGTTGGAAGACCCAGCCTCGACCCATCTTCAATGCTCTAACTGAGGGAAGGAGGTTGTTCCCCAAAATCTCGCAATACATGGCCCCGGTCATCCTCTCCTTAATACAGTGCAGTCGCCCTGTCCCATGTGCAGAAAAACACCCCCAAAGCATGATGCTACCACCCCCATGCTTCACAGTAGGGATGGTGTTCTTGGGATGGTACTCATCATTCTTCTTCCTCCAAACACGTTTAGTGGAATTATGACCAAAAAGTTCTATTTTGGTCTCATCTGACTACATGACTTTCTCCCATGACTCCTCTGGATCATCCAAATGGTCATTGGCAAACTTAAGACGGGCCTTGACATGTGCTGGTTTAAGCAGGGGAACCTTCCGTGCCATCCATGATTTCAAACCATGACGTCTTAGTGTATTACCAACAGTAACCTTGGAAACGGTGGTCCCAGCTCTTTTCAGGTCATCGACCAGCTCCTCCCGTGTAGTTCTGGGCTGATTTCTCACCTTTCTTAGGATCATTGAGACCCCACGAGGTGAGATCTTGCATGGAGCCCCAGTCCGAGGGAGATTGACAGTCATGTTTAGCTTCTTCCATTTTCTAATTATTGCTCCAACAGTGGACCTTTTTTCACCAAGTTGCTTGGCAATTTCCCTGTAGCCCTTTCCAGCCTTGTGGAGGTGTACAATTTTGTCTCTAGTGTCTTTGGACAGCTCTTTGGTCTTGTCCATGTTAGTAGTTGGATTCTTACTGATTGTATGGGGTGGACAGGTGTCTTTATGCAGCTAACGACCTCAAACAGGTGCATCTAATTTAGGATAATAAATGGAGTGGAGGTGGACATTTTAAAGGCAGACTAACAGGTTTTTGAGGGTCAGAATTCTAGCTGATAGACAGGTGTTCAAATACTTATTTGCAGCTGTATCATACAAATAAATAGTTAAAAAATCATGTATTGTGATTTCTGGATTTTTTTTTTTTTTGATTGTGTCTCTCACAGTGGACATGCACCTACGATGACAATTTCAGACCCCTCCATGATTTCCAAGTGGGATAACTTGCAAAATAGCTTATATAATATTGCTTATATTGCTTATATTGCAAAATACTTATATATGTATATGCAAACAGTGTGGTCAGAGGTATTCCTTTCCCGCTGCTGAACACTTTCACTGTTACAGTATAACTAATACAGTTATTTGAAATTAAAACAATGTATACTACACAAAGTTATATACTATATACAAGTTATACAATATAAGTTTTTATGAACTTGAAACTTTATAGTACACAAGCACCAATGGGGTTTGATGAAACCAGTGAGACTGACCTTGAGCTCAGAGAGAGTACTGGCTAGATTAATTCCTATCAAAGCAACACATGCATTTCTATATTGATGTTCATCCCATAAGTCTGTCTCTCCTTCTGAACTGTCAAACCTCTCCACAGACTTTTATAAGCAGCACATTGTCCCCCTGGTCATCGCAGGGGTAAATCAGGCTACGCTACTAGTCCCCATAGCTCAGGAATGCTTATCTTTCCCAATATATTTATGTAACCCCAATGTGCTGATGTACAATGTCTCTCTTAAAATTCTAACTTTGCCCTTTCACATAATGGAGATAAACTGACAGATTGTTGATACTGTTGCTGACAGAAAAGCAATGATAGTGATACATCTATATTATTGTGGAGGACTGGTGCAATAAGTTGTGGCTGAATAGGACAGAGATCTAAAATACTATTATTAAAAGGCGAGAAAATGACATTTAGTGATAGACTGATATTTCAGTCAAACTGCTAGATGATAACCATGTCTGCTTTTCAGATATTATACATACATATTTTCAGACAGTTTTGCTTCTCAAGAATGTTTAGATATTTTCCTCATAGTTAGATAGATGATAGAGAGAGAGAGCAATGAAAACTCTCAGGTTGTATGAAAGCACCAATTTTTTAGGATTTACAGACTGAGGGCAGATTCTCATTGGATTACTAACAGCTTCTGCTCAACACGTTCATGTGGAGAATGTTGCTTTGAAATGGGATTATCTATGACAATTTAAAGTGATTACAGAGTGTTTGGTACGCTCATTTTTATTCTCAGGGAAGAGTGCCGGATATATATTTCTGCATGTCTATCTTTTTTTTTCTCGACTCTATGAAGACAATTTCCTTTGGTCCTTTGTGAAGTCCTTACAGGAAGAGGAAGTTTAATTGCTTTTCATGGGCAGGCAAAAAAGCTTCATGGGATTAGATGAAATGTAGCCCATCTATCTGTCTTGTTGGAATTCTTATCCATGAAAGGAGGAGCAAGCTGGATGTGCTGGTATACAGTTAGTGTTTGGGTGTGAGAGATGCAGATGGTCGCTCATCTCAACTTTCTTTCTCTGTGCGTGTCATGCTTTGCCACTGCTTATTATTGTATTAAATAGGATTGGCCAGTAGAGCCTCAATCTCTGTTATGACAGGTTGTGGAATTCATTCAATGGAAAAACGAACACTTGTGTAGGTTTTCACCCTAGCGAAAAAAACCTACCAAAATTTATTTAAAATACATTTATTTCATACTAAGTATACTACAAATATATTAACATTTTTACTGACATATCATGCCAGGTGATTTACTGAGGTTTGCGCTAGTCAATTTACTGGTATTTGTATGAAGGTAAAATGAAAAGAAATATTTGCAGCATTTTACTATTATTCGTAAGTGTAATTCATGTATTGTGAAACTGCAGCTTCATGCTAACTCAAAATAAATATGATCTGTATTCTTCTGACTTCCATTTTTCCGCACTTACACTTTTGGCACAAATGTCTAAATGACTTCTTGTGTACATGGGGCAAAAAAGTTCCAGAAATAACCAGATTTGTACAGTTCTGTCTTTCTCTTTTCTGTGCTTACAGTTTTGGCAGATTCTCTTACTCATTGAGCTTTGCAAGTGTGAGGAAGAGGGCGGGTCCACATTCTTCATGTAACCAATCAAATTAGCTCCTCGCTGACTCTCGATTTACTCTTATCTGATTGATTCAATAAACACTGCAGATGCCAGAACACATCTTTATCTTCACTTGGCTCAGCATCGTTCTCGTTGCCGAAATGGTACTGTTAATGCACATATAGGTGTTAAATAAATAATAAATAAATAAATTTACACTTGCAATCTTGTGCACACTTTCACAAATCTTACCCTGCACATGCAATTCTTTATGGCATAATTTTACCTTCATATATATTTGCGGCATTATTTACCTCCCAATTGTTCTTTTTTTAAACCGGATGCTTATTTGCGCTGCTCTTGGTAGATTGCACTGGGCATTATGGAAATTATCTGACTGCTTCTGTGTTCTTTAATTTGCATGGATCACACGCAGAACTTTCCACTCCCATTGGCACTTTTATGGAATTGCGCTCACACTAATTTGCCCTGTTTAGTAAATCTGGCCCATAGACTGTTGTTGTGCTCACTGTGTGAAGAATTTTTAAAAAGTGACCATAGTTTTGAGAAATTGGTCCTAGCAATAAAATAAAAAATAAAAAAGTACTTTAATTTCTTTCAGTGTATCTCATTTGTGAATATATTATTGCCATTGTATGTTATTATCATATTTATTGTACTACTGTGTATGCGTAGTGCTTTAAAATATATGGGGTCAGAAAATGTACATGTATTAGAGGCACCTGCATTCAATATGAAAATACTTATTCTCTAATACTTTTCTTTTAGAAAAATCTGACATTCTTCCCTCTTCTCCACCCACACATTGCACTCTAAATACTCTCAGAGCTGCATGTGCTAGCAAAGAGTCTCTGATATTAATAGATTATAGCTTATATTTCATAACACTCTGAAAACAGAGCATGCTGACAATGCCTCATTACTAGCCACATTAATACTGTGTTAGTAAAAAAAAGAAAAGAAAAAGTATTCACACTCTAGTTCTGTGCCAATATTTCTACCAGACCGTTCTTTTAAAGTAATTAAATCAGTAAATTAATGTGTAATAGTAATAGGTAATCAATATGTAATCATGTAATCTAACAACTATATTCTTGTTATATTTCATTGATAAAATGTTGTCAAATTATGAGAAACTGATTACTGTTATATATCTACTTAGTCACCATCCTCTGCACTTAATTTCCCAGCATCCCTCCTGGTCCCCACCTGCATGTCATCTCCAATCAAACACACGTGCACGTCATCATCACCCTCATCACTGCCACTTCAAATGCACACTCCTCACCACAGTTCATTGTCTGACCTAGTTAATGCCATGTGGACTATTCCCCATGTCAGAGTCTCCAGCCAAGCCTGATTTTTTGTCCCAGGATGCCCGTCATTCCTAAATCCTGTCCCGTCGTGTCCGCCGCCTTCCAGAGCCTTGTCCTGTCGTGGCCGCTGCCCTTCCAGGGCCTTGTCCCGTCGTGGCCGCTGCCCTTCCAGGGCCTTGTCCCGTCCCAGGATGGCTGCCGCCGTTCCAGAGTCCTCTGCCAAGATGGCCGCCGCCGTGCCAGAGTCCTCTGCCAAGATGGCCGCCGCCGCCGCGCCTGAGCCCTCGTCTGAGATGGCCGCCGCGCCTGAATCGCCCTGGTCTCCCGGGGCTTCTGTCACAGATCTACCTATTCACCATCCTCTGCACTTCATTTCCCAGCATCCCTCCTGGTAGTGGTGGGCGATACTGCAAATTTCGGTATCGATCCGATACCAAGTAAATACAGGGCCAGTATCGCCGATATCGATACCGATACCAATACTTTTTCATTTTAAAAGCATGCACTTGAACTTGTATGCACTTTCCTGTGCTAGAGCAGTGTGTCATGATTTATGAGGTGAATGCATCATTAATATGCTAAATCTGAATACGTTTTCATGACTACTAAATATTTTGTGATTCGTGCTCTCAACTCGCCTGTAATTAGTCAGTGACTTTTACAAAACTACCCTAATTATATTACTTGCCTACTAGTATACTAGCCTACTGTTCAAAAGTTTGGGGTCTGTAAGATTTCTAATTCTCTTCTGCATTTATTTGATCAAAAATACAGTAAAAACTGTAATATTACAATTTAACATAGGTTTTCTATGTCATAGTAAACTGTAATTTATTCATGTGATCAAAGCTGAATTTTCGGCATCATTACTACAATCATGATGATAATTCATTTTAATATGCTGATTTGCTGCTCAGGAAACATTTCTTATTATTATCAATGTTGAAAACAGTTTCATATTTTTGTGGAAACCATGATACATTTTATGAATTATTTGATGAACAAAGTTGAAAGAACAGCATTTATATGAAGTAGATTTTTTTTAACAGAGTAAAACCCTTGACTGTCACTTTTGATCAATTTAATGCATCGATCCTTGTTGAATAAAAATATTAATTTCATTAAAAAAATCTTACTGATGTCAACATTTTGAACACTTTTGGTTTGTTTATTGCGAAATCACTCCCAATTGTTTCTCTGTCATCTAAGCAAGGCTTCGTTTCCCAAACGCACTGGGCCTGTGAGCACCAGCATCGAATGCTCTCTGTGATTGATTGGTTTCGTTTTGTACCCAGATGACTAGGAGAAAAGTTCTATCCTACACAATTATCCGCTAACATTCGCTTATTTTTCAACTTAGAGGCTTATTTTATGCACTGAATTGCGTGCTAAATTAATAAAAAATTACTGGTAAAAAAACACACATTTGGATCGATATTTTTATGTGAGGATCGATCCTTTTCGATACCACGTCAGTATCGATAGTATCGATACTTCAGGATCGATCCGCCCACCCCTACCTCCTGGTCCCCACCTGCATGTCATCTCCAATCACACACACCTGCACATCATCATCACCCTCATCACTGTCCCTACAAATGCACACTCCTCACCACAGTTCATTGTCCGACCTTGTGGACTATTCCCCTGTCTCCAGCAATCTCCCTGTCTCCAGCATCTTCCTTTCCTCTGTGTCTCTATTAAGATCATCCTTTGAACTTCACTACCCAGCTTACCTCATCACTGCACCTTTATATTATCAATAAATCACTATTATTAGGTCAGGTCAGGCTGGTTTGGAAAGCTGAAAGATTGTGCCAAAGACTGCTACTGGTAACATGTAATCCAGTACCACCTGTTTCATGGTCAAGCCACCGGCGACTAAACTGGTAAACCCACTGGCCCTTTGGGGAGTGGGAGGGTGGGTAGACACCCTGGCAGGATAAGCACAATACCTGTCTTTAAGGGCACATGCTCCTAGGGTCTTGTGTCCATCTACCAAAACGATTCACCACGGCCTATAGAGTTGCTGGCTGAGCAATCTGTTGCCTTGTGGACAGTGCCTTGTTAGGCACAAAGGCTAAAGGAGGAGGTCCTGATCTAAATGCGGGGGTCTGTGAACACTCGTCAGATAACTGTAAGGGCGGATGAATCCGAATGTATCAACGGCTGTTCACTGCAGCTAGGTGTTTCTCCGGTCGTCGAGGTTCTCTTGCCATCGGGCTCAGAAATGCTTGGCCAAGACTACAGAGCTCTGTTGTGTGACACTGCTCTTAACCACGCACAGCTTCTGCTTGCACCCAAGAAAAGTCCTGCGACGATTGGGGAGTGGCGACGGGAACAGGGAAGTGAAGCCTGGAGGTTCCTAGTCACAAACCAGCACGTAGGCAATGGAGGCTTATCAGTCGCTCAACTTAGGATTGGAGACAGTAAAGTGGTTCGGTAGTCACCTCCATGTCTGAGCAGGCCTTTTCATGAGCCACTCTGCTCACCTCAACTCGAGGAAAGGGCTAGAAAAGGTGCCCTAAACATAGTCTGTCTCCTCTTAAACTGGCTGGAAGACCGCATCCAGCGGGTTCACCTACTCAGCGGTCAGAAAATTACAATGAAATTTGCAACCTGGAATGTGCGGACGATGATGGACAATGAAAGATCAGAGAGACCAGAGAGACGCACAGCTTTCGTAGCTCGTGAACTCAGAATAAACACGTCTACCAGAGGAAGGTCAACTCACAGAGGATGGCAGAGGCTATACCTTTTTCTGGATGGGGAAACCTACCGCAGAGAAGAGGATCTATGGTGTTGGTTTTGCCATCAAGACTGAAATAGTGAGGAAACTTGATAAACTTCCAGTTGGTGTTAATGAGCAATGATTCTACAACTGAACCTGCGTAACAACAGAAAAGCAACCATAATTTCTGCTTATGCTCCCACCCTCCTCGCTGATCAACTTGACAAAGAAGTATTCTACTCAAACCTAGATGCTCTGCTCTCTCAAGTTCCTCGGAGAAACAAAATCGTGCTCCTGGGAGATTTTAACGCAAAGTTATCAGCAAGGATGGAGTGGGAAAGACTAACAGTAACGAGGAGATGCTACTGACAGAATGTTCAGAGTACAACCTGACCATAACAAACACCCTATTTAGACAGAAAGATCGACTGAAGACATCATGGAGACATCCAAGGTCTGGCCACTGGCACCTTATAGATTTTATTATTGTGAGGCAAGCTGATGCTCATGATGTTCACCTCACACGTGCAATGGAATCTTCAGATGCATGCTGGACAGATCAACGGTTGATATTGTCTCTAATGAACATCCAGATACAACTGAAGCAGCACAAAACACAAAAAGGAAGTTAACTAAATTCAACACCTGTCTTCTAAACCAACCTGAGTTCAAGGAGAAGTTTTAGAAGAAGATTGCAGGGAGTATAAAAGACATTGAAACTGACACTGTTGATAACACCTGGAATGGTCTGAAAGAGGCAATCATACAGACTTGCCACACAGAACTTGGAAAGCAGAAAAGGCACAACGAAGACTGGTTCGACAACAACAATGAAGAGATAAAGTCCATGATGGACGAAAAACGCACAGCCTTTAGAGTTTGGCAGAGCGCATCAGAAATAGACAGACACATTACCACAGCGTAAGATCTAACATTCAGAACAGAGTCAGAAAACTGAAGAATGACTGGTGGGTAAGAAAATCGGAGGAGTTGCAGAGACTAGTTGACATGCATAACAGCAGGGAATTCTTTGCTGCTACTCAAACTGTATGGACCATCCTCTAGCGGAGCCCGACCAATAGCTGCGAAAGATGGAACTATCTACAAGGAGAAGGAACAGATCAGAGAAAGGTGGGGTGAGCACTTCTCCGAGCTACTCAACCAAGAAGCTCAAGTGGATGACAATGTTCTGGATGGATTACCACAACTCAAGACTAAGATTAGTCTAGCAGACCCACCAACTATGGGAGAATTACAGAAAGCAATCAAAAAGACGAAGCAAGGGAAGGCTGCAGGGCCTGATGGAATCCCTGCCGAGATCTTTAAGAATGGAGGACCTGAACTCACCCAAAACCTTCTGGATCTTTTCCATAAGATATGGGAGAGAGCAAAACACTTCCTACTGATCTCAGAGACGCCAACATTGTAACTATTTTCAAGAAGGGAAACAAGGCAGAATGCGGAAACTATCGGGGTATTTCTCTGCTTTCAATCGCTGGAAAAATACTGGCCAGAATAGTAAGCTACCGACTGGGAGAACTGACAGAGAGATGTCTACCTGAAAGTCAATGTGGATTCAGGCCTAATCGCGGGATGGTAGACATGATCTTTGCTGCAAGACAGATCCAAGAGAAATGCAGAGAACAACATAGAGACCTCTATATGGCGTTTATTGATCTTACCAAGGCGTTTGACACCATTCACCGTCCAACATTTTGGAAGGTTTTGAACAAAATAGGTTGCCCTGAAAAGCTAATCAACATTGTGCGTACACTACATGATGGGATGAAAGCATCTGTACTAGTTGATGGAGAATACACCAAGAATTTGATTTGATTGGAGTCAAGCAGGGTTGTGTAATAGCACCCACGCTATTCTCAATATTCCTAACAGCAGTGCTGCATTTGGTCAAGAAGAATATGCCAACTGGAATAAGACTCAGGTACAGATTTGATGAAATCTTCAATCTCCAACGTCTTAAAGCTAAGACGAAGACCACAATCACAACAGTGTGCGAACTGAAGTATGCAGATGACAATGCCATTGTCGCCCACACCAAAGAGGACCCTCAGCATGCGATGGATGCCTTCAATAGTGCTTACTCTGCTCTTGGCCTCAAACTAAATGCCAAAAAGACAAAGGTTCTATACCAACCACAACCAAACTTCCATACTCAAGGACAGCCAAAGGTATCAATCAAGGAAAATGGACAAGCTCTGGAAAATGTAGAGAACTTCAACTATCTAGGAAGCAATCTATCAGCAAAGGCTAATATTGATGCTGAGATCAACCGAAGGCTACAAGCCGCTGGATCAGCTGTTGGGAAGCTACAGACATGTGTCTTCAGCAACAAGGACATCTATAGGAGTGCTAAAATGAAAGTGTACAAAGCTGTTATCCTTCCAACACTTTTATATGCATCTGAGACCTGGGTAACCTATAGTCACAATCTGAAATCCCTGGAGAAATTCCATGACCGCAGCGTACGAAAGATTCTTGGAATTAAGTGGCAAGATCAACAAACTACTAATAGTGTATTTGAGCAAGCCAACACCACAAGCATCGAGGCGATGGTAATAAAGAACCAGCTGCGATGGGTGGGTGATGTAGTGAACCATGTAGTGTCATGTAGAGGACACTAGGATTCCCAAGCAGATCATGTACTCGGAGCTGGAGGCTGGCAAGCGCACACAGGGATGTCAAATGAAACGATACAAGGACACTCTACATCACAGCCTTAACCCCCTGAGGTCGGCGGTATCGCCGGCGATACCAGCTCGCTTTTTTTTTATCAGTGTAAAAGAAACTCATAAATACTCCGTTGACTTTGATTTTCCATAGGAGTTTCATACATAAATCGATTCTGTTAACTGTGTATTATTTTTGTGTATACTCACAATAAAAACAAAGTGTTGTGCTTTTTGCCAAATAAAGAAAAATAAACGTGATGCGAGTTCTGCCTTCTCTCTGTCAGTGTAGTCCATTCTGAAACGCATCTGAAAATGAACAATAACTCAGCGAATACTCAGTCCAACAGGCATACAGACACACAGGCATGAAGCTTGAATTCTCTTCTTTTAAATGAAGTAATTTATATAAAAAACAAATATTCTCATCTTGTGAAATCTGTATTAAAAGAGAGCGATTCCAGTCGAGCTCATTACAGCTGATTCAGATGTAATGTGACTCCGCCCACGGGGAGCGTGCGCTATTCAAACGCAAATGGCTGAGGCAATCCGCGCAATCCTGTGAACGCCCCCATATCAGCTCGAGAAACACAAGTTTATTCAGATCATTACTTGTTTACACCATCTCGCAGCGCTGTGAGGAATAATAATAATGGAAAATGTACCTCAGAAGTGCGGGTATATCGAGGAGCGAGCTGAGGAATACTGTAAGTTTTTTTCCTTCTCACGTGAATCGGGTTTCTGCTTATGAATGAATGAACGGCAGAGATGCACGCTGTTTACCACAGCTCGCAAAAGACAGTTTAAATTTAAATCGCGTGTGTGAATGAATGATGATGTTTTAGCAAACTGTATTGCTATACTGAGATGAGTAAAAATCGACTGAAATATGTTGAAATAAAATGTAGGCTATTTGTATAAGCAACGTATTAAACTGCAAATTAACATTTATATGCCCTAATATTTCATAAAGACAACGTTACAGTCAGGCGAAATATGAAAGACAACATTTTGTTGACTAGATTTGGGTACAGTTTTTACTGTAGAATATACTTTAAGATTACACTTGAATTGTTGTTGTAATTGTAACCTTTTTAATAAAAAAATATATTTACAAGGTAGATGTAAACAAACTATTAAAAGGTAAATATAATTTATTTCTTTAAATAATTTGTATTGTGTTTTATTAGTAACAAATTTGGGGAGAGGATAAATATTCCAAAACTGAAAATACAGTATGAGAATTAACTGCACAATTACTAGACATGTTTACCTTGGATATTATACAATTTGCAAGCACAATGTGTGAAAAAAATAAATAAAAAATTTATATAAAATATTTGTGTCTAAATATATACATATATATATATATATATATATATATATATATATATATATATATATATATATATATATATATATATATGTGTGTGTATGCATATTGTGTGTGTGTGTATGAAGAGTTCAGATGCAAAAGCCTCTAAATGCCATCTGAAATTTTCTTCTAGAATGATCATTTTTATGAAGCTTTTATATTTAAGTTAGCTATAGGTGACACACCTGAATGAATGGCTCATTAAGTATGCAGGGGCATTGTCTCATCAGGTGTGAACTACTAAATATGCATGATCGTTTACGCCCCATCCGCATATTGCCTTTCCAAACTAAAAGTGTTTTGCAAAACTTAAATCAATGTATCGTTTTATGTGAATGATTAGGCAGGATGATTTTCACATCATTTTGAAGAAAAAACTCTAGGCGACGACATCCATTAGTCAAAAGTCTTATTGACATATATTTAGTATGTGTTTTGTGGCCTTATTTCAGAAACTTTCATTTTTAGTTTTTTCAATAACCATGCATAAACATTATTCTCTCAAAAATGAAAACATGTACATACATGTGGCTCACATATCATGGTAGTCCTGTTTGTGCTAAATAGAGTGTAATTTTTTTTTGCCATTGATATGTTTATAAGCAACTGAAAAAAGCACAAATGTCAGGGCATGTCAGAACATCTCAAGGACCCCAAAAACACCCCAGACCCCAGAGGGTTAAACAGTGTTTCATCAAAGCCAACAAATGGGAGCAACAAGCTTGGGACAGGAAATTATGGAGAAGCACTATCCATCGTGGTGTTAAAATATTTGAAGAGCAACGCAGAAACAAAAGAGAAGAAAAGAGGTAAAGCTAGGCAAGGCTCGTAAAGCTAGGCAAAGCGCTGCTGTCATGACACCTGCTGTAGCTGATCCGAGCAACACCTGCCCTCACTGCCACAAGATATGCCGATCTCGGATTGGACTTGTCAGTCATCTGAGAATACACAACTAATTCAAGCAGACATCATACTCGACTAACGAGGGATTGCATACTGCAGAGGTATTGACGACGAAATCACTATTCACCATTCATCTTCCTCTCCTGTGTCTGCATTATCCATAACAGTTACATCATTCAGATTAAATTTGAAACCTAATGAAACAATGTACAAGAAAAAAAAAATCACTTTCAAGACAAGTGGGAAAAGTAGCCCACCATCCATGAAGTCTCCCTCAGATTCAGCGCAGTTGTTAAGCTGATATAGTGGGATATAATGTCATGGATATAGGCCTATCCAACACATACGTCTATCAATGGATATCTGTCTGCTTCAGGCCTGTTCTCTCATTTAAACTCAGCATGGTACCAAAGTAGGCTAAAGTTCTGATAGATTTATTTTATATTATTTGGGTCAGTGTACTGTGGCACAGATTCCACTGTGTTGATGTGCAGTACATTCATGGGAGAGTCTCTCCGCTGGATTCAAGGTTGAGCTAGTTTCCATCGAAAATCTGTCCTTTGCTTTCTGATCCAGCTGCCCATCCCCCTCAGTGTAATTATTACTATCCCCTAACCCTAATTATTTAACTTTGAGCAAGCATCTCTCAATATATTCTTTGTAGTTTCTGTTTAAAATTGTAATAAAGCAACAAATATTCATCTTGGTAAACTGAATTTCTTTACTTTGATATATAGTACCAACAATAGCTTTAACATACCCCACACATCTCACAAATGAGGAGAATCTTTAGATAGGCTTTTTGTTCAGCACTCTGGTCTGTGTATTCATCACCACAGTGCTAATTACTATTATTAATTTAATATTTATCTGACACTTTTATTCAAAGCTTACATCAATGGTGATACAGTAGTTCATTGATCAACCGGTGCAGGGTTTGAACATGTACTAGCCCAGATCTTCTGTCCTGTCCCAAGAGATTTGACTTGTGAAAGTGTGATTTAAAGAAACCTGTGGATAAAGGACCCTCACACAGTTTAGTTTCTTACAGCTTCAGTTTTAATAAACAGCTGAGCATAGCTCTAACATCTGAGCTGGTTGAGCTAGCTATCAATCTACTGCCTGCTGTTTTCTTGTCATAGATATTTGTGTTTGTAAAGTTTATAAGTGTGTGTGATCTGTTATGGAGAGACTGAACTCCAGGGTCTCAATGCTTGAGCGTTTTCTTGCTGAATGAAGATGATGATATGTGGGAGAAATACTTTTCGTTCATTAGTTCATTTTCAAGCCAGCAAGCTTGTCCTCCCTGAAGTAATAAGAAAGGGATTATGTGTGAAAGAGAAATGCTTGGAGATGGGAAAAAAGACTTACTGAAATAAAATTGTATTGCTCAAAGGTTGCTGTTTCATTACTTAATACAGTTTTCCGATATTTTCCAGTCAGTGATAAGGCCTGAAATCTCCAAGTAGTTGGACCTTGGTGAAATAAGGTGGACCTCTATTCTTTGTCTTTTTTCAAAACTACTTTTAAACTGTAACTCGTCAAGCTTCAAGCTAGAGTACTCATAATTTAAAAGTAGTTAAACTACAGTCAAGCTACTATTTTGATTTAAAAGTACTTTAAAAAAAAAGAAAAGAAAAAAAAGTAGTTAGCTACACTATAAATATCAAATTATCCAAATATAACTAACAAAAAATACTGCCTAATTTATATAACATACTGATGAACTGAATATTCTGCTAAATAAAATTTATTAGAATTAAAAATTCCAATATTGGTTAAGTTTTAGCCACTCACCGGACATTTCACTTTTAAAGTGTTGTGAAACGTGCAAGAATCAACGTGATATCATTTTGCAGAAATGTTGCCACTGACACATTTTTCACATTTTACTGTGTAATTATACAAATAAGTAATAATAATTAACAGCATGTACTCAGTGGTGGATGAAGTACACAAACCAAGTGCTTGAGTAAAAGTACACACAGGGCTTGATGGGATAGTTACAACCAAAATTTAAATTCTGCCATCACTTACTTACTCTCAAGTTGTTCCAAACCTGTATGAATTTCTTTCTTCTGTTGAACACAAAATAAGATATTTTGAAGAATGTTGGGGGACTTTTCATTGCCCCACTGACTTCCATTGCATTTTTTTTTTCCTATTATGGAAATCAATGGGGCTCATCAACTGTTTGGTTACCCATCATTTTATGTGATTTAATGTTCAGTTGGATTAGGTTGTCTGTTTGCACTTTTTCCCTGCTTGAGTTTGTTACCATAGTGACCTAATTAATCATTCCATTCAGCTGTGCAACTCGTTATATCTTGTATTTAGTTCTCATTGTTTCAGTTTGAGTTTGTATGTCCTACAAGTTGTGACAGAAGGCCAGACCGAGACCCTGTCCACACAAATACGGGTATTTGCAAAACCGCAGCTTTTTCTGTGCGGTTTGGTCGTTCGTCTACATGCAAACGCAGTATCCGGTAGGGATGTGCAAATGAAGCCTCATGAAGCACTGAGGCTTTCCCTGAATGTTTCGGGAAAAGATTCGAAGCATCAAGAGTGTCGAAAACAGCGCCATCTTGTGGCAGGTCAAAATTTTAGCAGCCATGTTTATGAGCAACTGAGTGCGCAGCTCCATTGTTTTATCCATTAAGCACAAATAAAAGCCAGACAGCGCTAAATGTTCAGTTTTCTGATAATATAATTAACATATTAAAGTGTGGCAATAAAATAAATATAACAATTATATTAATACTAATTATAAAAATTCCAACAGAGTTGCTTGATGCAAGTAAATGTTGGTCAAATTATTTTATGGTTTCTATGCTGTTTATGTGTCAGAAAATATGATTATGTAACATAAGCTATAGGCTTATTTATAGAAAAATTTTTTTTAGTAAATTGAATTAAACTTCCAAAAACCTGTAGAGTAGTGGTTTGAGTTCAAACATTCCGACACGCAAAGTGAAGCATTCACATGACTGGAAAAAATTGAGGCTTCGTTTTTCGTTGATCACATGTTTCTCTGAAAACAATACGCGCTCCGGCACGGAGCTTCATGACAAATTGCGCTGCGTACTCAATACGTGCTTTGAAGCTTCAGTGTCAAATGTAACATCACTAGTATCCGGTCACTGAAACCGCACTTTTTTGAAAACTCCTGCCAGGATGAAGATTTTTAGAAACTCCGGTTGCAGTTTTGTCGTGTAAATTTTAGCTTGTAATGTCAGAACTGGAACCGGTAATAACCTTTTTTTCCAAGCCTCTGATTGGCCAACATGGCCCATCTTGGCTCCTCCCTCCTGCAACGCCTCCATGGGACACAGTATTGGCTGTTATTACCTTACGTTTTGTGCCATCAGTAGCGTGCACACTCTTGCTTCAAGGATCTCCTGTTCTTTGCTCATTTAGAGTCAAAATTGTGAATTGTTAACTGGAGACTCACTCTTTGCATCTGGAAAACAGATGAAATCGGCTTGGTCAAATTCACAAGCCTCTACTCTGTTTTTAAGTGAGAACACTATGTCAACAGCCATCTTTTGAGCACAGTCATGAGTTCAGTCATTTATGCTTGCTGAGCAAAGTAGTCATTTGCCGCATTAATATAGAATACAATGAATGTCAAGAAACAACTGAGCTATTAAAAAGATCTCATTTGCCATTTTTCTCTCCTGTGGGTTTTGTCCTTTGCAGAAATTGTCTGTTAGAATGTATTTTTCGTTAGCGAGTGCAGTGTGTTATAAATTTGCAGAGAAAAAGCACACACTCCATAGGGAAAGAGAGAAGTGTGTCAGATGGTGTGAAGTATGGGACAGAGTGACACCATGACCTTCACTGTTCCTCAGCGTATGAAACAAAACTCTGAACAATGGAACCTTCTAGGCTGATTGCATAATCGCCAACCCAAGCCCTCCAGTCCTCAATACTGTTCTATTAGCACCTACAAGTGTCCTCTAGAGGCAAACAGAGAGTGGGATGCAGATGGAGATCTGGAGAGGAGTAATTCACCTGAAAATTAAAATTCTGTCAGTATTTAACCACCCTTATATTGTTCCAAAGAAGAATTGTGTTGTCATTTATAAATGACGAGGTTCCATAGAGGGTTAGCATATTATTATTATTTTTATTATTATAATAATTTATGAACGTGTATAGTTAATAATTACAGTTGTAATTGATTAACTAATAACTTTTAAATGAATTCTAACTGAACATCATTATAAAGTGTTACCCAGTGAAGGTTTGCATATTTTAAAATAAAATATTATTTTCAAATTGATTAATTCACATCTAGACCTAGAATTTCTTTTACCGTTCTAATTTATTTTTTTCTTTACTCATTGAAATCCCTTTTAATTTGTCAAGTTTGATAATAATAATTATAATTACAAACAGTTAAATAAACAATTTATTTTGATGGTCCTCTACAATACATTCTACTGATTATAAGTAACTTTGCGAGTCAACTTATCCTACGAACCTATAATAGTTTCTAAATATAAGAGTATTCTAATGAGAATTATTGACATGTATTTTTTGGAAATCCATGTTGAAAAATAAATATAAGCCTTTCTCATCCCCAGCGCTTACGTTAGTTATTGTTATTACATGGCTTGGTTGAATTCTAATGTAGAATGCTAATGTAGAATGTAGACCGCTGCGAAGTATAACACACCGTTGCCATGAAAAACAGAGCGTTGCTATGGACGCAGGATTCTAACCGTAGAGACGGAATGGACTATTTTCTTTAGCGGAAGCAATACAATCGTTTTTAAATCAATAAACTCCTTTTTAAATCAATATTTTGTGTCAAATTACTGATTTATTTGGTAGGTAGCAATGTAATAATCGGGATAATGTAGAGCAGGGGTGTCAAACTCAGTTCCTGGAGGGCCACAGCCCTGCAGAGTTTAGCTTCAACCCTAATTAAACACACCTGATCAGCTAATCAAGTCCTTCAGGCTTATTTGAAAACTGCAGGTGTGTGTGTGTGTGTTGAAGCAGGGTTGGAACAAAACTGTGTAGGGCTGTGGCCCTCCAGGAACTGAGTTTGACACCTGTGATGTAGAGCGAGACGGTTGTTATAGCAAATACAACCCCTTCAGGCTGATTGAAGACCCCTCCCAGCCTGTCGGGGTTGTATTCGCTATAACAACCGCCTCGCTCTACATTATCCCTTACTTATTACATTATTACATTTTAGTTGTTCATTTTCTTTTACATTTTGTTCAGCCAATAACTGTAATATAATAACCAATAACTTTGTAATAAAATTATGAAAAGTTGCAAATGTGCCAGTATGTTATTTAGGCGTGTATGAATATTAAAAACTACAGGCCAAATAAATAAATAAATAAATAAATACATACATACATACATACATACATACATACTGTGGTTGGCTTATAGAAGTTTCTTTCTGCTAAATGGCAATTTAAGCACAGAAATATAATCATGTTGTCAGATGCGTTTATCCCAGTAGTCATGCTGTCTTTAGTCTCACACTCTCTTCCCTTAAGTCACACTAGGCTGCTTCAGTTTTATTATGGTGACAGTTCTTTAACCCTCTGATGCTTGGTGTCCACTAGTTGGAGGTCTTTGAAAAACATACAGTAAGAGTGTGTTGTCCAACTTTGGCCTTTACTCATAAATCTGTATTACTGTCCTTTTTTATATGACATTGTGACATTCACCAAATTCTTCCTATCTTCATTTATCTTTTATTGCAATATATATATATATATATATATATATATATATATATATATATATATATATATATATATATTTAAACGTTAAGCCAGAACATAATTATTACATAATTATATATTTTCTGAAAATATGTGATTTTGGAAAAAGGAAAAAATAAATTAAAGATTCCTCTGCGTCTCCTCCGTGATGATGATATTAATGGGTGTTTAATGGCATTGTTGACTCATTTGAAGTTATTGTTCAGCACTAATTCTGAAAATTAAATGGAATACATTTATGGGTAATAAGAGTACAATGTTTAATAAGAGCGATTCAGTTTAAGGTTCAGTGGTGCCTGGTGGTTCAAGCAGGAGTAAGCAGCTGGACAATATGCCATTTGTATAGAGTCAAAATGGTCTCTTAATTAATTAATAGGTCTAAATGAATGAACTCAAAACATAAATACATAAGTGTGTTTACAAATATTTCATATATTGAACATACATATTTGTCAGGTAAATACATTTTAACATTGTCCTAAATATCTGTAGATATCTAATAAATATATTTTATTGCTTGTGTTTTATTCTCGTGTGTGTGTGTTTGAGAGAGAGACATAAAACAGTATTTTCAGTATACTAAGTCTTTCTTTGGCTACGTCTAAATTAATCCAGATACATTATTTTTTTCCAACGTTTCAGTGTGGATGAGAAACTTTTGGAAAATGCCTGAAAACGCTAAATTCACCTTACTGCGCATGCGTAAAACCTTCTAAAACAAAAGCTCACTAAGATGATACAGACGGAAAAATAAATAATGAAGTTATCGCGCAATTCTTCTGACGGGATAATTTTATTTAGCAAAATATCTCACCATTCACTGATGGGTCCAGGTTGCACTCAGTCACCATATGTTTGGTCTAAAACACAACTGGTCTAATGTATTACCGCAGGAGAGCAAATGTGAGTACATTTTCTGTAATCTTTGCAGGACTGTGATGTGAAGAGTGTGAAGAGTGTGCAAAGTAACATATTTTAGCAACAGTGTGAAATTGAATAGCACACAGGATTTTTCCTGGCTCAAAATGAGGCGGAGGTGGTAAAATCCTAATAATGTATTTTAATAATAAGGTAACTAAATTAGTATTTTTCGTATATCATCATATAGCCTAATGTGTTTCCCACATTATTTTTGTGGGTGTAGCTCGGTACCTCTAGGGGGGTCCGGGTGAATGCCTTTTTTTCGCATAGACAAAAAAATCACTATACAAACTTAAATGGTTGTAATTCAAGAATGCTTTGGAATATAGACATATGGTTGGTCTTTTTTTAAAGAAGAAGCCAGATTATTGTAGAAGTGAAATAAATTATGACAGTGAAACAGAAAAAAAGTTATATAAGTTGTATAAAATGTACAATGTAAAAATATAATTATTTATATTTTATATAAAATATATATATATTACAAAATATATTTTACTCTAAAACTGCTAGAAAATTAAAGCCAAAAATCTAAACAAGTTGTGTTCCAAATTTTAGGTTGATATCTAAAAAAATGAGCTCTCAGTAAGATTTTATTTGGGCGCAGTACCACATTTTTTCACTAGATGGACAGCCAGCTTCCTTACTGACCATATAAGGGCGCCTCCATTTTCATATATGTTTTGAGTGATCTGAACCATGTATTTCCATAATTTGATACAATTTATGAAGTATACATCCTATTCAGAAATAGTATGGGTGTTTTGGCAGTATTTGATTTGAATTCAACCTCTAATAAACATAAAAAGAGCACATATGTGCGTTATAGCTCGCTGCCGCATCACAAATCGAGAATCCATAATATTTTTCTTTATATTCAAAACATTTTCAGACTTTTTTTTTCTCATAAAATTTAATTGGTGTTATCTTTTGAACTCTTGGCATGAAAACAAACTGAGGTTTCTACCAATCTTTCATGATTTTTCATGTTTATTTCTATTTCAAAATAAAGTCCTAAACACGCCTAATGAATATGAAATATTGCAAATTGATAAATTACTGCTCCTCTGTAATTTATTTTAAAAAACAGCCACCAAATATGAAAACTAGAGATTGTAAACCTTCAAGTGATATATAGTTTGTCAATATTACTTTAGGTTTTTACTAAGATATTATTGTTCTAAATATATATGGGCAACCGTCCCACACACTTAGCCTAAACAGAGGCTTTACCCCCTTCAAACTTAAATTGTCAATATTTCATTACATCACTGTTTGAAAACACTCAGAATAATTTTTTGTACCTTTATAAAGGGCATTTTTCCCCTAACTGTATTAAATGTATGCTCCATCTTTCATTTCAAATTCTTAAATTCAAAATAATAAGACACTAGGCTGTTACAAATTAAATTAGATAATTTACATTGACAAATTATAACTGTATTAAATGAGATTATTTTAAATATTTCTGAATATACAAATAAGGAATGTTGAAAAGAATGATATTTTAAAACTAAACCGCCAATAGGAGGCAGCAGGCGACCGTCTTAATGAGCGAGTCATTGAGTCATTCATTCAAACGATTCGTTCAAACGGCTGATTTATTTAGAATGAGGCAGTTTATGAATGGGTAATTGAATCTTTGACTCAACCGATTCGTTCAAAATGCTGAATCATTCAGTAATGAAACATGGCTGAGTGTTGCTGTGAGATGCGTATGGTTTTGCTGTGAACTTTGTTTGGAACTATTTTCGCTGCTGAAACAGAACAAAAACAGTCATTGCGTCTAAAATGTAAGTGACTTAATTTTAACTATTTGTTTATTGAACTGTTATGAAATCAGTCTTGGTTTCAATCTTGATGGCATTCAGGAAAACAGCACTCGGGTCGTGTGTAGCCTAGGCTATATATTGTTTCTTAACTATAATATGTTATAGGCCTAAATAACTGCGCGAGCCTCAACAGCACAACTTTGTTACCGTCAGTACATTAGGTAGGTCTATATTATTATCAACTATAGGCTATCGATCGCCACTTACATTAAAGGAAATAAAACAGAATCATCCTCACGTTTTCGGTGATTCCCTAGTTATTTTTTATTTTTATATTCATTTTTTTTTTAATCAGGGCATTTGTCCGGTTGGGCAAGTAGTACAATTCTCTCTCACTTTTCCTTTCAAAAGAAGATAAAAACACACGTGTCCCGGACACAGTCTATGGTACCGGACAAGCGTTATTGTCGAGCCCTGATATGTTTTCCTTGATTGGTTTCCCCTGAAGAGAATTACATTGTTGAAAATGAAAGTAAAAGAGTGACGCACGTTCATTGTGTTTTACTGTGATGAGAGTTCTGTCTTTATTAAACTCAACGCATTATCACATTACAATGATGTCATCGACCCTCGATTAATTGGAATGGAATGTTTTTATTACTTGGCCCCCCTGACCCGTGGATTATCCGCGATCCGTGCAGCACTATACGGTTTGAGAATGGACACAAGCGGTAACCGCAACAGAACCGTCACGGTGAAAAAAGGGTATGACCATGTGACTGTCTGTCCGAGTTTTGTCGAGAGCCGGAGGCGGCACGAAATTTGACGGAGACGGCCGCCTCGTAATTTTCTATGCATGAAAAACCCTGGCACATAACGGGCACAATACTGGTATAAACATGAATATCTACTGGTAAAATATGCACCACATTACTAAACTTGCGTCATAGTTTTTAAATACCTCTGTTTTGACAGTCCACACTGCAACGCGAAAACGGCATTTTCAAATTTATCCACTTTGGAGAGCATTTTCAAAAAGCTTTGTTTTCATTAATAAAAACGGAGTCCTCAGTGTGGACGGAAGGCCAAAACGGAGAGAAAAAGATGCATTTTCAAATGATAACGTATTAGTGTGGACAAGGCCTTAGTGGGCAGAAGGACAGGTTTAACTGGAGGAGAAAACAGTTCAAGTTTCAATGCTTCTGTAACGTGTATATTCTGTTATGTTCAGTTTGAGTCGTGCTTTGTTTCTGTTACCTGCCTGCCTGCCTGAATTCTCATTAATCTCCTTGATTAGTCATTCTGTTCAGCTGTTTCCTATTTAGTTCCTTCTGTTTGTTCCATGTATTTAAACCCTGAGTTCTTCTTAGTTCTTTGTCTGTTCTTGTTTGTGATAATTTGCTTGTATCTCTCTATTTTCTCCTGAGCTTTTGTCAATAAAGACTGTTTATTTGATTCACCTTCTATACACAATCAACCCGTAACTGAAGAACGGACCTAAACAGTTCAATTTTGCAGCATTTTCTTCCCCCTTTCTTTTTTCTATTTTTTTTTTTTCTTTTCTTTTTCTTTTTTTTCTCCATGGACCTGCCTGCTATACATCTTCTGTGTCTGGAGCAGGGAAGACCACACCTGGGACTTCATCCATCTAACATGCCAAATGCACTACCTGGTCCGCTGGAAGGCATGCCTTAGACCGCTTGCTCAGGCCGGTGTGGTAAAAGAAACAGTCTAAATCATGCCTTCCAGCGGACAGTCCAAAGGCGGATTTCGTTGCTTTTGTGGATTCGGTGCTGGTGAACAGCAATTCAGCATTCACCGTCGGCCCCGCTGAAGATGACAACTTAACCAGCCCCACTCCTGCACATCCAGAGACCAGCCAACCACACCCCTCGAGCTGCACGGGACATTCACCAGATCCCACCGCAGACTGTGGAGATCGGCCTGCCGCGATGGACGAGCCCGAGCCCGCAAAGGGGAAGGAAAAGGACATCGCCCCGGAGCCTGAGCCGCACGGTGTTGCAGGCTCACGCACCTGGTCAGACTCTCCGTGCGGCTCAGGCTCCGGGGCGATGTCCTTTTCCTTCCCCTTTGCGGGCTCGGGCTCGTCCATTGCGGCAGGCCGATCTCCACAGTCTTTGAAGGACGGGCTTGTGGAGTTCAACGGCTTGGAGGGAAGCCCCGCCCACAACCCTGCCGCTATATGGCCTCTGGAAATTATATGGATGATCTATTGGAGGTGGTTGAGGAGGTAAATTCCCTGGTTCTCCTACCTCCGCTGGTCCCGCCCAGGCCTGACTTTCCTGGTACCCCTCTGGTTCTGCCCAGCCCTGAATCTCCTGTTTCCCTGCTGGTTCTGCCCAGCCTCCCTCTCACACCTCCTCTGACAGTCAGCTCCACAGCTCCGCCCAGTAAGGAGGTTCCCCTGGCTCTGCTTCAAGCCTACGAGCCCATCACTTCACATGCGGCCTGTTGGCTCCCCCTTGGCTCCTCCCTCCCTGAGTTCTCCTTAGTTCTTTGTCCGTTCTCTTTTGTGATAGTTTGGTTGTAACTCCGTATGTTCTCCAGAGCTTTTGTTATTTAGTTTATTTGATTCACCTTCGTCATGCAATTCATATACACAACCAACCTGCAAAGGCCCATTCATTGCACAATTTGGACATTTTTGATACGTAATGACTTCACAAGCAGATAGAATGGGAGTGCAATGATTTGGACTAAAATATACATTTCGTATAATGTATATTAAAAAAATCTATTATTTATGTTATATTACTATTTATGTTTATGAGTGAATGTGTTTCTCCTATGTCCAGTTAACAAACTTTATTTAGGGATTGTAACTTAAAAAGAAATAGAGTTTTGTTTTTAACGTAATAGTTATATTTTATCCCTTTTTATGCTCATAATTTATAGCACATATCTACGTGGACACATTCACTATGTTTTCATAGCCTTCAATTTGCACATTGTTTGGAGTACAACATTGGGCAGGATGAGGAATGACATATATTATAATAAAATACAGAAAATAGAATTTGGTTTGCATTATGAAAAGAAAACTGAACATTTATGTTATACATGTTATATCACAACTCTTATTGGACTTGCATGTTATTGTGTTTATTAACTAATCACACACTTCCTGCTCAGCTACTGTTCGGACGCTCTTGCTTACTGCTCCGCGCTTTGCTCTATCGCTTTTATATTTTATCTTCTATATTTTTATATTTTATCTCCTTTTATCACCTATTTTAACTTCAGCAAATCAGCACAGTGCTCAAACGACAAAGTTTGGATTACTACAAAAACGCAGAATTCTTTTACATTTACATTTACATTTATTCATTTAGCTGACGCTTTTATCCAAAGCGACTTACAATTGCTATATATGTCAGAGGTCGCACGCCTCTGGAGCAACTAGGGGTTAAGTGTCTTGCTCAGGGGCACATTGGTGTCTCACAGTGGATTCGAACCCGGGTCTCTCACACCAAAGGCAGGTGTCTTATCCATTGCGCCACACCACCCCGCATACCCGACCATCTTACATTCTTTTACCCGACCAACTTACATTCTGGGTAAAGGAAAACACAACTGCCTACATTCATAAGGATAAGAGAGAAAATGCCTCTTCTGGTTCAAGAATCTACTTGCTGCACTAACTGCCACAGACTTTTACAAAGGATTGCAGTTCTTGAAACAAAGTTACTTACGGGACCACCAAACCAGACGGAACACACAACAGAAATTCGTCATGGACACCCTCAGCATATAGCCGGTGAGTCCCATGAAACTAGTGCTCCTCGACAGGTAGAGAAACAAGCCAATCGACTTACAAATCGATGGCACAAACAGGGAACGAGACCCAAAGGCACTCGAGACATCAGATTGTCACGAGCATCACATATTGGCGCAGTAGCATCCTCTACCCCAGATACAGCTCTGACAAGGATTGCAAACACTGGTCTCCTACCACCGCCTATACATCTTGAGAACAGATTTGAAGTACTAATGAATGTAAATGAGGAATCCCCAAACGTGATGAATGTGATCGAACACAGACTGAATGGGCCAGTAGCTAACACTGATGCTAACTGGCGCTCAAGGTCGAGCAGACAGCGGCACTCAGCTCAGAGTGCAGCCGAGCCCAGGACTCTGATAGTGGGGGACTCCATAATCAGAAACATTAGCAGCAGGGATACAACTACATGCTGCCTTCCACAAGCAACAACTTCTGATATAAACAGCGAACTTCAGAACATTCTGATGAAACATAAGACTGCAAATCGACTCATCATTCATGTGGGGAAGAATGATATTAATAAAGAGCAGTCAGAACTCCTTAAGAAGGATTTCAATGAACTTTTTGAAACACTTAAAAGACTGAAAGTTCAAACATTCATCAGTGGACCACTCCCAGCAAGAGGAACAAACAGGTTTTCATGGTTGCTTGGGCTTAATACATGGCTGCAAAAAACCTGCAATATAAAACGGATGAACTTCATTGACAACTTAAATCTTTTCTGGAGTCAGTTTCATCAGGATGACCACCACCCAAACAAACTTGTTTCAAGAGTGCTAAAGGACATATCTACTTCTCCCTCAATCATCCTTCTGTAGTGTGTGTCAATCCACTCAATCTGAACGGCACACACACACCTGGACACAGTATGAATGACCACAAGACTTCAGTTCAGCAGCAAAATGGACATGCGGTTGACATATCACACAAGGACAATGATAACACCACTCAGCCACAACAACCTCTGCTCACGGACAAAGTCTCAGCTGAGCCCTGCCCACAGAGCTCACCACAGACAGACATATTAGAACTGCTCCAAGATTCAGCACCCAAGGACGACTTCCTAGAAAACAGCCAGGGAAGCCAGGACAGCATATTACAGCCTCCGATAACACCAGAGCAACAGCCCCTCTCACCAGACACTTTATCCCTCTCTCCAGCATCTCCATTTCTGTGCTTCTCACAGAAAATGGAAGAACTGGTGTATGCTGGAACCAAACTATCCCACTCTTTTATCCCAAGCCCCCAGATATCAACCAAAAAACGGCAGGCACCGCAACCACCAAAGCCTGCCCTCCCCCTCCTCCTGTGAGAGCTCTTCGGCCTCTGCCACAACGCCAGGGCCCACACCCTCCTCCATCTGCTCGAGGTGAACCAAAAACATCTGATACCAGCTCTCAGTGATATGTGTTGGGTCCCCGCTATGATAACAGTAACTTTCTCAAATGTTTACAGAACAAGCGGGAAACCAGTGTGCCTGTATCTTTCTCTATTGCTGTTCTATTACAAAATAGAAAGTCTAAGGCCTTCAATAGCCATACAGCAAACCCAACTAATCTGGTGCCTATTCCACGTCAAACTAAGATTGCTGTGGGGACAAAAATTAAGACTGTTAAGTTAGCACTTTTAAACATCCACTTACTTAAAAATAAATCACTTCTAGTCAACGACTTAATAACCACAAACAACCTGAATTTTATGCTCTTAAATGAAACCTGGCTAGAAGACAGCTGCAGTGCAACAGTCCTCAATGAAACATCCCCTCCTAACTGTACTTTTATGAGTGTCTGCAGAGCTGTTAGCAGAGGTGGGGGTGTAGCTGCTCTTTTTAAAGATGTCTATCAATGTAAGCAAATATCATTTGGGAATTACCCCTCTTTCGAATATCTGGGTATTGTGTTAAAAGGTGCTCCACGCATTCTACTTATCATTATTTACAGGCCTCCAAAATACTCTCCAGCCTTTGCTGAGGACTTAATAGAACTGTTATCAACAATTACCTCAGAGTTTGGCTGTTTTGCCATTGCTGGAGATTTTAACATTCACATAGATAATGCAGAAACCAATATGGCAAAAGAAATCAAAACTGTTTTAAAAACTTTTGATCTGACTCAGCATGTACATGGACCCACACACAATCGTGGACACACTCTAGATTTACTTATCAGTAAGGGTCTAAACATTTCATCGATTGTTATTAACCCTTTCATGCATGAATTATTATAACCTCAGTCAGGATTTTTTTCCTATGTGTTTTTATTGCTCTTAGGGCATGAAAAACAAGAATTGATTTTTATTTTATTTTTTTTACAAATTTTTCAAAGAGATCTTCAGATGTCCACTTGAGTGGACAGCATGCGGTTATGGTTTAAACTGAAGATATACTGTATTAAATATAAGACAATAATCATACAGATAAAGTATGTGAATTTAACAAACTAATCAATAAAATTATATCAAATCATGTGAAAACTATAAAATATATACAAAAAATATAAATGCGAAATATTGCAAAGGCTTCATACAACTTCATACAAGTTGCACTTCGCGTATCTTTGATATCAGAACATGAGGCATGATTCCATCAGAATTTTCTACAGCCTGTCAAGGTACAACTGTGGAAACCACTCAGATGCTCCCTCCAGTGCACCAGAGTATGGAGATTTACCCTTATTAGCTGATAATTCTGATTATGTTCAAGATGGACATGCACATTTCTATCATAGCCCTCCTCTGAGAAAACCTAGCGATACTTTTTTTTCAATCTCATCTGAAATGATCAGTGTTGGGGATAATGCATTACAAGTAACATGCATAACACATTCAGATTACTTTTTTGATGTTACAAGTAAAGTAATGTGTTACAAGTAACATGCATTACCTAATCAGATTACTTTTTGATCTAACAAGTAATTAACTACAAGTAATGTGCATTACTTAATCAGATTACTTTTTGATGTACAAGTAAAGAAACGCATTACAAGTAACATGCATTACGTAATCAGATTACTTTTTGATGTTATGAGTAAAGAAACGCATTGCAATAACGCACATTACATAATCAGATTACTTTTTTATGTTATGAGTAAGGAAACACATTACAAGTAACATTCATTATGTAATCAGATTACTTTTTGATGTTATGAGTAAAGAAACGCATTACAAGTAACATGCATTACGTAATCAGATTACTTTTGATGTTATGAGTAAAAAAATGCATTACAATAACATGCATTACGAAATCAGATTACTTTTTGATCTAACAAGTAAAGTAATGCATTACAAGTGTCATACATTATGTAATCACATGACTTTTTTCGATGTCAATGAAAATTACATTCTAATAATACAAATACATTTATTTACAGTAAAAAAAGTCACTGCAGATTAAGTTTTTAAAGTTTCAAAAACATTATTCACATTATAATTATGAATTGTAGCTGAAATTTAGCAATTGATGCATGACGTCCACTACAGTGGACATGTGATTAATCAGAGTTTTCTCTCAATCTAAAATCAAAACTTGGAAAATTTTACTGTGATATGACTCATTAGATATTGCTTGATGCTGCAATATTTTTTTTACCTACAAGAGTCTCCTAGGATAGAAGCAATGGGTGGATATTCCAGAGCAACTTGGCATGTCTGACTGACCCTTGGCCATCTTGGTTTGGAGGGGGAAAAATCGAAACACAAAGGCTTGCCACTTGATTGCAATTTATAGGATGATGCACCAGGGTCCAATGAAGAGGCTGATGTACAACTTTTCCATAAAAACCTGTGAAAATTCAAGAAAATGCTTTTTTAATAGCTGTCCACTGTAGTGACCACTATGCGTGAAAGGGTTAAGGATGTAGCACTGTCTGATCATTTCTGTATTTTCTTTGATATATTGATCTCTCCTGCCACTGAAGCTAGATCTGTGTCTTTCAAGAAGAGATGCTTAAATGAGAACACTAGTGTACTATTTATGAAGGCTATATCCTTAACACCAAGCATATCTGCTGACTCTGTTGATTTTCTCCTTGATTCTTTTAACTCAAAAGTTAAAAGTGTAATTGATGATATTGCTCCTCTGAAAGTCAGGAAGAAGAATGGCAGACAAAAAGCACCTTGGAGAAACTCAACAGCAGTGCAAAATATGAAAAGACAATGCAGAAAAGCAGAGCGCATGTGGCGGAAGACACAACTTGTAGTCCATTATAACATCTACAAAGACAACCTTCATGCTTTCAATATGGAACTAGGCAAAGCTAGACAGACTTTCTTCTCAAATATTATAAACAGCAATTTAAACAACACATGCACTCTTTTTGCTACTGTAGAGAGACTGACAAACCCCCCAAGCCAGATTCCCAGTGAAATGCTCTCAGACAGCAAGTGCAGTGAGTTTGCTTCTTTCTTCTCTGAGAAAATCAATAATATCAGAAAGGTGATCAGCACATCCTTGAGTTGCGCTGGGGTCAGGCAGATCAGACCATCTGAGAAAGTAGTTATTATGTCTGATTTCAAAGAAATTGATGGCAAAATTTTGGAAGAAACCGTACAGCACCTTAAAACATCAACCTGCGCTCTTGACACACTTCCCACATATTTTTTCAAAAGTGTGTTAAACAGTTTAGAAGCAGATCTTCTAGAAGTGGTAAATGCCTCACTTCTCTCTGGGAGTTTTCTAAACTCCCTGAAAACTGCAGTTGTCAAGCCCCTCCTGAAAAAGAGCAATCTGGATAAGACCATATTAAGCAACTATAGACGGATCTCAAATCTTCCTTTCATAGGCAAGATCATTGAAAAAGTTGTCTTCAATCAGCTGAACAAATTCTTAAGCTCGAATGGATACTTTGACAATTTTCAATCTGGTTTCCGACCACACCACAGCACAGAGACAGCACTCATAAAGATAATAAACGATATTCGCTTAAATACTGATACAGGCAAATTATTAGTGCTGGTACTACTCGACCTCAGTGCTGCATTTGACACTGTCGATCATAACATACTTCTTGACAGGCTGGAAAACTGGGTGGGGCTTTCTGGGATAGTCCTAAAATGGTTCAGGTCATACTTAGATGGGAAAGGTTATTATGTGAGTATAGGAGACCATAAGTCTGAGTGGACATCCATGACATGCGGAGTCCCTCAAGGCTCAATTCTTGTGCCACTGCTGTTCAACCTGTATATGCTCCCAATGAGCCAAATAATGAGAAAGAACCAAATTGCTTTCCACAGCTATGCAGACGACACACAGATCTACTTAGCCCTCTCGCCTAACGATTACAGCCCCATTGAGTCCCTGTGCCAATGCATTGATGAAGTCAACAGTTGGATGTGCCAAAACTTTCTTTAGTTAAACAAAGACAAAACTGAAGTCATTGCGTTTGGAAACAAAGATGAAGTTCTCAAGGTGAACGCATACCTTGACTCTAGGGGACAAACAACTAAAAATCAAGTCAGGAATCGTGTGACACTAAAGTCAGACCTTAGCTTCAGTAGTCATGTCAAAGCAATAACTAATGAGTATACTATCATCTGAAAAACATTGCAAGAATTAGATGCTTTGTTTCCAGACAAGACTTAGAGAAACGTGTGCATGCTGTCATCACCAGCAGGGTGGATTATTGTAATGGACTCCTCACTGGCCTTCCCAAAAAGACCATAAGACAGTTGCAGCTCATACAGAACGCTGCTGCCAGGATTCTGAGCAGAACCAGAAAATATGAACATACAGTATCACACCAGTCCTCAGGTCTTTACACTCTCTCCCTGTTACATTTAGGATTGATTTTAAAATATTATTACTGGTATATAAATAATTCAATGGCCTAGGACCTCAATACATTACAGATATGCTCACTGAATATAAACCCAACAGATCACTCAGATCACTAGGACAACATCAGCTAGAAATACCAAGGGTTCACTCTAAGCATGGCGAGTCCGCTTTTTCCGCTTTTCAGCCACAGCTGAAATCAGCTTCCAGAAGAGATCAGATGTGCTCCTACAGTTGTCACATTCAAATCCAGACTCAAAACACTTCTGTTTAGCTATGCATTTACTGAATGAGCACTGTGCCGCTGTTCGTCCGACTGTTTGTACTGTACTATATTTTATTTAATTTTTCTAAACTGTTTTAATTATTCTTATTTCTTTTTATTATTTTTAATTTCTTCTATGTAAAGCACTTTGAATTGCCATTGTGTATGAAATGTGCTATATAAATAATCTTGCCTTGCCTTGCCTTCCCTAATCAATGCTGCAATTTTACAGAATTTCTGTCAGTAATTTATGCCATTATTGCAGGCTACAGAGGAACATGTCAATTCAGCATGGAGTATGAAGCAGTTCATTTAGCTAGAGTCACGTATTCATAAAGAACTACTTTACACAGTCTGAAGAATATGTAGGGCTTGAATTTTCCTGTGAATGAATTATACTGGCCTCAAGATATTGAGCATATCAGAGTGACGGGTGGAACTGGTAAAGTAATTGTGGATCGGTGCCAGCAAAAATCCTTTGAAGTGTCTCTGTTCAGTCACCATATAAATTAGAATTTTATATCAGCTTTACATCTTGTAGCATCTACTCTATGGTGACACAAAGCTGCTTTGAAACAATATGTATTGTGAAAAGCGCTATACAAATAAATTTGAAATTTGACATATACTCAACCCAATGTTTCATATTCTGAAAAAAAAATAGGTTTCATTATTATTTATCTAAAGCTAATGTATAGGTGTTAAAATATTGACACAAAATATTGCTAATAACTATACCAACTAGCTACATATGTTAGCTATATGTCAACTAGTAAGTTAGACATTTGTAGGTTTAGTACATTTTAAGTGTGCTTGTGTAAATGCTATAAATACTTTGTATTAGCATTCTCTGCAATGATATTGGCTGTAGTTTGTAGTCTTGCGGTACATAGACAGATACGTTTGGACGCAAGTTTTGGCCGTGCCTATCTGTTTGAAGACAGGAAGAGTGTTAGAGAAACATGTTTTTGAAAAAAGTTGAAATTTTGTGATTAGTGATCCATAAATTCTATTTAATTAATGAATTAATTAAATTAATGCATTTTGCATGCATACATTTTTATTGTTTTGGTTGAATTCAACATTCTGATATGTAATATAACTGCTAATATAACTCTTGATATGTAAAATCACAAATATATTGACTATCATAACATTTTTGAAACAGTGATTCCAAACTAATGGTAGCTAAGAAAGTTCTGTATAAATTATGACTGATTAACATTTTTTATTTTAGTTTTTTATGATGGAATTTTGAGCAATGTACAATTTCTAGCCTCATGTTACACCACTTAGATCTTTATATGAGACTGTAAAGCTTTGAGGATCAGCATATTTATTGGTGTGTTGAAAAGTCTTTTGTATTGTAAAAAGTTTGTTGAGAGCTGTAATTTCGAGTGCCTTAATCTCACCAAGCAAACGCTTTCTGTAGAGAGAAAATGAAAATTACAGCATGGAAAAGTTTTCCTCAAAATGAACAAACTGTGATATGTGTAAATAGGAGGATTGAACTGCCTTAGGATACATTTATATAATTATCTTTTTCTCTTTTCAGATGACTTGAGTCGTGAAGCCTCTGGAGCATTTCTGGATGTGGCCACTTCACCCTCCTCAACCCATTTGTTGAGTGGCTTCCTTATGACAGACAGGAATCCTGCCTCCATAATCCAATCAGATTCAACAGGCTTGTCAAAGGGAACCAGAGAACAACCAGCATTTTCCTCCATACTTGCATTACTTGCCAGCACAGCCCAAAAGCCTCCCGAATACCCATTGAAAATTGTTGTGCGTGACAACAAAACACACCAATGGCTTTCAAACGGGTCTTTGGAGAGAGTGGAGTCTTCATTCACTCCTCCATTTTCTGTGCTGGTCAGCAATCAATCCTCCAGCTCAGGTTTGTTTCTCTGCATGCTGCTTGAGACTAATTCTCTCAACCTGCCATTACTATATCTTACACTTAATGCAGCTGTCACTGAGGTTACATGGACTAGTCAATCAGGGATATGTTTCCCAAAAGCATTGTTAGACACTTATGGTTGCAAGTTCCGTTGTTACCAACATAGTTCAACGATTCAGTGTTTCCCAAAACCATAATCCCAACTAACATTCGCAAACAGCATTGAAAACTTATGTGGCTGGAACTTCAGCTCTCAACATGTGGTTAGAAGCATAGTTTCTTGTATGGAAGTAAAATAATGACAAATGTTTTTGAAACAAAAAAGCTTGTTGAATTGGACTACATGAAAAACTATTGCATTAACCCTGCTTGCATTTTAATACATTGTATTTTTAAGGCTTGCACTTTTATGGGCTGAAATTCAACATGGTTGTATATTTAAGCTGTGAATATTTCAGTTCAAAACATTTCACACATGTTTTCATTCTTAAAAATTAAATAATCCATATTCACCGTTCAGATTTCACATCCAAAAAAATCATTCTGTTTAAAAATACAAATACAAATTTCGACATAAAATTCAACATTTGACATCTGGGAACGGCAGGAATATCAGAAGATTGCAGATTGATAATCTCCATAGCTGTTAGTCAACCTCACCAGCAGGTGGTGCAAGCGGCTGTTGACGAAGAAAACTATGAAATGGAGCAAGCAGTAAGTATTTGTGATGATTATCAGGGCCAGTATATATTTGGAAAAGCTGGTAAAGACACAAAAGCTGTGAAACATTTAAGTCTTCACAGTTAGTTTTGCACATCTAAGCAGCTCTACCGTGAACGAGATTATAATGTTATTCCCTGATGCTGATGTACAGATAAAAAGTTAAATCTGAGGTAGTAGACATATATTTCTCTCAGTTGTTTAGTTTTCTTTACTTTATATCGCAGCGCTGTGCTGCAGAACTGGGGATTCCCTCAAAAGATCATTCTCCAGGATCCCCCTGCGGCCAGGACACTCAACGCTAAATAGACTAATACAGTTATATAAAAGTCCAAACTCGCACCTTATTGGGGATGTAGGCTATACTAGATATAGGAACAGGCAAGCAGACTCAGAATATGAACATAACGCGCAAAGTTTCACACTAAGCGATTCCCTGTGAAATACTGGAATAAAGATGGCTTGACACTGGATTTTCGATATTTATATATTATATATATATATATATATATATTTCGGACCGTCTCTTAAGTTACACATGACATTGGTACACGTTTCTAACTTCAATAACATTAGAAGAGAATGACTTGCAATCATAAAACCAACTATAAATTGTTCATGTAGGTGTCAGGCATGATGAACACGTCAGGCACGCTTGCACCACCTGCTGGTGAGGTCGACTAACAGCTATGGAGATTATCAATAGGTAATCTACTGATATTCCTGCCGTTCCCAGATGTCAAATGTTAAATTTTCTGTCAAATTTGAACCACTGAATTTGTGGAAGTGAATTTGTAAAGCGAAATAAAATGGACTGAAAATTGCAAATATTATAGGTTGTTTTTTTAAACAGAATGCATATTTTGGAAGTGAAATCTGAAAGGTGAATATGGATTATTAAATGTTTTAATAATAAAAACGTGTGTGAAATGTTTTGAATTGAAATATTCACAGCTTAAATAACCATGTTGAATTTCAGCCCATAAAAATACAATGCATTAAAATTCAAGCAGGGTTAATGCAATGCATATTTTTTCAAGTAGTGCAATTATAGAAGCTTTTTTGTTTCAAAAACATTTGTCATTACTTCCATGTTCTTGTTTTTATGACATGTGGCTCTTGGGTACAATAAGCAAGCTAACATGCAGTACATTCTACATCTTTCATTCCTTGAAAAAAAAAATAAATAAAAAATAATAATAATAATAATAATATATATATCATCATTAATTCTGTAATTTACTTACCATCATGTCTTTCCAGATATTTTACTGGTTAGCAGACAGGTTACTTACTTTTTTAAGTCAACAACAATTATTTTTTCATTGAGAAGCACAGTGCACAGTGCAGTGAGCAACATATAAGGAAGAAGAAACTGCACACAAACCTCATTGGTTCTAATGTCTATCATCAACACAGGATATGTAAATGTTTTGAACAATATTTGAGAATGTCTTGACTACTATTGTCACCCCCAAAAGTGCTTAAAAGATCAAACACGCATTATATCTTCGCTCATACTGTTTGATTTAGTCATTGGGCCAATGGGTGGTCCTTACACCTGTCACCGAGGTAAAGAAGATGCCATTGAACCTGGACGGGCACCTGGTAAGCTGAGTCGTATAGCTGAGTCTTACTGTCCTGATGAGCCAGCGCGACGGATCAGGAAGTGCTAGCCAGACCTCCAAACTGTACATTTTTGACATACCTGCTTTAGGGAACCGAAGCGGAGCATTGACCGCCATGTCGGGAAGCTGTGCATCGTGATCCTGTGGCTGTGGTTGTACAGGAACACCTACCATGCTCTGTAAACCCCAACCGGAACCGGCTGAATGCGCCACACTCACCTGTGCAGGACTTTGTGTGTGTCACGGCTGGACATGGGGAGGCGACAATCTCGCGTCCAACATGTTCGGGCTACAGACTGTGCAACCCAGGGATTGAGGAAGCTACTCTTTCTTTGAAAATGTGGGTCAAACAAAAAGAAAAGGAAACAGTCGCAGACAGACGCCGCAGAAACGTGACCACAGCAGCCCGGAGGTGACGGTTGAGTCACGCTGAGGCAAGGTGTGTTTATCGCCTCAGTCTGTTGCTTGACTGCAGAGAACTGTTGGGCAAAGTCCTTGACAGTGTTACTGAATAGGCCACCTTGCGAGATGGGGGTATCAATAAAGCAGACTTTGTCAACCTCCCTCATCTCCGCAAGGCCGAGTCAGAGATGGCGCTCCTGGACCACCATGGTGGAAATGGCCTGGCCGAGAGCCCACGCTGTAACTTTTGGTTTGCCGAGCACAGTTCCTGCATAAATCCTGGCTCAGAACTACCCTGGTTCAGGTCTTTAGAGTTTTGGCCTGATGGACCTGCAGAATGGCCATAGCATGCAGGGCGAAGCTGGCCTGTCCAGCAGCACTGTAAGCCTTTCCCCGTTAGAGACAAAGTTAACATACAGGCCCTGGAAGGGAGTCTGGGACGATTCTGCGGTTTGTACCACAATTGCATGCTCCATCTGTGTAACCTCTGTATACCCCCTGGCTGCCCCACCGTCAAGGGTAGTGAGGGTGGAAAAGCTCATGAAGAGGGCCCTGGCAGTAAAAGGTGCCTTCCATGACTTCGCAAGCTCTTCATGCTCTTCTGGGAAGAAGGGCACTGGTGCGGGGTGCGAATGTGAGTTGTACCCCGAACCCAGATATCAATAATCCAGCTGATAACGCTCGGGACCGGGCCGGAGGATTATACTGCAGGCCGATGCTCTAGGGGGCCGGGGCAAGCATGGTTGTTAACTCTGCATCAAACTGAGCTACCACATTTGACAGTGGAAGTCCAGCGGATTCTTCAGTGGAGTCTTCAGCGTCAGAAGGCATAAACCTGCCCTGTTAATACTGCAATTGACAGTTCATCCTCTTCTTGAGCCCAAAGAAATTTTGTTCGCCCTGAGACGAACCGCCAACCCATCCAAGAACTCAACTGGGTGGAAAATGCAAGGAATTGGAAGGACCGAGACAGAGAGCAAGTTGAGGTGAATCTCTCTCTAGCCAGAAAAGGTTGCGTCCACAACGTTACGAAGTGAGTGACAAATAGGGAACTAGGGTCTCCCATACCCCCCTTTTACAACACACTGCTCGAGAAAGTGACATTTTTCGGATTTTTTTCTGGAACACAGCATTTAATGTCTCATACATCTGGTCAACCTACAGTATGACATATCTTTCTTCCAGCCGTTTACTTCAGTGTTCTGAAGCAGTTGCAGGTTTTCTGCAGGTATTCGACCTGAAGCATGCATTCTCAGCCTGAAGCACATTATTGATGCATTTGCTGTAAATTATTTATTTAGTGACCAAAACAAAGCTACCTGGAAATGCACTTAGAGAATAGAGACAACTGCTGGCTCAAATGTTCAAAAGGGACAGGCTGCCAGGACCACCGAGAGAAAGAGGGGTCATTGAACACTCTGGACATTTATACTGCTTTTTATATCAAATACCAGATCAGAGACAGCTCACTTTATGCTAATGACTAGGCACTTTGATCAGACTGAGTAACTCTCTTCAAAATACCTCTCAGAAGAGTTACGTTATGCCTCCCATTTAGTAGATGACAGAGAGGTAGACAGAGCTATAGGATTCCATGACAGCATTGATATAGACTATACATATGTAAATTGTTAAATTTAGTTTTTAGCAATTGTAACACCTGGACCAGTCAGACACACACAAATTATTCATTATATTTAATGAATAATCCAGCAAACTCACTCACTCAACAAAGGTCTATGAAACTTCCCCCAAAAACTAACATCCCACATGAAGCTAACACACTGGCAGAACCCGGTGTCCTGTTACAGGACACATTGAGACTGATACAATTTTTACGACCCCCAAAAGGAATTTGCAGGGAATTGTGACTCTCACTTAATTCTTGCTGAGAAGGAGAAATAAACCCTTTTAATCCTATATACTCTATATATATATCCACGTGAGAAATGTATTAACATATATCTAATTTTCCCATCTCATGATTTTCCTTTTATGTGGTTTGGTCTATGTCTTCATTTTCTCCTCTAAACTCTTTTAGATTAATGTTTCAGACTTTGTTGCATACTATGGTTAACCAAAATCATATGTGTGGCATGTTTAGTCTCTATAAACTCCAATCTTCATTCCCCATTTGTTAATTTACATTACATTTTGCTAACTTTGTAACGCATTAGTATTATAAGACACCTTATAAAATTACATATTCAAATGCCCTGCTAGAACACAAAGGGTCGTAAAAATCTCCCTTCAAAGGGAATACTTCTTATTGGCTCACACACCTCCAGAGGGTATGACATCTTCACGCTTTAAAAATCACTGATCACAAGATCACACCTCCTAGCTTCTAAGCCACTTACTCTCTTAGTCCTTTTCTGGAATCCTGATGTGAAGATGATGCTGAACTATACGTTTTCTAAGGACCCCCCAAGCTTGTGCCAGACTGCGGCCTTGCCTTTCCATTCACCAAAGATCCTCTGACTCCCACTAGTTCTCTCTCATCAAGACCACATCAGCAAAGATCAACTGGAGCCTCAACAAATTGCATCAGGACAGTTTAATTCAAATGGGCGAGTGTCATGACAGAAGACTGGAAACAATTGCAGGTGAACAATATTTATTGGAACTCAAACACAGAATAAGACAATTCAGGAATGAAAGTTCCTCTCAGGGTGCGGTCGCGATCTCGCGTGCAGGGATAAGCTCCGGACGGTCCACACAGGGGGAAACGCTCAGACTCGGACACACAGGGACTTCGATGGTCAAGTGCTCGGTGCTGAGTGTTGGTGCTCGGTGATCTGTGCTCGGGTGCGGTGAAACAACAGGGATCCACTGAAGACACGACAACCCGGAAGACGACACGAACATTCACACAGGAACAGCAAACAACGGATGGACACTGGAATGGAGAGATGAGTGAGTATAAATAGGGAACGGTAATGTGAATCAGCTGAGGTGGGGAATGAGATGATTGCGAACAGCTGGAGCACTGAACAAACACGTGAGCGGGACAACGCCCACTCCCGCAAACTCACAGACATGTAAACAACAATGACACGAGACACAGAGGAAACAATGAATTCACAACCGTGACAGTACCCCCTCTCCTAGGAATGCCTCACGGCATTCCCAGAACTCCTTACCTGTCGATTGTAATCATCGATAAGGGAGTGATCCAGGATGTCACGAGCAGGAACCCAACTTCTCTCCTCCGGACCGTAACCTTCCCAATCCACCAAGTACTGAAATCCGCGTCCCCTCCGCCTGGAATCCAGGATACGACGAACCGAATAGGATGGTTCCCCATCTACGAGTCGCGGCGGGGGGGGGAACCGGGGCTGGCGGATTAATGCGTGCAAAAAAGACGGGCTTAATTTTAGACACATGGAAAACGGGATGAATCCTCCTGTACACTGGAGGAAGATTGAGGCGGACTGTCACTGGACTAATGATCTTAGTGACAGAAAACGGGCCAATGAATTTGGGTGCCAGTTTATTGGAAACGGAGCGGAGCGGAATGTCCTTAGTAGAAAGCCACACTTTGGAACCGACGACGTATACGGGAGGCCTTGACCGGTGGCGATCGGCCTTGGCCTTGGTGCGTTCCCGCACTTGGAGGAGTGTCTCTCGGGCCCTCGTCCAAGTACGGTGACACCTCTGGATGAAGGCGTGGGCGGAGGAGACCGCGACTTCGGACTCCGTACTAGGAAAAACAGGTGGTTGGTACCCTACACTACACTTAAACGGAGATAGGCCCGTGGATGACACTGGTAACGTATTGTGGGCGTACTCCACCATGGAAAGTTGTTGGCTCCAGGAGGAGGGATTCTTGGAGACCAAACATCGTAATGATCTTTCCAAATCTTGGTTGGCTCTCTCAGTTTGGCCATTGCTCTGGGGATGAAACCCAGAGGACAGACTGACCGTCGCCCCCAGTAATTTACAAAACTCTCGCCAAAATCTGGACACAAACTGGGGTCCCCTGTCAGAAACCACGTCTGTCGGGAGGCCATGTAACCGAAAGACGTGATCAACGACTGCCACCGCTGTCTCCTTGGCTGAAGGTAATTTGGGCAAGGGAATAAAGTGGGCTGCCTTCGAGAATCGGTCCACCACGGTCAAAACTACCGTGTTACCCTGGGAGGGTGGGAGGGCGGTGATAAAATCTAGAGCGATGTGGGACCAAGGTCTCGAAGGCACCGACAGCGGTTGAAGTAACCCAGCTGGGGGTCGATTGGACGACTTACCAGTGGCACAACTAGAGCAAGCCAAAACAAAATTGTGAACATCACGAGCCATCAGGGGCCACCAGAATCGCTGCTTAACTAGAAATATGGTACGACTCACCCCTGGATGGCAAGCTAGACTGGAACTATGACCCCACTGGACGACGTCTGATCGTAATTCCTCCGGCACAAATAAGCGGTTAGGTGGGCACCGGATCGGAGGCGTTACCCCTTCTAAGGCCCTCTTGACCTTCGATTCGACCTCCCATGTGAGCGAAGAGATAATCAGGGTCTCAGGAAAAATGCGCTCAGGAGTAGCTTCGTGTTCGGGACGATCAAAAATACGCGACAAAGAATCGGGTTTGACGTTTTTGGAACCCGGACGATAGGAAAGTGTAAAATCGAAACGACCGAAAAAAAGTGCCCACCGAGCCTGCCTGGAGTTCAATCTCTTAGCGGTTCTAATGTACTCCAAATTCTTGTGATCAGTCCAGACTATAAAGGGTACCCCTGAACCCTCTAACCAGTGACGCCATTCCTCCAAAGCTAACTTGACTGCCAACAACTCCCGGTTACCAATGTCATAATTACGTTCGGCAGGAGATAATCGATGTGACAAAAACGCGCAGGGATGCATTCTGTCGTCTGAAGGTGAACGTTGTGAAAGCACTGCACCTACCCCCACCTCCGACGCATCGACCTCTACCACAAACTGACGTGAAGCATCAGGGGCTATGAGAATAGGAGCTGAAACAAAGCGGCTCTTGAGTTTGGCAAACGCAGCCTCAGCTGCGTCTGACCACCTGAACGCAGTTTTGGGAGAGGTCAAGGCAATCAGAGGTGCGGCTAGTTGGCTGAAATTGCGAATAAAACGCCGATAGAAGTTGGCGAATCCCAGAAACCGCTGCAGGGCCTTGCGGGAATCTGGGATTGGCCACTCTACCACAGCCTTAACTTTGTCAGGGTCCATAAGCATACCTTCAGACGACACGATGTGTCCCAGGAAAGGAACTGACTGTGCATGGAAAACGCATTTCTCCGCCTTGACAAAAAGCCCATTCTCTAGTAACCTTTGAAGCACTAGTCGTACGTGTTGCACATGTTCCTGGAGAGACGAAGAAAAAATCAATATGTCATCCAGGTAAACATATATGAATTGATCGATCATGTCTCGCAACACATCATTGACTAGTGCCTGGAAGACTGCGGGACTATTGGAAAGCCCAAAAGGCATAACCAAATATTCAAAATGCCCCCTAGGGGTGTTAAAAGCAGTCTTCCATTCATCCCCCTCCCTGATGCGGACCAAATGATAAGCATTACGCAAGTCCAATTTAGTGAAGAGAGACGCTCCCTGCAACCTCTCGAAGGCTGAAGACATCAACGGCAAAGGATAAGTATTCTTTACCGTGATGTTATTCAGTCCTCGGTAATCAATGCAAGGTCGCAGAGAGCCGTCCTTCTTCCCCACAAAAAAGAACCCCGCCCCCGCTGGAGAAGAGGAAGGGCGGATGAACCCGGTTGCTAGAGAATCAGAAATATATTTCTCCATAACCTCTCTCTCAGGAACTGAAAGTGAATAAATCTTGCCCTTAGGCGGAGACTTACCTGGCAATAAATCTATAGCACAGTCATAGGGACGATGCGGAGGGAGAGAAGCAGCTCTAGACTTACTGAACACTTCACTCAGGTCACGGTACTCCTCGGGCACGTTTGATAAATCCACTACTTCCTCCTGTAACACAGGGACAGAAACAACAGAACAAGCAGACACAAGACACGAATTGTGACACTCAGTGCTCCAAGCTGAGATGGTCCGTCTTTTCCAGTCGATACGTGGGTTGTGTAAACTGAGCCAGGGGTGTCCTAAAACTATGGGTGTGAGTTGAGAGTCCGTAATGTAAAATGATATAGTTTCAGCATGATTTCCAGAAGTGATGAGTGTAAGTTTCTCGGTGACCAAGGAGATGGTGGGTAAAGTCTGTCCATTCAATGCGTTGACTGTGATCTTCTGGGAAAGTGTTAGAAGAGGAATCTGTAATTGTAGTGCAAACTGATGATCCAAAAAGTTACCTTCTGCCCCAGAGTCAATGAGTGCAGTGCAGTGGTGATCCAGAGTAGACCATCTCAGTCTTACCGGGAGGATGGTGGAAGTGGATGAGGTCTTACCTGCGGAGATCCCACCCGATAGTAGCCTCAAACTTACTATCGGGCTGGGCCTTTTACTGGACAACTATAGGCATAATGTCCGTTGCCACCACAATAGAGACAGAGGCCCTGGGATCTCCGCCTTTCTTTCTCCTCCCGGGAAAGCCGAGCTCGCCCCACCTGCATGGGCTCGGGATCGTGGGAGCCGAACGTGTCCAGGCCGCTGGACCGCTGGTTCTCACTCCGACTCTGAACTGGGTTGGTGGGTGTTCTCTGCCCAATCCTGGACAGACGGGCGTCCACTCTCAGGGCCAGGTCTATGAGTCCATTAAGCGTTGAAGGAAGGTCCAGGGCGTAGATCTCCCTCTGGACACGTTCGGCCAGCCCATGCAGGAAATGGTCCCACTGCGCCTCCTCGTTCCAGCGACACCCGGCCGCCAGGGTCTTAAACTCGATGGAGTAGTCAGATACCGATCGGTCTCCTTGGCGTAGGTCAGTCAAGACCCTGGCAGCCTCCTTCCCCTCGACGGCTCGGTCGAAGACACGTCTCATCTCCGCCGAGAGGGCTTGGAACGAGGAGCAGCACTGGTCTTGATTCTCCCACACTGCAGTTCCCCAAAGCGCCGCTCTCCCAGTCAGTAGCGTCAGAACGAAGGCTACTTTCGCCTCCTCCTTTTCAAAAGTTCTGGGCTGTAATGAGAAATGCATACTGCAACGTGTCAGAAATGGACGGCAGAAATTCGGCTCACCAGAGTATAATTCAGGCGTGGGCAGTCTGGGTTCCGACTGGGAGAGAGGCATAGGTGGTGTGGGGGGAACTGCAAGTGCTGCTGGAGGTGCTGGCGCAGTGGGGGGTTGTAGCTGATGAAAACGCTGGGTGAGCTCGGACACCTGTGTGACCAGAGTCTGGATAGCGCGTCCTGTCTCCCCCTGGCTGCGCTCCTGTGCATCCATCCGGCCGATGCATACTCGAATGAAATCCTCCAGTGAAGCAGATGAATCACCCGCTGCTCCCATCGTTTGGTCCATCCGTTCTGTCATGACAGAAGACTGGAAACAATTGCAGGTGAACAATATTTATTGGAACTCAAACACAGAATAAGACAATTCAGGAATGAAAGTTCCTCTCAGGGTGCGGTCGCGATCTCGCGTGCAGGGATAAGCTCCGGACGGTCCACACAGGGGGAAACGCTCAGACTCGGACACACAGGGACTTCGATGGTCAAGTGCTCGGTGCTGAGTGTTGGTGCTCGGTGATCTGTGCTCGGGTGCGGTGAAACAACAGGGATCCACTGAAGACACGACAACCCGGAAGACGACACGAACATTCACACAGGAACAGCAAACAACGGATGGACACTGGAATGGAGAGATGAGTGAGTATAAATAGGGAACGGTAATGTGAATCAGCTGAGGTGGGGAATGAGATGATTGCGAACAGCTGGAGCACTGAACAAACACGTGAGCGGGACAACGCCCACTCCCGCAAACTCACAGACATGTAAACAACAATGACACGAGACACAGAGGAAACAATGAATTCACAACCGTGACAGCGAGACATGCAAGTATCAAACTTAGTCTCATTATTTGATACATTAAGTAACCTTACCCCTTTTAAAGAAGGGCGTGTTAGAACAAACTGATGGTTTGCTTAAGGCTGTTGATCTGCTGAATTTCAAACAATGCTATAACTACTTGCTTTCCTGTATTCTGCTTCAGCTCTCTTTCCCTTGGTAAACCGTATGCATGTATGTATGTGTATGTTAGAGTAGTTTAAGTGTTTAGTCTATAATAAAGTCTTGTTCATGTCACACGTAAAGTTGTCCGTGTCTCAAGCTCATACCGGAGTCTCTAATCATAGATTTTGACTACTTGCTCTTAGTAGTACTGTAAATAATACATAGTTTACAGTAATTTTATAACAGCTAAGGGGGTTTTAGGTGCTCTGCTCTGTGTCGTGCCTAACAACACCTCCTAAAATCACTGTAAACCACAAGTTCTTGAGGCTTATTGCTTTATTTTACAATTTAAGTGATATGTTTCAACCATATTAATCACATTAAATTAATATTTTATGTACCTAAAATTATTCAAAAGCATTTGTAATTTGTTAATACATATAATTATTTTGTTTACTGTCAATACATTAGATACATTTCAGTGTCGATGTTAAAGTATGAAAATGTATAGGACTTGTCAAACATTTGTAATAATTTGTAATAATTGAAATAAAGTCTCTTAAATTTATCAATGCTGCATTTACAGTATTTGATTGAAAATACAGTATAAACAGACATTTTGTGAAATATTATTACAATTTAAAATAACTGTTTTCTGTTTTAATATATTTTGAAATGTAATGGCCTGTGATGGCAAAGTTGAATTTTCAGCAGCCATTACTCCAGTCTTCAGTGTCACATGGTCTTGTATCATCATTTTAAAATGCTGATTTGATGCTCAGCATTGTGAACATAAGATATTGCTTTCAAAAACATGAAAAAAATCTGGATTTCACACCTATGATCATTAATGCTTATTAAATTAATGTCCTTATTACATTTTATACACTTCGTAACCATCATTGTTACCATCATCCTCACCATCATCATCTTAATCATTGTCACCATCAACATAATCATTACTTCACATTCACCATCTTCATTGCCCTCTACAATCACCTTCTCACCTCCCTCACCTCAAATATTTTGTTGTTTCAGTGTGGATATCTGAGCTGGTGGAACCTGTGGCCACATCCATAGTTGCAGACCCTCACCATAAAGCCAGTGATTCTAGCAGATACCCATCTGAGCAGGAAAGCACAGCTCCACCCAGTAGACCTTCAGCTACAGCTGTGGACACACAACAAGAACGGCCAGACATTACAACTACTATCATATCTCAACCTACTACATTTACCAGCAATACTGCTACCACAACCAGCATCCCTTTTACAACAACCACAAATCAGATTAGCACTACCAAGCCATCGGCTGCTAAACGACACCCTAAAACACTTAGGTCCACTATTAGAACTATAACTATTCTCCCAGAATCTCCAAAGACAACACCTAGAATCCCATCTTCTTCCACCTCAAAGAGTGCTAAATTGGACCCTTCAAAAAGCACTTTAGGTCCTCCAAGAGCTGCTGCTACTGAGGGCACACTGCTGAGATGTAACATCACGGACAAGATGTGGATAAAAACAGGTGTGATTGCTCAGAAGTCACTTAAAAACTTAATAATAATACTAATAATAATACTCAATACTTTTCTCAAATTATATTTATGGTTTGGTTCAAAACCTACATTTTGATTTTATATTAATCAAAAAAATGATCTTTCCTAAAAGTGAAAATCATTCATGCAGAAAGTTTTTTTTTTCAGTGTATAGTCGAGACCAGCTCCTTTGGGTCAAGACCGAGACCAGAAGTCAAATCCTAGCCCACATACTCCCAAGTCCATGACAAGACCAAGCGATGAAAATATTGTCTTGGATTTGAGATTGAATCTGGTCCAGTACCACAACATTTAGTGTAATTTGCTACTGCTGCAATCATTAATGCTTAACATACCTTGAATAAATCTTCTGTACATGTAAAGTCCTACTCTCAGTTATTGAATAATAATGAATAATGAATACTATTTGTTATCATAACAGTTCATGTAGGAGATTCTGAATTGCAATGTCGTAGTTACTCGATAATAAACTTGTAGAGCATATTTCCATGGTCTTGGTCTTATTATGGATTCGGGAACATTTTCTAGTCTCATCCATTTCCCTCTGTTCAATTGCCTTAGTTGATAAATACAGTATATACAGTATATATATCTTATTGATATTAATTTATAAAGAGTAACAATAGTTTATTTTTGGCAAAAACTATAGGCTACCATGGTAATTTTTTTACAAAGTTCCTTCCTGATTAAATGGTTTCTGTTGATTAGATAAGAAACATAAAATCAACTTATATTCTTCAAAGAAAATACTATAACTCTTTATTTTTCTGTCTATGACAGTGTTGTCCGTACAGTTACGGAGTCGTCGTCTAGACAGTATTTTGAAGCAGAATCTCCCTCGAGGGTTTACTCAAGCTCTGAAGAAGGCCTTGAATGACAGCACGGTTCAAGCTAAGGTTTGCAATTCAAGAATTTTTAACAAAATCATCATTTACAGTTTGTTCAGAATCCAATATGCACCAACACAAATGACATTCTGCTTTAAGGAATGTTTGCTGTCTTGCTATAACTTCCACCAGACCTAGCTACTGAAATGAACCACTCCCCAAATTACTTCAGTCACACTTCCCTCTCTTTGAAATCTCCCTCTCTTAATGTAAGCAAACTTAGACTAAAGGAGTTTTAGTATACTTGAAGAGTACATTTTTGATCCATTCACCTTAAGCTGTAAATGCCATGCAAGAGATCACTATGAAACTGTAAGAAAATTATGTTGTGACTCTGATTGGCTGATGGGGGAAGACACATGATAAATTGTGTGGAAACAGAAGTGGAATACAGCTACTATCACTTAGGCTATGTTTCTAAACCTTTTCTGCCTGTTAACTTGTTAAAGATTAAGGCTGTGATGTCAATGCGATACTCATGTTGAAAGCAATCCAGGGAAAACTCAAATGTTAGTGGCCCATCAAAGTGTTGTTTGAAGGAACTACATGGGTTTGGACTAAGACACACACACACACACACACACACTGTGACACACACACACACACACATATATATATATATATATATATATATATATATATATATATATATATATATATATATATATATATATATATATATACAGACCCTTTCCAAAAACTTAGAATATCATGGAAAAGTTTATTTATTTCCATAATTCCATTCAAAACGTTAAACTTCCATAGATTATAGATTCAGGGCCCACAACTTAAACGATTTCAAAGGACATTTTAAGAGCACTTCATGCTTCCTTCATTTTCGAGCAGGATTTGCACCTGCCCACACTGCCAAAAGAACCAAAACCTGGTTCAATGACCATGGTATCACTGTGTAATTACTGTGTGATTTCATGTAATATTCAAATTTTTTGAAATCCTGTTTTCGTGGGTTTTATGAGCTGGAAGCCCAAATTATGTACAAATAAACAACTAAATACTTGAAATCATTTAAGTTGTGGGCCCTGAATCTATAATCTATGGAAGTTTAACGTTTTGAATGGAATTATGGAAATAAATAAACTTTTCCATGATATTCTAATTTTTTGGAAAGGGTCTGTATGTATATATATATATATATATATATATATATATATATATATATATATATATATATATATATATATATATATATAATTTTTTTTTATTTATTTTTTTTTATATAAGAATAGAGAACCCCTGTGTATTTTAGATTCTGCTTTCACTCAGAAGCTAAATGAAACACAGTTTCTCAATACAGACTGATATTGGCATTTGCTGCCAGTACTTCAACCATGCTATCTCAGGCTGATTTATGCTTGTTTACCATTGGTTGGACTGTTCAAATCAAGATTTTTCTAGCGAAGCTGTCCTTTCTTTGGGAAACATGCACCCAAAGCACAGCATATTCTACATTATTTTTTCTTTGTATGTTTTTGTTGCCAATGTCTGCATCTTTTATTTTAATCAAGGAGATCTAATAAACCTCCTTAGATTGTGCATTAGAACTGTGCATTAGATTTTCCATTCTCATTAACAGTTGCTGGCACATGATACAATACATGGCTATGTCTAAATAATGGTGTATTTGTGGCATGCTAACTGGCCAAACATGACTGACCTTCTTTTTTTTATTGAACCAGACAAAAAATAAAAAGGTTTTTGAAAACCTGCTCTCCTTGAAATATATAACAAAGAAGTGAAATATAAAACACATAAGTGAATAAAATAGGAACTTGATTTGCTAAAGGAATTATGCAATTCAGGTAACAAACCAAATTTGACCACAGAATCTGTGCTAAACTTTAATTTGCACTCCGTAACTCCCGATCAGGCTGGTTCTGACTATAGGGTGTGGAGGATGTAGCAGAAAATTCAAAGTTATTAAAGGGGTGGTATAATGCCCTTTTCACAAAATGTAATAAATCTCTGATATCCCCAGAGTGTGTGTGTGAAGTTTTAGCTCAAAATACCCCACAGATATTTTTATATAGCATTTTAAAGTTGTCAATTTTTGAGGGTGAGCAAAAACGCACCGTTTTTGTCTGGCCCTTTAAATGCAAATGCTGCTGCTCCTGACACAGAGGGCGGGTTTCAAGAGCTGGTGTGTTTGCAGCTCCGATTACCTCACGCAGACACACACTACAATGACAGAAACTGTTCTGTCTTTTATGTTTAAACGGAGTCAGACAAAGATGGAAGGACTCAAGAAGAAGTGACAACACGTAGAATGCAAGAGGACGTCTCTGAATGGTTAGTTGATGAATTTATGTTGTTGATGTAGAGTAAACTATCTTCAGTTAGCATATTCTGTCATGATAATCTATAAATCGCTCGTATAGGAACTGTTGTGAGATGCACGCAGAGTGACTTTCGATTGCACGTGAAAAGATAGATGCTACAATTTGAGCTGACTCACAAATGTGCTCGACTACAACAACTCTTCGGCCCTGTCAAATGGCGCACTTAATGAGGACTTTCAGTCTCGTGGACTTAAATTGCGCGTGTTCGCTGAGTCTACGAGTCCGTAGGCCGTCCCATTCAGCATTTTAAAGCTCTGAAGTGTGCTCAGCAGCGCCCCCTTTGTACCCTTGAAGCTGTCTTCCGCGAAGCTCGCATAGATGCAGGCTGCACACACTTTAACTACCCAGGAATCCTTGCGAAAGGCCAATCAGACAACGGATGGGAGGAGATTTCGCTCACGGACAATTGTTGACATGGCTGAGAAGAAAATATTACGTTTTTTATGACCTAGATGTACATTTTACCAGTTGTTACCTACAGTTTATACAAACATTATGGTCATCGAGCAGTGGTTGATGTCTCAAACATAATAATAGCGCGGATCGCATTATGATTCATTAAATAAATAGAACCGAATGTCAGGGCTTTACTGAGTCATATCTAAACATAGTATGAATATTGTGTTAAATTATTCATTATGTGTTAAAATGGTAATCTTAGTTCAAATGGAACATTATGTATTATTATGTACAACTGTATACAGCATTTAAATAAGCATGATGTATCTATTGTCTAATGCCCAGGTGGCATGCATAATATCAGAATATAGAACTGTAAAATTAGGCTGTGTAGTTGACATGGAGATAAGACGTCGGAGCGCAAAAATGTGATTTCTCCTGTCCAACAACAACCAGACCGTTATTTCCGGCGTGACGATCGAGTCTGTCCCAAAAATACCTCTCAATGCGCCCTAATGGACTCGCACCAAGGGCCCTATAGGTCTGCATTACATGACGTCACCAAAGTGTGGACTCTGAGGAAGTCCACAAGTCCGGAGTGTGCCATTTGGGACAGGGCCTTCCTCTTCTCAACATGGACTACGTGTTCCCGGGGGTGGGGTTTATGTAAATTTTAGGGTTGTGATGTCACTAATCCTGGAGGAATGTTGTGTAGTCCCTACCAGCCATTTGTTGTAGTCCTTAAAAAACAATTTCTTTAAAAGCAAATATCTCCCTTTGCTTTGAACTTTGGGCGTTGTAACTTTGCAGATGTTGTTTATGCTCAAAAAGCAACATTACACACTAACTAAAGTTAGAAAAGTTAAATCATACTCAACCACCCCTTTAAGCAAATCAAAGAGTGAATTGCTCACCCACTGCTTTTACCCTTAGAAAAAAATAAGTATACTTAAAGTTCAATACTACTTGTGTCACAGTTGTGTTCTGTCTGAGTCTTGTTTCCTTCAGTCACGTCTTCCTTTGTTCTGTTTTCCCGCCACTCATTTGTATCTATGGTTACTCTCGTTATCAGTTCAGTTGTATCACCTGTTTAGTCATTATTGTCATTTGTCTCACCAGTCATTTTGACCGTTTTTAAAATTTACAGTGTAATAACTTGTGGCTGTAGGACTCTGACTTTTCCTAAATATGTGTATATTTTATTCTGACACTGTTATTTTATTAAAATCACAAAACACTACTAAACAGTTCTGACTATTTCTACCTAGAATGGCCATTGCTGTCATTTTGACCGCACGCATTATAGATATCATAAGTCCGCTACATTTCCCGAAAATTGAGAGCAGGAGCAGCAGCAGATGGAGAGAAGAAGGCAGTGCCAAGTAAGGAGGAACTGCAAAAAAAATAAAACCAAGGAGACGTGCCAAATGTCACAAAGTAGTCTGTGGGAGCTGCACACGAAAGGCGGTGTTTACCTGTGTGGACTGTGCGTAAGCGTCGGTGAATGATGCGGGGTGTTTGCGCCGTTCAAATGAGCCCACTTGGAGGAAAACGTGTTAACCTGATTTTGTTCGTTAATATTTTTTGTTCACTGAAACGAATCGTTCTAAAGCAGTTCGTTTTCTTGTTTAGCTAATGTTCATGTTTTTTCTTAGCCTGTTTTTGTGTGTACTGTATTATGCTGCATACATGTCCATGAAAGTTTTTACAATGTATTCAAATGTATATTGGTAGTTTTTTTTGTTATTGTATATATGTTATAAGTTATTGTATCATAAGATTTGTTTTTATTGTACAAAGAAAATAAGAAAATATCTATCAATTAGGCTGGAAAATACATTTTCACATTCATTTGAATTTAAATTTTGTGTCCTGATCTTTATTATAACCTATGGTAACATTGTAGATCCATTTATTTTTAGATTTTGTATTGATTAATGAACTTATTTACAAACAGGGCTGTACTAAACGGTATGAAGCTTTGACGTTTCCTAACTTTTTTGCATGTCTATTCACGTAGTGAGTGCGGTGAAAAAAATATATTTTTGACGCAAAACTTTCCTCACATTGAGATGCAGCACCTGTCGGGGCAATATTTCTTTTGTGCTTGTTTTAAGGGCGATGACGTCATAACATGAAGACAGGAATTAAAAGCTTCATTGGAAAACTTAAAGAGAAGGTTCAAATGGAGATATGACATGACGAAAATGATGTTCAGTACGGCCATATGAACTTCAAAGTATGAACGGTCAGAATGACCGCTATGGTCGTTCTAGTAGTTATGGAATTCCGGTAGTTCTAGTATTAACTTGAAGTGTGCTATTTTGAAACAACTAATTTTGTAATAAGTATATTTTAGTTGTAATTAAATTGTGGTAAAGCATAACTTTAAGTGTATTTAGTGTACTTTTGTGTACTAAATTGGAACAATTTCAAGTACACTTAGTATACTTAAAGTATAGGCCTGTGTAGGGACTAATTACATGCTTGATTAGTGATATTTTACAAGTGCATTACAAATTCATTACGAGTGTCTTCGAAACATACAAGCAATATACATTGAACAAAATTATAAACGCAACACTTTTGTTTTTGCCCCCATTTTTCATGAGCTGAACTCAAAGATCTAAAACTTTTTCTATGTACACCAAAGGCCTATTTCTCTCAAATATTGTTCACAAATCTGTCTAAATCTGTGTTAATGAGCACTTCTCCTTTGCCAAGATAATCCATCCACCTCACAGGTGTAGCATATCAAGATGCTGATTAGACAGCATGGATATTTCACAGGTGTGCCTTAGGCTGGCCACAATAAAAGGCCACTCTAAAACGTGCAGTTTTACTGTATTGGGGGGGTCGGAAAACCAGTCAGTCTGGTGTGACCACAATTTGACTCACGCAGTGCAACACATCTCCTTCAAGTTGATCAGGTTGTTGATTGTGGCCTGTGGAATGTTGGTCCACTCCTCTTCAATGGATGTGCGAAGTTACTGGATATTGGCAGGACATGGAACACGCTGTCATATACGCCGATCCAGACCATCTCAAACACACTCAATGGGTGACATGTCCGGTGAGTATGCTGGCCATGCAAGAACTGGGATGTTTTCAGCTTCCAGGAATTGTGTTCAGATCCTTGCAACATGGGGCTGTGCATTATCATGCTGCAACATGAGGTGATGGTTGTGGATGAATGGCACAACAATGGACCTCAGGATCTCGTCATGGTATCTCTTTTCATTCAAAATGCCATCAATAAAATGCACCTTTGTTCGTTGTCCATAACATACGCCTGCCCATACCATAACCCCACCGCCACCATGGGCCACTCGATCCACAACGTTGACATCAGCAAACCACTCACCCACACGACGCCATACACGCTGTCTGCCATCTGCCCTGTACAGTGAAAACCGGTATTCATCCGTGAAGAGAACACCTCTCCAAAGTGCCAGACGCCATCGATTTTGAGCATTTGCCCACTCAAGTCAGTTACGACAATGAACTGCAGTCAGGTCGAGACCCCGATGAGGACGACAAGCATGCAGATGAGCTTCCCTGAGACGGTTTCTGACAGTTTGTGCAGAAATTCTTTGGTTATGCAAACCGATTGTTGCAGCAGCTGTCCTGGTGGCTGGTCTCTGACGATCTTGGAGGTGAAGATGCTGGATGTGGAGGTCCTGGGCTGGTGTGGTTACACGTGGTCTGCCGTTGTGAGGCCGGTTGGATGTACTGCCAAATTCTCTGAAACACCTTTGGAGACTGCTTATGGTAGAGAAATGAACATTCAGTTCACTGGCAACAGCTCTGGTGGACATTCCTGCAGTCAGCATGCCAAATACACGCTCCCTCAAAACTTACGACATATGTGGCATTGTGTTGTGTGATAAAACTGCACATTTTAGAGTGGCCTTTTATTGTGGCCAGCCTAAGGCACACCTGTGCAATAATCATGCTGTCTAATCAGCATCTTGATATGCTACACCTGTGAGGTGGATGGATTATCTCGGCAAAGGAGAAGTGCTCACTAACACAAATTTAGACAGATTTGTGAACAATATTTGAGAGAAATAGGCCTTTTGTGTAGATATAAAAAGTCTTAGATCTTTGAGATCTTTGTATATATATATGTATATATATATGTATGTGTATATATATATATATATATATATATATATATATATATATATATATATATATATATGTGTGTGTGTGTGTGTATATTATGGCAAGCCGTTCAGGAAATAATTATATTTATAATATGAAGTCTGAATATATAGAATGAAAGTCTGAATATATAAAATGAATGTCTGAATATATATGGAATGAAAGTCTGAATATATATATAGAATGAAAGTCTGAATATATATAGAATGAAAGTCTGAATATATATATAGAATGAAAGATATAGAATGAAAGTCTGAATATATAGAATGAATGTCTGAATATATAAAATGAAAGTCTGAATATATATAGAATGAATGTCTGAATATATAGAATGAAAGTCTGAATATATATAGAATGAATGTCTGAATATATAAAATGAAAGTCTGAATATATATATAATGAAAGTCTGAATATATATATAGAATGAATGTCTGAATATATAGAATGAAAGTCTGAATATATATAGAATGAAAGTCTGAATATATATATAGAATGAAAGATATAGAATGAAAGTCTGAATATATAGAATGAATGTCTGAATATATAGAATGAAAGTCTGAATATATATAGAATGAATGTCTGAATATATAGAATGAAAGTCTGAATATATATAGAATGAATGTCTGAATATATAAAATGAAAGTCTGAATATATATATATATAATGAAAGTCTGAATATATATATAGAATGAATGTCTGAATATATAGAATGAAAGTCTGAATATATATAGAATGAAAGTCTGAATATATATATAGAATGAAAGTCTGAATATATATATGAAAGTCTGAATATATAGAATGAAAGTCTGAATATATATAGAATGAAAGTCTAAATGTATGTGAAAGTGTGAATATGTGAAAAGAAAGTGTACATTTGACAATTCTCACTGAATAATGTGTAGCTTGTTTTAGCCTTTTGAATTGTGATTCATTTAAAAATGTCATTCCCTGAAATTTTCCAATACTTTGGTGAGCTACAAGACTTTTTTGCAACAGTTGGTCATACTCCAAACAACATAAACAATTTGGAGTCAACATCACGTCATCTCGAGGATCATATTTCCATTCTTGCAACATTCTTAGCGCTTATGGGCAGTCATGTTCAACAAAATGTTGCTGAAAGAACATTATGCATCATTCTCGAAGGAATTTATGAATCTTATGAATTCACCGCATTCGCTCTTCCGCGATGAAATAGCGAATTCATTTCTTCATCAGTAGAACAATGTAGAGTACGGTTGCCAGTATTTTGGCCCGTACACGCATTCGCCTGGGTGTTAATTAGACGATTGTTACTTAAAATTGCTGCTACTAAATTTCGTGCATTGTTCAAAATGTGTATAAAAATAGTAGATGAATAACACAAGATGGCGCTGATAACATCAGATTTTCATTCCATATATTCAGACATTCGTTTTATATATTCAGACTTTCATTTTATATATATTCAGACTTTCATTCCATATATTCAGACATTCGTTTTATATATTCAGACTTTCATTTTATATATTCAGACATTCATTCTATATATATATATATATATATATATATATATATATATATATATATATATATATATATATTCAGACTTTCATTCTATATATATATATATTCAGACTTTCATTCTATATATTCAGACATTCATTCTATATATATTCAGACTTTCATTTTATATATTCAGACATTCATTCTATATATTCAGACTTTCATTCTATATATTCAGACTTCCATTCTATAAATTCAGACTTTCATTCTATATATATTCAGACTTTCATTCCATATATATTCAGACATTCGTTTTATATATATTCAGACTTTCATTCTATATATTCAGACTTCATATTATAAATATAATTATTTCCTGAACGGCTTGCCATAGTATATATATATATATATATATATATATATATATATATATATAGACAGGAAGGTGGGAGAGAGAGAGAGAGAGAGAGAGAGAGAGAGAGAGAGAGAGAGAGAGAGAGAGAGAGAGAGAGAGAGAGAGAGAGAGAGAGAGAGAGAGAGGGGATGGGATCGGGAAAGGTTCACGAGCCGGGACTCGAATTTAGGTCTCCTGAAGCACAACGACACTACATATCGGCACACTTACCCACAAGGCTATCGGCACTGACCACAAGTATATAGTACATAATGCACACTTCTTCAATATACTCACGTCTTCAATAACAAATGCACATTAATAGACAAATAATACTTAGCTATACTTTGTACAAAATACTATTGTATACTATAATGTAATGTATAAAGTATACTTTCAATGCATTGTTACAATGATCATTTCCAGCACACAGTTAAAATATACCTAAAATATATTTTTAATAAAGTGCAAATAAATACACTTTTAAAAAAAAAACTGAATTTTCACTAGATATAAAATATATTTTTTAGAAAATATACTACAGGACAATTATTCTAAAGTGTGTTAAAAGTTGTATTGTGAGAATAGCTAAAAGCATGATGCTAATATACTAAATATATTTAAAGATAGTACCATTTTTGTTAGTATATTTGCAATGTACTATTGAAAAGGAATATATTTCAAATACAATAAAGTACACTAGGGAACTACTGGTTTAGTCATTTTATACTGCGAGTATACTTGCAAGTTTTCTTTAAGTGAACATAACACCATACTTATAGTTTACTATTTATATGTTATTTTTGCACTTTAAGTATACTACTATTTTCCTGTTAAGGTATTCATTTTTTATATTTGAAATATACCTTTAATTGTACTTTAACGTTTTCCTTTTAAACAAATATTTTATTCTAACTTCAAGCATCCTTTATTATCATTTAACAAACATGTATTCTTTTTACTTCAATGAGATCATTGTTTCTGCCTTAAATTAATACATTGTTTAAATTAATACATTATTAGCTAACTGTGTGATTTGTAAAAGTACATTTCTGAAATACATAACTTGGACACAGTCACCTCTGATTTGAGGTTGAGGATCCAAATGCAGTATTTATTGAACAGGGTAATCCAAAGGACAGGCAAGGTCAAACACAAGCAGGCAGTCCATACAAACAAACACAACAAGGCAGGGAACATGGGCAAAAATCGTAATCCATGGAACAGGCAAGAAATCCAAAAACCAAGAGACATGAAATAAGGGAAAAAATGCTCAGAATTGCAATGTAACACTAATCAAGACTTCGCAGATAATGAATGAGAAAACCAGGCTTATATGGGGTGAGCTAAACAAGATAATGAGACACCGTTGAATGTGATAATGGATGAAGAGTCCGGACAGTGAGTTATGGGAAATGTAGTTTGTGAGGGAATGACAATAGTCTGATGTGGAGTGCCCTCTGGTGGCTCTCAAGGGCACTCCAACTGGTTACATATGCTGTTTAATGTTTGATGATCGCATTATTTTACATTGGCATAAGCAATCTTCTATCACTTGTTTCTGTTTCTTTTTCACTTGTGTTTTGATCTGGAGATTCTGTACTCTTTCACTCACCATATAACAGTGAAAATATGGATAGCTGGACAATTCAGTCAATTCCTATGTACACTCAGTGGACTAGCCTACACAAAAATTCAGATACTCAGAATTAGGAACATATCTGTTGTCTTTATAAATCAATATTTTCAAACAAAGTTTATAAGACAGTATGTAAAACTATGTGAAAAAAGTATTTAAGAGGCTACTCAATCAAATGTAAAGCCAACTACAAGCCGAGTATACTTAGAATACCTAACTATACTTTTAAGTATATCTCGATCAAAAGATTAAGTACAAGTATAGGCCAAATATACTTAGACTTTTATGTCAGTATATGTCAAGTATACTTAAGTGCAATTTTAGGTGTACTTCTGAGAAGTACATTAAGTAAGTAGACTGAAAGTATAATTATTTTTAGTTTAAAAGAAGTATACTTACAGCACACTTGAATAAACTTATTTTTCACAAGGGGAAACAGATATATGTTGGGCATGATTAAAGTTAAACACACAACAGACACACAAACACTTCATATTTAGCAAAACATCCTGAAAATGGCATATTAAGCTGTTTATATTCTGCAATCTTTGATCAAAGTTTTGTTCTGTGTAAATTAAATAACATTGGGATGTAAATGGTCCTCTTCCTTACATAAATGCAAGCACCGCTACAACAGAGTGTCCTGAGGATCACCTTTATGAGATTGTCATCAAGCATGACATCGGCATCTTCATCTGACTTTATTTTGGTTCGATCTTGATTTCTCTGCAGTTGTACTTTGTGTTGTACATCCAAGCAGTCAGTCCCAAATAGCACTGATGCAGAGAACTCACATTCAATTTTCAGTAAATTATTCATTCCCTTGTGAACGTATTTATCTCAATGTATACAACTTTTAAAATGATCACCAAACTACTGTATGCACCTTTAATATCAGTATTTCTTGTAAATTTCTCCACCTTCCCCAGATTGAGAGCATCTCCAGTGTGCCTAACGTGACGGTCGGTTACTATGTGACCCATGGAGAGATGGTGTACACTGCCTCAGTGGTGGTGGAGGCTCTTAGCATCTATGGTATTGAGAGATTGATGGCAGACATTCGGCAGTTTGTGCCGCTGGTGCAGGCGATTCCCATCCCAGCAGTCCCCTGGAGACCCAGCCCTGCCATCTCATTGATGCTGAAGACAGGTCAGTCTCACAGCTCAATCTCTGTCACCACACTAATGTGTCAACGCTGCCATACATATTTTTTTCCATATCAATTTAATAATACAGCCATTGTCATTGTGAGACCTAATACTATTTGTCCAACTCATGTTGGATGTAATTTAAATTAAGCTTAATTGAATCATGATGCAGCAGAAATGAAGATGGCAGTTAAATAAAATATGACGAGAAAAAAAAGGCACAGGAGAAACAAAAGGCAGCATAACAGCTTGCAGTTAAACAAGATCCAGACCGAGAACTGAGCAAACCAAGGGTAAATAAATACACAGGATAACAAGGAACAAAACAACATACAGGTGAACAACATAATCAGTAACCAATACAGGTGAACAACATAATCAGTAACCATAGAAACAAACAGGGACCTAGGCAACTAAGGAAACGGGAACTAAACATATGGTGTACCTCTCAATATCCCTCCTCGTCTCCTCTGTCCTCCATCCTATGACCCGGAAACCGGTCGAGCTCAGCCATCTTGAAGGACATCTCAATTCTCTAATTGCACCATGAGGAGTCGAGGATCGAGGAGTGAGGAGGCTTCCCGAGGAGTTATGAGTGAGGATACACAGGTGTATCCTATGCGGAAGTGTTTTATGGACTAAACGTGACGCACGTATAAATTCTCCTCCCCCTTCACATCGGTCACAATAATTTTAATTTATACTTTACCTTTGCAGTTTATATAAACCACACATCTCACATATTTCAACAGGGTATCTTGCTTTATTAATATTTATTATGAATTTCTTAAATAAACAAACTTCAACAACATAAGGGCAGATCCTTTGAGCGCTGCTGATGATGCGGTGAAGTGACGCTCGAGTGATCAAGTATTCCAATGTATAAAAAAAGCTTTCATTCGATTCCTCTGTCCTCCTTTTCTTTCCTTGCAGCCTTCCCTCGTATTCTACAAGGGGATGAGCTGAGACGCGAGGAAAGGAAGCGAGGAAAGGAAACGAGTATGCACAAATAAGAAATGATAAGCACCCCTGAACTATGAACACAGAAACAAAGGGAAGAAAAGAACCTCACTATACGAGTCTCAAATAGAATTAGAATATGACAAATTGGTTCTCAAGTGCCTTGTAAGCGAAACGTCATGTCATGCTGGCATATTTAATTTGAGAGCTGCGGAAGCGGTGAAGATTTTTTAGTGAATAACTTTTGGTCTGTTTTTCAAAGCTATCATATGGCTTGGAATATGGCATACTGGCATGGACCCCTTTTATGGTGGCACCACAGACTTTGTATTTCTTTTAAGAAAAGAGGTGTCAGTAAATAAATGGGAAAACAAAGTAACTTGCATTACTTATTTGAAAAAGTAACTCAAATAGTTTGTTATAAATTTAAAAGTAATGCATTACTTTACTAGTAACTTAAAAAGAGTAATCTAATTACGTAACTAGTAATGCGTTACCCAAAACACTGCATGTGATATTGCTTAATTAGATCTTTAATAAATCCGAAATTAATTAAGCATTTAGCAATGCCATGGTATATAAAATATAATACTTTTAAGAATGGTATCCTGATGGTAAAGAGTATGTTCTGCATGTTTCAGCAACTTCTTTTCATATGGTGTCTTCTCTGTGCATGTCTTTATGTTTGTGTGTAGTTCTGAGGTTTGTAGGGCCAGGATATGACCTCAGGTCCTGCAGATTTACTCAGATGATGGAGCAGAGACTGGAGAATGCTTTTGCTGAAGCCGAGGCCATAGTGATGAACTCTCATAGCGGCCTCACTGTACAGGTGGGAAGGCTTTAACTACTTTAAAATACTTTATTAACCTCTAAATTTATAACTTTTGCATGTCAAATGAGGTTTGTTGAATTCAATGCATTCACATTTTTTTGGGGGAAAAAAAAGTTTATAATGCGTTTCATTTTCTGTCACATTTTTTTTAGTTTCTCTCTTTTCTTTTCTCACAGATCTTGAGCACATCTCAGTCTTTGGGTACTCCAGCTGTATCTCTGATATATGTGGTACATAATGGCAGTGTCTCTCTCAATGGCACAACAGCCAGTAACCTCCTCAGCCACCTGACCGCTGAGCTTGTCGGCTACTTCCTGTTTTACCCTCCACTGATCACTGCTGAGCGTAAGTCCTTTCTGGCGTTCCACAGTTATACAATTAAGATGTAACAAATGCAGTTGTTACAATTTGTATTTCCTTTTTAGATAGTATAGAATGAGTATAGTATGCAAAACTGACAATTCATTTCATTTTTGTTTATATTTATAAATCTGAACTGTCACATTAATTAAAAAAACATACAAACAAACAAACAAACAAACATATAAACAGCATTAATGTTAAAATGCTTTTTTGGGACATAATTATCTAAACATGATAGAGGCATAATGACACTGATCATTCTCTTCAGAGAGTTAAAGCATTTTCTGTTTGGTTTGTAGTCTTCACAGGTTCATGCATACATGGGCCTGGGCACAGCATGCACATCAAAGCCAATTACACTGAAAAATAATTAACAGTTGGGAATCCCAGATACACTTGTGTTTGTGTCTGTGTGGAAAGAACACGGTTCCACTAGCAACTGTATTGCGATGGTGAGAATAATCACACACCTCGCTGTCACACTTTTGCTCAAGCTGCCTGTGGGTTGTTTGCTTTCTCCTCACAGTCCATTCTCTTGTCTGCTTTGTCCTTGCTTTGATGAAGTTTGTATTTAAATGTTCTTAAGTTGAAATGGATTTATTTACAGAACAGTGTTTGTCAAGTTTTCCAGAATTATTTTTCAGCTCTGCCCAAACTTGAGATGGCATTCAGACTATGAAGGACGCAAGAGGACAACTCATTGAGTCTTCCTGTTTTTTTATTTACTTCTGTTTGCAGAGGTATGGGTAGAAGCAATAGTAGAAGCAGTAGTTGCAGTAGCTGCAGTAGGTTGATAATCTTTAAAAGATAAATTGAAACAAAACAAATATACATTAACATAAAGATATTTAAACTAACATTTAACATCTCATTCACCATCAACGTATTAACTACAGTATAATCAACTAAATCAAATGCCTTCACAATTAATTATAAATGTTAACAAACTTAAAACATACCTTTCAAACTCAAATAATTGGTCAACACAAATCATACAAAGCTTAGCATCAATCAGTACTGTAGCAAATTCCATCAAATAAGCTTAAACACAATACTGACATTATACAACTTCAAAGTTGATATTTTACATCAACATAATTTAAGTTAATGTTCATACCAGTTGCGTCTTCAAACTTGAATTTGAGCTGAATGTGTGAAAGTCCTTGTTAATCAATCAAGAGATCTTCTCCAAACTTTTTCACCTGCATGTGCTCTCAGAGGTGCACCACTATATTGTTCCCCCCTGGAAACACAACTTCTCAGGTTCCAGCTCAGCCACCACACTGCACTGCACTTCAGGAATTTCTTTACATGGAGGATTTTGAAGTAAATGCTAATTTTTTCTTGACGAAACACCTCCCACTTGACCTCCTGGTTCACGAACCCAAGGAGGTCACTCCAATCACCTTGTTATAACTTTTACTTTTGTTCTTGCTTTTGTTCCTCTACAGGAATAAAAACAATCAGTTGTCTGACATCCCTATGAACGATTGTAGCAGGGATTTTAGTTGACAGGTTCTTAACTTTTATCTCTTTGGACAGGCTTCACAGTTGAGACTGGGTAGCTAGGGTAGGTTTTCACATTTACATCTCTTACAATGCCCTTCTTATCAAGGTTGACGCTAATGACTCTGGCAAGCCTATACTGACCCCTTTATGCGTTCTGGTCAGCTAGCCAGACGATGTCTCCTATGACCACATTTAGCTGTTTTGTGTGCCACTTACTCCTCACAAATAAGTTAAGTCCAGCCAATTGACTCCACTTCTTCCAGAACCGGTTCACTTCAGCTGGAATTACCCTTAGCCTTTTGTAAGAATAGCCTTCAAACTCAAAGCTACCCAGATCTCCTTTAGGTCTGGTTCTTCCGAGCAGGAGATAATTTGGGCTGATATAGTCCACACAGTCTTCCCGGCTCTGAGTTATTGCATCAATGGGCCTTTCATTAGCAAGGTTAGCCGCTATGTATAGAAATGTTTGGAACTCACTCCATGTGAAGATTCCGTCTCCTCCTAGGTTATGTAAGGCTCATTTCACAATGCGAACAGCTGCTTCTGCAGGTCCTTTCCTGTGGGGTGTGTCTGCTGGATGGATTTTTCAACTCCATTCTGTTCCAAGCTTGGAAACCTCATTCTCGAGTTCTGACCTCTGGGACTCGTCCAAGAACAAGTAGAGTTCCTTCAGGGCAGGTCTGGCTCCCACAAAGTTTTTTCCAGGGTCGGACCACAGCTTTCCTGCTAGGCCAGGAGGAAACTTTCAGTTGACTGGTCACTGACAACATCTGTGTGCATAGCTCTGGATGCCATACAACAGAAGACAATCCCCCCTACCTTCAGCCTTACTTTCTTCTTTACCTCATCCTTCACTTCATAAGGTCCAAATAAGTCTACTGTTGTGTATTCAAATGGTCTTGCTGGTGTCGTTCACTCTGGTAGAAGGTCACCCATGGTCTGCTGACACTTTCTTGCTCTTTCTTTTCTACATGCTACACAGTTGTCAACAACTCTTTTTGCTCATTTTCATCCTTTTATCACCCAAGCCTTCTTTCTCATCCGCAGGAGAGTACCTGCTATTTCTTCATGGTTCACACTGTGGGCTTCTTGAGCTAGAAGAGTGGATATCCATGCTTCATATGGTAGAATGGGTACTGCTGTTTCTTCATTATTGAATATTTGGAACCTTCCTCCACTAACTAAGAGTCCTGTATCTTCATCTCTAAACACTGCAAGTCTGTTGAGAGTGGTGTCTTGGAAGGTTATGCCCTCCTGAGTCGCAAGTAAGAGATCTCTCAATGTGTCTTCACATTCTCCAACAGTAAGTACAGCATGTTTGACTCCAGACCTCACATCCTTTGTTGAAGGAAATTCCTCCAACTTTGGCTTACCTGAGGTTAAATTCTTTTCAATACCATCTTCCATTTCATTGCAGCTCTCCATATCCAGGCAATGACTCTGTCCAGCTTCATCAGGCTACTGAACTTTGTGGTATCAATATTACTGCAGAGCAAGCTGGTGCTCTCCGAATTCCAGACTCAGGTTTTTTTTATCTGGGTTATTTTGCAGTGGACACCCCCCGTCTTTTCACTCCTCACCTTTTAATTGGAGATTTTAGCATTGTTTTGGCACTGTTTTTATTTCTTTTAGTCTGTGCTCTGGTCAGTGCTGCAGAAAAGAACTTTCTTTGGAGCTTGTCTATGCTTTCTTTAGTACATGCAGCAACTTCTTTAGCTGATTTTTTTCAGCCATTCTTCTACAGGTTGCCTCAAACTCTGGTCCATTCTGCCACACAGAATCTTCCTTGAGGTCGTCTGGGGTCGCTCCCCTTGATATGATGTCAGCCACGTTCAGATCTGCGAAGACTGCACCGCATATTTCAGCTTTTACTGCTTCTCCTTTTTGATCTAATGGTGACAGCTTTGCTTTGGACTCATCCAATCGAATTTGGACACCTTTTTCAGTCTCCCACCTGAAGTACACCACAGCTCTATAGCTCTTGTCACTTTCATTAGAAAATGTTACTCGACAAGGTTTCCCAATTCAGTTGGATGGTGTGAGGCTCCAATAGAAAGTAACTTGACTGAGGGGGACATATTCCTCAAAGAGCTGAATGGCTTCTTCCCTTAACCCCCTGAGGTCGGCTATCGCGCCGGCGCGATAGGCTCGTATTTTTCCGTATGAGTGCAAAAAAAATATATAATAATAATTTTTATCTTATATGCTTGTGTTATACATCAATCGATCCTGTTTAGTGTGTATTTTTTTTGTGTATGCTCATAATAAAAACAAAGTGTTGTGCTTTTCGCCAAATAAAGAAAAATAAACATGATGCGAGTTCTGCCTACTCTCCGTCAGTGAAGTCAATTCTGAAACGCATCCGAAAATGAACTGTAACTCAGCGAATACTCAGTCAAACAGGCATACAGTCACACAGGCATGAAGCTTGAATTCTCTTCTTTCAAATGAAGTAATTTTTATAAAAAACAAATATTCACAGTTTATATAATATGTATGTAAAGAGAGAGATGTCAGTCGTTCTCATCTCAGCTAATTAAGTTTTAATGTGACTCCGCCTACGGAGACCGCGCTATTCAAACGCAAATGTGAGGCGATCCATACAAACCTGTGAAACGCCCACATCCGCTGGATAAGGCCGGTGAAACACTGGATGCGTGGCGTAAGCGTCTCAGCTGCGTGGCGTGTCCGTTTTTATTTCGGCTCCCATCCATGTTAACAGTTTAGAGTTTGCATACTGCCTGTGTGAGACGCGTGGAAAACGCGTGCATTCTAGAAATAGAACCGACGCCTATTTTTCACGCGACACGCAAGCGTCTTGGAAGCGTTTCCATGCAAAATTGAATAGGAAAATCTGTTTATTTGTCATTTTGACATGAATACATATTAATAAATGTCCTTTTGATGTTTAAAAGTGTCTAGGTTTTGACATAAATGCAAATATAAATGTAATTTTACAAAATATGATCGATTTTCAAATACTGCTGTATTGAATGAACAGCTTTTAGCAAACTCTATTGCTATACTGAGATGAGGAATATATACTGTATGTGTTTTGTCAAAAATAAAGTCATCAACTAACTAATGAATCCTTTACTTTGAAATACGTATGATAAAATGTATACTTTAGTTTTGAAAGACGTTGACTAGTTTTGAAAAGATTATAAAGTATGTATGTGCATGCATATATATATATGTGTGTGTGTATATATGAAGAGTTCAGATGCAAAAGCCTCTAAATGCCATCTGAAATTTTCTCCTAGAATGATCATTTTTATGAAGCTTGTATATTTAAGTTAGCTATAGGTGACACACCTGAATGAATGGCTCATTAAGTATGCAGGGACGTAGTCTCACCAGGTGTGAACTACTACATATGCATGATGCTGTTGGAGCGTTTACGCCCCATCCGCATATTGGCTTTCCAAACTAAAAGTGTTTCACAAAACTAAAATCAATGTATCGTTTTTTTGTGAATGATTAGGCAGGATGATTTTCATATCATTTTGAAGAAAAAACACTAGGCGATGAAATCCATTAGTCAAAAGTCTTATTGCCACATATTTAGTATGTGTTTTGTGGCCTTATTTCAGAAACTTTAATTTTTAGTTTTTTCGATAACCATGCATAAACATTATTCTCTCAAAAATGAAAACATGTACATACATGTGGCTCACATATTATGGAAGTCCTGTGCTATATAGAGTGAATTTACACCTTTGCCATTAATATGTTTATAAGCAACTGAAAAAAGCACAAATGTCAGGGCATGTCAGAACATCTCAAGGACCCCAAAAACACCCCAGACCCCAGAGGGTTAACTTTTCAGAAAGTGGCTTGTCCGAAGTGTCTCGGGTCAGACATCTGCTCCCAGCTTTCTGAAATGCTTTTCTTACCAGAATGGTACCCTTTTGCTTAGCTGGTTTGATGAGACCTATTGGATCATAAAGGCTAGCTACTTGGCTTAGCAGCTCTCTTCTATTTAGTGGGTTAGGAGTGTTTCCTCTCACCTCTTCTCCAAGGAGATTTTTTCCAACTCTTTTTTTATTTTTCCTCTTTGAGAAGTTGATTGAGGTCATTGGATACAGTTTGTCCTCTTCAACCAGGTATCCAACTCCCAGGGCTTTATTATCTTCTCTCCTCATTTGATTTGTTAAAATAAGCACTTTTCCCACTGATGCTTTAGCCGTTTCTGGTACAATATATGCTTTGGCGTGATCGGACCCATGGTACAGATGGTACTCAACCAGAATAATACTTTTACCGCCGCCGTTCCCGCGGCGGTAAATTGCGGGTGTGTATTTGCAACCTCTTACCGTTAAGTGGCGCTACAATCACAGACCTTGCAAAGTGTCAGTTTATTCTCTCTATTGCGTAATCTGCCGCCGCGCCACAGCTCATTGAGAGCGATTGAAAGCTGGTAGCAGATCAATTCAAATGAAACATTTAACGAATTCATAATCACAATACTGAAATTACTGAAATTGAATTGAATAAATTTAATAATGAAAACATTTTCAACATAAAACATTGCAATAGAAAAATATTAGGCTACATCAATGAGGCTTTGCACGACCATACGCTGATTTCACGCAGCCGCCATTTTGAAATCGAAAGTGAGGCTCCGGTGGGAAGAACCCCGGAAGTAAAGATAAACAACAATGCCTTGGACTACCAACCTGAAGCTGCTGCCGCGATTTACACTATTGGATGTTAATATCCAATATAGGATATGAATATAGTTCATTCCTGCTTCGTTTTTTACATTCTGAATTATATATATAAAAAGTATTTTATTTATAAATGAATTTCACTGTATATAGTCTAAAGTATGAAAGAAATGTATGTACAGTTTTAGAATTGACACAACATCATTAAACACAACAATACGCCATGGCATTCACGACTCTCCTGTGATTAAAGGCGACACTTCCGGTTTTCTTCCCACCGGAGCCTCGCTTTCGATTTCAAAATAACGGCTGCGTGAAATCAGCGTATAAGACGTTATTATAACAGCGTTCAGACGATAACTATGTGGTCAACGCATCAATATGAGCCTTGAGGAGCTTCAAGCGATTCGAGATCGAATCTCAGTGTAGCCGACAGCGTATACGTTTTACCATTCTTGATGCTTAAATATGTATCTGTTTATTAAAGTCAATCGTTTTGTTTAATTATCGATTGTAGGCTACACTACATAACATACATTTTCTACATTCCATTAGAGCCTCACAGACGACAAAACTTATGAAGGAAGATTGTCAGCCGATCGCACCAGAAAATGAAGATTATGAAGCTCGTCTTTAATCTGAATCTGCTAAATTATTGTTTTGTGAATCATTCACGAAATTGAGATGACTGACAGTGATACCCGGCCATAGCAACGGAAGACATTTTTCAGAACAGATTGAAAAAAAGAGAAGACTTTCAATCCTACAGTATTGCTTTCAATAAAAAAATTAAAATGTAAGAGAACACTAAATTAATTAAGTTCGAAACCCCATCGAATATTTCAAGGTATACATAAAGTGTCGGGACAGTTTATTTATTTAAAACAGGGTTGCATCAAGTTTAGAGATTATTCCCTTTGCGATGCAAAACACGGAATCTTATTCTTGCAACATTTTAAATTTGTATTGCCAAAGAAATTGCAGCCAAGTTAACCAATTAAAACGGTACAAAAAGAAAATAGTTCAAAGCAACATAAATTAGGCGCTACAATCACAGACTTTGCAAAGTGTCAGTTTAATTCTCTCTATTGCGTAATCTGCCGCCGCGCCGCGGCTCATTGAGAGCGATTTAAAGCTGGTATCAGATCAATTCAAATGAAACATTTAACGAATTAATCACAATACTGAAATTACTGAAATTAAATTGAATACATTTAATAATGAAAAATATCAGGCTACTTGACTGCATTGAGACGATAGCTTTGTGGTCAACGCATCAACATAAGCCTCGCGGAGCTTCAACCGATCCAAGATCGAATCTCAGAGTAGCCGACAGCGTTTATGTTTTAACGTTCTTGATGCTTAAATATGTAACTGTTTATTAAAGTCAAGCTATTTGTATCAATTGTAGCCTACATTACAACATAAATTTGCTACATTCCATTTGAGCCTCTGCACAGACAACAAAACTTATGAAGGAAAATTGTCAGCCGATCGCACCAGAAAATGATGATGAAGTTCGTCTTTAATCTGCTAAATTATTGTTTTGTGAATCAATCACGAAATTGAGATGACTGACAGTGATACCCGGCAATAGCAACGGAAGACATTTTTCAAAACAGATCGAACAAATCAGAAAAAGACTTTCAATAGCCTACAGTAGCCTATTGCTTTCTCACACACACACACACACACACACACACACACACACACACACACACACACACACACACACACACACACACACACACACACACACACACACACACACACACACACACACACACACACACACACACACACACACACAAAAAAAAAGTAAAAGAACACTCCCAAAAGAGCACATTTCAAGGTTTAAATAAAGTGTCGGGACAGTTTATTTAAAACAGGGTTGCATCGAGTTTAGAGTTTATTCGATGCAAAATAAGAAACACAGAATCTTATTCTTGCGACATTTTACATGTGTATTGCCAACGAAATTGCTGCTAAGTTAAAAAATTAAAACGGTACAGAACGAAAATAGTTCAGAGCAACATAAATTAAGAACAGGCGTTTTTCTTTGATTCTCTCTCGCGCTGGATCTCTTTTTGGTAAGTTTATTTTGTCTCCCTCACAGCGCGCCAGGTCTTTCTCGAAATTAAACATTTCAGGGTAAAAACACATCATACAGCTGATAATACTGTATATGTCGCTGCGTGTCATCCACACAAATCACGAAAGAAAAAACTAAGAAAAATACCTTTGTTGCTTCACAGACACAGCATGCCTTGCTGAATTCACCTTACAATAAAACGAGGTTGATCGCGAATTAAAGAGCTCCGTATCTGCTAAATTGAAATTGTGTGTGGAAAACCTTTAAATACAATAAAAAAAACTACAATATTTATAATTTAATAAGATATAGGGGCTACATATGGACTTTTGGAGATTTTGAGATTCATCCTTAAAAGAATTTTGCCTTTGCCTGCTCATCAGGCTGGCTATCCGACACTCTCCATATGAAAGACGGAACATTAACACCTCTTGTCCTGCACCCCCACGATAAAGCCACTATACTGCCTTCTCCAAACCCCCAACGGGCTAGTTTGAGACTGACTTAAAACAAAGAATTTGCAATTCACACTTAAATCTTAAAAAATAAAAATCTGCCTGCCTCTATGGGAATTTAACATAGGTGTGTCCAAACTTATGCACCCTGTATTTTAAGGAAGAACATTTATTTATTTACAATACATTATTCATTCACAAAGAAAATTGGTGTCCTTAAAGGTTGGATTTTTCCTAATTTTTTAAATAAAGGCATTAAGTTCAGTTTCCAAAAGATGATTTTTTATTCCTCTTTTTAGTCAACTTTAGTATGGGTGTCTAAACTTATGCATAGCACTGTGTGTATATATATATATATATATATATATATATTTATATAACAGAACTGCTTTTGAAATTACGATTGGAATTATTATAGGCTACAGATGTAAAGTCATTGCATAATATTTGTTCCTTAGTGTAAAATGGAAATGCATGGTAATTTTATTTTATAAGCAAAAAATTATGGTGTAACTATGGTGAGTTTTAGAACTATAGGCTATACAATGCATTAATAGGCTAATATAAAAAATTCCAGTAGTCCAAGTTGGTTCGGGATTTGAACCCGTGTCATCTAAATGATCGAAACGTATGTTCTACCACTCGGCCATGATTTTACTCTTTGCAAAATGCTCAAACGTTCCAATGTGTGTTCGCTCACACGAGCGAGAAGCGCTCTTCATTCGTCTCATTCGTCTCATTCCTCAATAGAATAGTACAAATAATCAGCTTCATTACACATAATTTACTTTTGTTTGTTATTTTTGGTATTACATTTTTGTGTGTGTGTGTGTGTTTTATCGCACTGCTCCCCGGGGAATAGCTTGTCGCCCACCGACGTCTAGGCCTACAATATGAAATACAGGTTATATTGTTATCGTCTCTATTTTTAATTTGTTATTCTATTTTTCTGGCCTTATAAAATGTTCTATTCTGTTTACCATAGTTGTAGTATTTCATCCTTACTGTTAATTGACATTAACCCCACTTACGGCAATTGAAAAAAATGCAGCAATTGCTGCGGTTTTGCACAATATCCCTTTGCGCCACCTGGCGGTCATTTCGCGAATGACTTTGAAATGCGACTGGTTTATTTTTGCCGCGGTAGTTTTGCCGCGGCAGCTGGCGCGGCGGTAATAGGCATTCTGGTTGAGTACCATCTGTATGAGGAAGAACCCACCAGCCTTTAGGATTACTTCAACCCCTTCAGTGATCTTGTCCAGCCTTTTCCTGTCATTGTGGGAAGTCAAGATATCATCAACATGAATCCTCTTCCAGGATCCTATGCTCCTCCTTCAGATGAGCAAACGCAGGTAGCTTTGCTTTTTCTCTCATGGTCAGTTGTGCGATGCACCCAGCTGGTCGATCACCAATATTAACTTGGGTAAAGGCATACTCTTCAATTTTTCCATCTTCTGTGTCTCTCCACAGAAATCTATGAAGGCGCATCTCTAATTCTTCCAAACACACGTAGTTGTACATTTTTTTGATGTCACCAAGGGCTGCATGCACACCTCTTCTGAACCTGAGGAGGACTGCTTGGATTGGATTAAGAACATCAGGCCCTTTCAGCAGTAGGTCATTCATGCTGAGTCTTCTGAAATTCTGGCTGCTGTTCCATACGAGCAAAGGTGACAAGTAACGAAGTACAAATACAAATAATTTGTACGCGATCCATTGTGTACATCGTCTGCCTCTAAAGTTTGACTTTTTGCACCATCAGTTTTGCCAGATTGGGCGGTTTTGAATTTGATTGTGCGGGTGGACAAACTTTGGGCTGGTTTGGGGTCAGTTCAGCGGTTTTCAAACATCTACATTTTAAAGTCGAATTGGTTAAAAAAACTAAACTAAAGTGTGCATGTTGTACAGAAAATCAGTCATCATGACATTACTAAACACACGCCCATGCAGAGTCAGCTGGCGTTAGTGTTGACGTCACCGACGAGCACACACTTTTAGCCAATCAGCGATCAGAAGCAGACGCGGTTTAGCGCGATAATTTGTAGCTAATTTCAAGTGATCGCTAATGCCAAAGTGACATACTATACAGTAGATACATATAAGTTGTATCTACAGGAAAGAGTGAGATAGTGAGCAACTCTAAAAACGTACACATGTGGTGGGAGATGACTCAATGATGAATATAACTCTATATTCAGAGGAGAGAGCACAGTTGAATGACTTGATTTGAAATTGAATATGGGACGACTCCTTTCCATGGTAATGTGCACACTTGCCTAACCAGACATCTGCAACTTTTACACCATCCAGACTGCATGCCCTCTACTTGTCCCACCCTGACAGCTGCTGAAAAAGGTTTGAATCAACGATGAATCAGTTTTGACTGCTAAATTATGCGTTATGTTCTACAATGTGTACTTCTGATGGTTAAAGTCATCGATTTATTTCTTGATTGCCGTTTTGACAGTGTCCACCTGGACATTTTTGTCATATTTGCTAATTCTCCTTAATTATTGCCCTGTTTTGATCCATTTTCCTGGAAAATTTATTTATTTTTTATTTTATTTTATCATCGTTATTTTGTTTTAAGGAGATAAAAATGGTGCTTATCAACCTTGAATAGCATGGTAATAAAATTATATCACATTATTTTTGGCAGTAAAATTTTGGCCGTTTTTTTCTTGGACTGGGCAGGATTGGGTGAGCTTTTGGGCAGGGAATCACTGTCCCAATTTGGCAACACTGTGCACCATTACAATACTTATAGGCAACTAGTCATCATATCTTCCGCTCCATGAAACACATTAATGCTCAGTAGTACACATATGGTTCTTTAATGAATTTGCATTGTACTAAAATGCGTTCATTTTCAATGGGCATATATGCGGCTGAAACAGTAGCCTAGTGCATCGCAAATTTGTATTATAGTAAAAAATCATTATAGTCATTATGACCTTTAGAAAAAGGTTTTTTTTGTTTTGTTTTTTTGTTTTGTTTTTGAGGAGGTGGGGTAGTGCACTATAGGCCCCTGTGACGCGACTTAAGCTTTTGTCCTTAATGCCATTTTACTTTTATACTTTTACTTGAGTAAAAAGCTTGAGTTGATACTTCAACTTCTACAGAAGTCTTTTTAAACCCTAGTATCTATACATCTACTTGAGTGATGAATGTGAATACTTTTGACACCTCTGCATACGAGACGCACAGGTGTTGTCACAGAATGTTGGTTAGGTGCTACCAAGTGACTTACATACCACACTGGTCCTTTTCAGCTGGCAGTGATTTCTTTGGTGAGTTTCTATGCAGCTCTTCTTTCCACCATTTCATGGATTTGTGCTGCATATGCTACCTGCCACTCTGGTTCTTTCTTGAGTTGCTTCTCTATCCTTAAAAAAGTGGCTGAAGACATATTCCAAGTGCTTGAGAACATATATGGAAACAAGTGGAAAAGAAGTATGCTTCCTCACAGTCCACAAGGAAAGGTGGATGTGTTGTTTGTGAAGCTGAAAAGCACCAGGAGAAGATATTCTTCTGCAAACGGTTCAAAAAGTTGAAGCCTGGTGATAAGCTGAACGCTGTGGAAAAGCTGGGGGCATGCAAAAGAAGCCTGAAATGTCATGATGAAGATAGTGAATGTAAAGATACTTACTTGTAGAGGAACAGGGACTGTAAGAAAAATAACTCTCCAGACCTTTATTTGCCTGAAAGGAGACTTCAAAAGGAGTCCCTGCACATTCTGTCATCTATGCTGTCAAAGAGTTGGATCTTTTATACTTCAACTGAGCCGGTTGGCTCCCCATGATTTTGCAGACTTTCCCAGTCTCTATTCCATCGATGGAAATTCCTTTTGCATCCACTAAACTTGGGTAAACTGGTTGGCTTTATTCTCAGCGTTGGTTGTGGTTGTGGAACTGGTATGGATATCTGGGGAACCCTCGCTCTGTCCCTTTCGTCTTCTGCTATTCTTTGTGCGATGATGAATTCCACTTTCCTTGCTTCAAGGTTTTGCTGCATGCTTTCAGATCCTTCAATCTAGCTTCTAGACTGGGGTTTTCTGCTGCTGGAATCCACATCTCCCAAACTGCTAGGCTTGTGATTGCACCTTGGATTATTCCCTTTGCAACATCCAGCTGGAACTCATAACTATCTCTGTTTACAGCAATAACGGGTGTTGCAGCAGCTCTATCTCAGGCTGTTTCTGCTTCCTGGATTGCTGTTCCCATCTCATCTTTACCATATCTCGACCATAAGTTGAACAGGACGATTTTCCTGACCTCTTCCAATCTTACTTCACATTCTTGGATTGTCTTTTCGAAATCAGCTTGCTCCTGCTTACCAAGTTCAACCTCTTCACCACCTGCCATGTCAGCTTCAATGTCTGCCAGTAAACCAGATCTATATTCATCATTTGTCTCGCTGACATTCCTTGCCTCAGAAATGAGCGTCTTGAACTCCTCTTGTAGTTCACTTTTTGTCAAGTGTTTCGCTCCCCTGCTGAGGAATTTTGCTTGCTTGGTGAATGCACTTTTAGCTAAGGTCGTCTCTTACTTCAGCTGCTTCACTGCTTTCCCAAGAGCTTCCTGCGCCATTGTGAGATGATTTCAGATGATTCCCCTCTCTGCGTCGACAACTTTCTGAGACTTTTAGGCCTTTAATTCCTCTGTCTTCATTGCCACGCTGATTATCAACTGTCAAGTTTTCCAGAATTGTGTTTCAGCTCTGCCCAAACTTGAGATGCCATTCAGACTATGAAGGACGCAAGCGGACAACTCATTGAGCTTTCCTGTTTTTTATTTACTTCTGTTTGCAGAGGTATTGGCAGAAGCAATAGTAGAAACAGTAGTTGCAGTAGGTTGATAATCTTTAAAAGATAAATTGAAACAAAACAAATATACATTAATATAAATAAAGATATTTAAACTAACATTTAACATCTCATTCACCATCACCATATTAACTACAGTATAATCAACTAAATCAAATGCCTTGACAATTAATTATAAATGTTAACAAACTTAAAACATACCTTTCAAACTCAAATAATTGGTTAACACAAATCATACAAAGCTTAGCATCAATCAGTACTGTAGCAAATTCCATCAAATAAGCTTAAACACAATACTGACATTATACAACTTCAAAGTTGATATTTTACATCACCATAATTTCAGTTAATGTTCATACCAGTTGTATCTTCAAGCTTGAATTTGAGCTGAATGTGTGAAAGTTCTTGTTAATCAATCAAGAGATCTTCTGCAAACTTTTTCATCTGCATGTGCTCTCAGAGGTGCACCACTATATTGTTCCCCCCTGGAAACACAACTTCTCAGGTTCCAGCTCAGCCACCACACTGCACTGCCCTCTTCAGGAATTTCTTTACATGGAGGAATTTTTTCTTGACGAAACACCTCCAACTTGACCTCCTGGTTCACGAACCTTGTTATAACTTTTACTTTTGTTCTTGCTTTTGTTCCTCTACAGCAGTGTTCTTCAACCCTGCTCCTGAAGGACCCCCAACACTGCACGTTTTCTTTGTCTCTCTAATCAAACACACCTGATTCAATTCATCAGCTCATTATCACATGGGTTAATGAGCTGATGAGTTGAATCAGGTGTGTTTGATTAGGGAGACAAAGAAAACGTGCAGTGTTGGGGGTCCTTCAGGACCAGGGTTGAAGAACACTGCTCTACAGGAAGAAAAACAATCAGTCGTCTGACATACCTATGAAGGATTGTAGCAGGGATTTTAGTTGACAGGTTCTTAACTTTTATCTCTTTGGACAGGCTTCACAGTTGAGACTGGGTAGCTAGGGTATGTTTTCACATTTACATCTCTTACAATGCCCTTCATATCAAGGTTGATAATACTAATTTCATTCATAAATTTTACACTCATTCACTACACACACTCATTATTTTGTAGTGATGTGATATCCCCTGGAGCACCTTTTTTCCAGCAAACACAGTCCACCGAATATTTTTCCTATTATAAGGTAGAATTTGTTATTCCTTATCCATGCCTTTCCGAATAAGGTAGTGAAGTAGTCATATTTAGACATCATTGACATCATATTTAGAGTCATTGAGTCATTCATTGAGTCATTCACCCAACCAATTATTTGTTTAAAACTGATTCATACAAGACACTGAAACCAGCACTACAAACCATCAAGACAAAAACACCCCCACTGCATTGATCCTGCTTTGATCATTTTTAAAATTGGTTTCATCGTTTTAGTCATCATTTTCGTCTTTCATTATATGTATCTATTTATAATAAAAAAAATGGGACCTGTGACCCTGTAGAGCAGGGGTGTCAAACTCAGTTCCTGGAGGTGCCACAGCCCTGCAGAGTTTAGCTTCAACCCTAATTAAACACACCTGATCAGGTAATCAAGTCCTTCAGGCTTATTTGAAAACTGCAGGTGTGTGTGTGTTGAAGCAGGGTTGGAACAAAACTCTGTAGGGCTGTGGCCCTCCAGGAACTGAGTTTGACACCTGTGCTGTAGAGCAGGGGTGTCAAACTCAGTTCCTGGAGGGCCACAACCCTGCAGAGTTTAGCTCCAACCAGCTCCAAAAACACCTGCCTGGAAGTTTCTAGTAATCCTGAAGACCTTGATTAGCTGATCAGGTGTGTTTAATTAGGGTTGGAGCTAAACTCTGCAGGGCTGTGGCCCTCCAGGAATTGAGTTTGACACCCCTGCTGTAGAGGATAAAGCGGTTTGAGGAATTGATGGATGGGTTTTGAAAAATACATTTTCTATGAAAAATGATATGCTTGTAAAAATTAAACGCTGGTCAAAACACTTAGGCTTTTGTTCCTCAGATTAGACCCTAGAAGACCTTAGTGGAGTAATTCAACAGCTGTTGGAATTTTACAGGCTGCTTAGTGATTCTGCCTTCAAGACAGGATGTCAGCCAGAGCCTTTAATCACACTGCCAGTATGCAATCGAGTAAAGGTTTCATTTGGGGAATGCGGCTAGACTCTCTGTACTGTCTGTTGGAGAGTAGATGTGCTCAGCTAAGCCTCTAGACCCAGGATCAAAGCAATGTCTTTGGATACAAGCTTTCTTATCTACCCTTCCTCTCTACAACAGTTTCTTTTGCTTTCTTTCCCTCCCCTCTCACTATCTTTCCTCTGCAGCTCTGGAATACCATAACCTCAACACATCAGTAGCAACCAGGCCATTTTGGATAATCACAGGTAATCATCTTATTGATGAATGTTCATTACTAACCATATAAATGAAAGAACATCATTTAGAAAGAAGAATTCGATTCTTTTCTGCTTGCTCTGTTGACTTTGACTCTGTTGACATCCGCCCACAACTTTTGTTCTGGATAACTGAGATTTCCATAGATGATTTTCACTCCAATTCCCATTATATGGAGGGATGTGGTGTAAAATCAAATTGTGGTTTTTACTCTGTATATGTTTGCTTTAAGGTCCTCTATTATGCTAGAATACTCCTAAAACCTCACATAAACAAACTGTTAGAACATGTGGGAAACATCTGGGAAATGTTTTTGTTGTGTTATATTACAAGCATTTTCACATAACATGCATAACAAATACTTAAACCATTTGCTCCAGTGAGTTTGTATAATACGTATAATAACATGCTGCCATTCTATGGCAAGATTAGATAATTTTAAATTTCTTTCCATTCTGTGTAAACACAGCAACCCATCTCCTGTACTGTCCCTGTAATTGATCAGTTAATCAAGATCTGAGTGATGAATAATGCTAATATTCATGAATTGGTACGGGGCACATATTAATTGATCCTGCTTTGACTTTGTTTGAAACTATTTTTATTGGCAGAGCAAAAACAAACAAAACGACAAAGTCATTTTTGTCATCGGTTTCATCATCGTTTTGGTCATAATTTTCATCATATCGTTGACCAAGTACAACATAATTGAGAAGTAACTACTGTGAGCAAGACCCTACAGCAGTGGTTCAGCAGCAACTCTAGCCCTCGAGGTCCTCCGTCCTGAAGAGTATAGCTCAACCCTGATCAAACTCATCTGCCCATAACTTTTTAGCAATCCAGAAGACATCAATTAGCTTGTTCAGGTGTGTTTTAGAACCTAAATGCTGCAGAACTTGAGGGCCATCACTGAGAAACTCTGCTCTACAGCAAGACTCTTTCATTTAATGTCTCTCCCTCTCCCTCTCTTTATCTCTCCAGTGATTCAGGATGTGGAAAACTCCTCTCTGGAAGGACACTACCAGAGCTTTGCCAGTCTGATGGAGGAGCGGTTGGCTGAGCTCTTCATGGTGGCACATCAGCAAGGTGTTCGCTTCAAAAGGGCAACAACGGTGGGCAGTTACACTGTCCAGGTACGACCTAATGGAACTTCCAAGTGCTAATGTATTGAGCAAATTTATTGCGAACAAATAAATAATTATCAAAAACATACATACATATATTAATTCTGGAAGACAGATTCACACACCCTATGTAAGAAATGGCCATAGTTTGGCCCAACAGTATAGTAATTTCTTACTTGAATTAGTTTTAGCTGAAGATGTGAAAATATCATAGTTAATTTGGAAATTGGCCAAACTATAATGCTTCCATATGTTTTTCCTTCAAATTAAATTTGTTTAGAGATCTACAATCATGATTTGAAATTAACACCGCCAACCTGCCAAATGCAGTTGACAATCCACTGTGTCGGGTAATGCATATCAACACACTAGCCAATTTGGTGGGTTATGATTCATATTCTATCTATCACTTTGCATTGCATCGCTATCAGAGCCCTTCCCCCAAAAGGAGCCTCAAACAATAGCAAAACAACGCTTAAAGAGGCCATGCCTTTAAAATTCGAACACATTGTTTTCTATGACTGTACGCACACCGCACCGCACCACAGCACCGCCACTCACAGTTTTCTATTAAAATACAACAATTTAGGTCGAATATATTTACGTATTTAGATTCACTGTTTTGGACTGCCGCCTTGAACTTGAGAACGCGAATACAGAATGATGCGCCGCTGTGCGACCAGTTAACATTCCGCCAGAGCCCTAGAAGACAATTAAGAGACCACTTTTTCCAACCCGTTCTCATAAATACCTACCGTCTTTATTGCTACGTGCTTGTTACATAATAGGGACAGAAGAGCAGGTGAAAGAGTTTAACAGCAGTGGGCAGACAAACAGGTAAATGGCAAACACAAGGTAGAGGAGAGCACAGGACACAGACGCTGGAGAGGAATGGAGCGGGCATCCTGGAGTCTAAATCCGGAGGGTGAGCAGGGTATGCAGATTCCAGGGCAGAGCAGGCGAAGCAGGCGGCCAGGGCGGAGCAGGTGGAGCAGGCTGTGCAGGCAGCCAGGGCGGAGCCTGCAGTTCGGGTGGCCAGGGCGGATCGACCATCGTGGCCTTTCCATGAGGTCCAGGTTTGGCCACTCTGGCCGGGGACCTATAGCCTCCCCAAAAAAAATTCTTGGGTGGAGCTATGGGTGTGGCTCAGGAACAGACACAGGCTCGGGAACAGACACAGGCTCTGACGTGGCGTGACCATCCTGGTTGAGGGCTCAGTCGGCGAGGCGGCGGCCATCTTTGCTAAGGGCTCGGGCGGCGAGGAGACGGCCATCTTGGCCGGAGATGAACTCTCAGGCATGGCGGTGGCCATCTTGGTCAGAGACAAACTTTCAGGCGTGGCGGTGGCGGTGGCCATCTTGGCCGGAGACAAACTCTCAGGCGTGGCGGCAGCCTTCTTGGCCGGAGGCGAACTCTCAGGCGTGGCGGCGGACATCTTAGCCGGAGACAAACTCTCAGGCGTGACGGCGGCCATCTTGGCCGGAGGTGAACTCTCAAGTGTGGCAGCGGCCTTCTTGGCCGGAGACGAGGGCTTAGGCGTAGCGCCGGCCATCTTGGCCAGAGAAGAGGGCTCAGGCGCAGGAACAGACTCAGGCTCAGGACACAGTGGGGAGACAGGGATGGAACAGAGATCTGGAACTGCTTCCTTGATGGTGTAGGAGGATCCACTCAACCACAGAATGTAATCTATGTACCTTTTTAAGGAACACATGGTGGCAGCAGCTGGTAATTGCTGGAAGAGCGGATCGTCCAAACTGCTCCAAAAGATGGTCTTAAGGGTCCCATCGTTCCATGGCACCCGAGACGCGAAGTCGAGGAACTCCTCGATATAGTCCTCGATCGGGCGGTGATCCTGGGTGATGGTGAGGAGTAGGTCGGTAGGATCTTGTGTGTTGAGGAGGATGCCCATCGTGCTGCAATCTGTCTTGGTCCAGTCTTCTGTTACGTATCAGGGACCTGGAGACAGAAGAGCAGGTGAAAGAGTTTATATAACAGCAGTGGGCAGACAAACATGTAAATGGCAAACACAAGGTAGAGGAGAGCACAGGACACAGACGCTGGAGAGGATCGCTGGAGAGGAATACTGGGGATGAACACAGGAGGAATCACTGGAGAGGACACAGGTGATCACACAGGTAAAGACACGGGAGGTATGGGTCCAAACGTTCCACACACTCGAGATAATCGAGACTGGACAATGAGGGAACACAAGGTGAGTGGTTTTATGGTGAAGTTAATGAGGGGATCGCTGACAGGTGCAGGTGATTGTGGAGGTGTGGGCCAAGGAGGATGCTGGGAAATGTAGTGAAGGAGGTGGTGACTAGGCTGGTGACATTGACAGTGCTGGTAAACTCATGGCAATTATAAGAGATGGCACAGAGAATTTTGTTTTTATTTCTATTTTATTTTATTTGAATGGTACCAGCAAACAGTGATTGACTGTCGTAAAGCTGAAAGCAATGCAAAGATTCAAAATCAGATTTAATAATAATATATTTAAACCTGTGACTTTGATAATCTGGTTTATTTCTGATATTTTTGTTTTTGGCTAGCAGAAGTTCTGAATTGCTGGTAACTTAAAAATTTTGTTGGTGAGTTCATTTCAAACCCTGTCTAGAATGTATGCTTAAACTGTGTAAATTATTGTCACTTACAAAGAGTGCTGTTGTTACAACCTACCTGATTACTGGGGTAAGTTGTAACAGTATGTGGGGTGGGATGTAACACTAATAGAAAACATGGACATTTTAGATTTTAGCATGAATTCATTGTGGTAATCAAATTTCCTTGTTCAAAAATTTTAGTTTGCCATTCCCCATCACCACCTCTATTAATTATATACATTCAAATGCAAAATGGTACAAATTTAAAACAGCAAACAAAAATGTAAACAAATATAGAAATTGAGGAAAAGAAATATAGAATTTTATTTGCTTTTGGTAACATGTAGATGAAAAGTGTAGCTGAATGTTATATATCACATTAAACAAGAAAAAGGTGCTAATTCAGATTATATCAGTTTTGTCATTTAACATTATACCATTAACATTTAACATTAACATGATCACAAATTATAATCCAAAAGGGGTATTATATAATTGTCTTACCTATGTTTTAATTTTCTTGATATTTTTTTTTATCCTGCAAAATTTATCCTGAATATGTTTTTACACAAAATCTTCTACTGTACATCTACTGTTACATCAGGAGGAATTCATGTATGATATTGATTTCATCCTTGTTGCTCATTTCTAATTAATTAATCTTACAGGCTGCATCTGAAATCGCATTCTTCTCTACTATATAGTAGCATTTTTTTTTTTGTGACAAAAGTGTACAGTACTCAAAAAGTAAAAGCAAAAAGTACCCAGATGACCTACTACTTACGGCGATATTCTGAAGTGTGCATACAATGGACACTTCACTATCCCATGAGGCCACGGGAGAGGAATTGTGTATGGCAGTGAAGCGACGCAACTAACGTTGGTAGGTCACACGATAATGACAACATGGCGAATGTAGTTTGTCCAGCTTACATTCATACTATATAGAGCGCAGTCGTGAAGTAATTACTTATTCAAAATAAGTATATACTTAAGAGAGTATGCGATTTCGGACGCAGCCACAGTGTGACAAAACCCCAAGTCACCCCCCCCCCCCCTCCCTGTAGATTGTTTGATGGAAAAGGTTTAACATTTAGGTTTACCAAATAAAACTGTGTCTACTGGAAGTGATCAAGCTGTGTTTCATTGCATTCAGATGGTTAGTATCAGGCGTGTGCATGGGCCAAAAAACCCAGCTGAGATGACCTACTATGCCCAGCAAAACGAGACCCCACTGCTTGGCACATCTGCAGCCAAGCTTCTGAACACAGTGGACTCGCAGACCATGGCACTCACGCTGGGATACTTTGTCCAACAGCAGGCTGAAGGTCAATATTACGTTTTCTATTTTAATTATAGAAATTTTACTATATGCAAAAATAGTTAAATTAGTTACAAAATATGGATATGTAACTAAGAATACTTTTTTTCCAACTGAGACATGGAAAAATATTATCAAAATATTTTTTGGTAATAATCAACATTATGATAGATATGCTTTGGGTAACACTTAACTTGAATCAAAACCAGGACATTTCTTTCAAATGAAATGTTTTACTGAACACAATTTCCTGTGTTGACATACCCTAGTGAAAAAAGCCTGCACCAAAATGTATTTAAAATACATTTATTTATACTAAGTATAATACAAATCCTTTAACATATTTACTGACATATCGCTTGAGACTTACTGATATAAATATTAGAATTAAACTTTATTTGGAGTGCTTCTTTACTGCACAATGTACATTTCTTAATATTAACCCTAAAATGTGTTTTAATATCACTATTAGTAAGGATAGTATGATCTCTGTATAATATCAGCCTCAGCACTATTTTTGGATAATTAAAGTGCATTAAGTACAAAATTAGTTGTTCCAATTTAGCAGACTTTAAGTATACCAATTTAGTATACTAAAAGTACAATTGCTGGGTATTTATATTAAGTACATAAATATGTAAATGTATTTGTAGTATACTTATCATAAATAAATGTATTTCAAATACATTTTAGTACATTTATTTTTCACTGGGGTATTTCCTATTGAAACCGAAATTTGTGGAATATTTAAGTTCTCATCCTTTTTTTACTTGAAAATAACATTTCAATGACATCACAGTCCATCTAAAACATGATTTGCCACTTATATATATATATATATATATATATATATGAAGAGTTCAGATGCAAAAGCCTCTAAGTGCCATCTGAAATTTTCTTCTAAAATAATAATTGTTATCAAGCTCATATATTTAAGTTCAGTAATTTCACTTACATGGCAATGAAAATTACCTATTACTTGTCATTTAAGTGAAATTACTGAACTTAAATATGCAAGCTTGATAAAAAGGATCATTCTAGAAGAAAATTTCAGATGGCACTTAGAGGCTTTTGCATCTGAACTCTTCATATATATATATATATATATATATATATATATATATATATATATATATATATATATATATATATATATTAATAAAGACATCAGTAGCAGTATTGGTATTGGGGGTACTGGCCTTCATTCATAGTACTTAGAAAAAAGATGCCTTTAAACAAATATTTAAAATATACTGCCTTTATTTTGTAATATAAAATTATATAAATATAATTATAATTATTATATATAATAGGCATACATTCATCTTGTAGCAGATCTAGACAGGTGGAGCTGGGGGAGGTGGACAATTTCAGAGGAAATCTGATTGCAGGACCAGCTTATAACAAACTGTTAAATAGAATATTTAAATGGTGAGCAAGCAATCTCATTGGCTGCAGAATCAGCAAAGGGTATATCAGCTTGTGCCATGCAGTAAATTATGTGATTCCTAGCAGACTGCATACAAAGGACCTATCAGCCCGTGCCATCTAAAGTTTCATGTCTGAAATAGAAATGTTGGCTGCATCCAAAATTGCACACTTTTCTACATTACAGTAGGCGAAAAAAATTATTTATATGAGTACTGTGAGTTCTTTATCACATATTGTTTTTATTAAAACTACCTACTACTTCCAGTGAGATTCTGAAGTGTGCATACGATGGACACTTTACTATCGCATGAGGCCACGAGAGAGGAATTGTGAATGGCAGTGAAGGTCACATGATGATGACAAAATGGCAGATGTAGTACATCCAGACTACATTCCTACACACATTCATCCTATATAGAAAGTCCTTTTTAGTGGTTGCAAAGTAATTACTTATTCAAAATAAGTACCTACACGAGATGGTATGTGATTTCGGGGGCAGCCATATTTGCTAAAGGTTATTTTGATCAGCTTTACGGAATAGCATATTGAGGCATCAGAGCTAACAGACATGGACTAAAACTCAAAATATTGCTTTCATTGCAATTCTTTAAGCTAACTAAGTACTGTACAATCCACTGAAAGAAGAAAAAGAATGAGTACTGAAATGCTGCTAATGTAATCAATAACAAAATTATTGTTATGCAAACTAAATGTTTTTCCCACCATGCAGCTGTGGTGAAGAATCCACCCAACAACCTTTGGATCATTGCTGCGGTGCTTGCACCCATCGGTGTGGTGACCCTCATCATCATTATCATCACCACGGTGCTGTGTCATAAAAACAAGAGCGATTTCAAAAGCGATCCAATCAGCAACTTCAACCCTCGAGTCAAGGTATGGCAGTGACTAGACACATATCCTGCTTGACCATTTCCCATAAGGCACTGCTTTGCTCTTAACACCCTCATTATAACTCATTATGGTATTTTGTACACTCAGCATATTTTACAGTGGCTTCATCAACAGTTTTCCTCAAATGCTTACATGCTTTGGTTGCTTGCCTCTGGGAATACATCCCGAGAGAGCGTATGAGAGAGAGCTAGAAATGATTGATGACTCTTCATGCTGTTTTCTCTCATTTAGACTGCTTACTGGAGAGACGTGGGTTATTACCCTCAGGTAGTTATTCAGCTCTTCAATCATCTCACCTGCTGCTCTGGATCCTGATGTACACACAGTGTTAAGGATGATGTGTAGTGTAGACAGGTCTCAGGGACAAATACTAATGATCTTGCACAATTAAAGGTTTAGTTTACACACACACTCACACACACACACACACGCGCACACACACACACCCTTTTATTTTATTCCAAACATGTAAGACTACATTTCTTTTGTGAATCACACACATTTTTTTTTAGGCAAAGTGTCCGGGCTGCTTTTTCCATATAATGAATGTGAATGAAGGAAGCCTTGTCATTCTACAAAAAGTAAAGAAAATCATGCAGATTCAGATTAACACAATGGGAAGTATTTACTAAATTGCACTGGATTTTTGAGTGAACTGTTTCTTTAAAATCTCAGACACAAAATTTTGGATTACAGAAATATGAAGATTATGTTGAATTATGTCAATAGAACAGCAGTCATTTTATTTTTTCAAATTAGGATCTGAATGTATGTGTGTGTGCATGTGTGTATATGTGTGTGTGTTCCATTGCGTGCTTGTATGCCTAAACTGAATATTTTAGGAATAAGGTCAGAAATTCTCTGATGATTTACTTGAAAGTAGGCTAGATGGACTATGGAAGGGACAGAAACCTCTTTGAAAAAGCATAAAACATGTATCCTCCTCACTAAAAGAAATGCAGGCAGCAGCTCTCTTTTAAACATGTCAAATATGTCTTATTTATTAGGTATAATGATCTGACCTGCTTTCCCCAATACAACCTCTGGCCTTTAGTTTGTCATCCACTATTACTGAAAAACTACTGCCTGCCCTGAATTTTGCTTGACCATTATAGAACGCATCCTTGCCCTCAGTTATCCAGCAACTGAGGATTTGCTATTTGCAAAATCATATGCAGTGCATTAGTGTTACAATGTGGTGGTAGCAGTGCACAAATAAGACAAAGAAGATATAAATAACAGTCTTTATTAAACACTCAAGAGAACACTAGAATAATCACAGGAACAAAAACCACCATACGAGAGAGTAAAACACAGGATATACCAGCAGTTGGTATACATGATACAAACAAAAGAAACATATGTACGGAACAGGTAAACATAATCAATAATTTAAAGAGTAACCATAGTGACAAACTCGGGAGGGTAACACTTTATAATAACGTTCAGTTGTAAGTCATTTATAAGTGGTTAGTTAATGATTAACTAATCGTTTACAGAACATTCATAAATGATTAGCAAGTGATATACTAACATTTTATGTATGTTTTGTAAATTCTGTAACAAGTCATTTACAAGCGATTAGTAAATGATTAACTAATATTTTACGAAACATTAAGTGATATGTTAATAATTGTATGTATGTTTTGTAGATTCAGTTATAAATCATTTATAATTGATTAGTTAATGATTAAACAATCATTTACAAAACATGAATATGCGTTTCATATATGTTTAATAATTTTTTTTTTTTTGTATGTATGTAGCAATTAGAGGGCATTTGTAACAGTAAGTGTTCAACACAATGATGTGTAAACGTATGAATAAATCATTTACAACACTTTCTGCATCCCCTAAAGTGTAAACTATTCATCACTTGTAAATGTGTTACACATCATTTGTAGATTACCACTTCAAGAATCAATAAGGCATAAGATCAATGAATAATATCTACGAATGATGTGTAACACATTTACAAGTGATGAATAGTTTACACTTTAGATTAGGGGCTGCAGAAAGTGTTGTAAATGATTTATTCATGCGTTTACACATCTACAACAGGTGTTGAACACTGTAGTGTTTACTACAGTGTAAGTGCTGACTGGTGAGGGTATAGACAGCTGTCTTCTCTGAAACACATGGAGTCTTTAACCACTGTGCACCTAATGTGAGCAAAACATACAATTTTTTTTACAATTTATTAAACATTTATGAAATACATAGTCATGTTTTGTAAATGATTAGTTAATCATTAACTAATCACTTGTAAATGACTTGTAACAGAATTTACAAAACATACATACAATGTTAGTATATCGCTTGCTAATCATTTATAAATGTTTTGTAAATGATTAGTTCATCATTAACTAACCACTTATAAATGACTTACAACTGAACGTTATTATAAAGTGTTACCCATTCATCATAAATTCATTCATTCAAATTCCCTTCAGACTACTTAATTAATTAGAATTTGAGTCAAGTCTCATCTTCAAGCCCATTCACTGCCAAATCTGTTTACCTTCATTAGATTTAAGGATTATATTAACATGTGAACTCATGAACTTTCCTTGGTCTAATCTAATGCAGTCAGATAAAATGATTCCTTTATTCATTTGAATAAAATAATTTAGGTGTTAAACCCCATTTTACGTCCACAGACAAAACATTTAAAAAAAACAAATATTTTTTTGTCAGGGGACAAAATTTGTCAGGGGAAGTAAAATGAGGTTTAACACCTAAATTAATTTTTATTTTATAGTTTTTTATTTTTTATTTTAAAGTCATCACTGAGTATTAAACTCATTAAAATTGTTTTGTTGTTTTTTTAATTGGGGAGAACAAAATTTAGAAGAAAAAGCATTTTACTCTTCATCTGTTGACAGATATCATAATATTGATCATCTATTTATATTTAGTGTATCTTGTATTTAGTTGTATTCAGTGATAAGACTGTATTAATTGCACTTGAAACAATGAACTATCCTCGTAAATTCTCATTTTAATGTAGCAGTCATATTTCTGACAGCACATACACTTTTCATGCCTGAAATATATAGTCAAAACATTTCTTCAAATTAATTATTTCAAAGGAACACCAAATGATTGATTTGGGAACAAAACAAAACAAAACAAAACAAAACAAAACAAAACAAAACAAAACAAAACAAAACAAAACAAAACAAAACAAAACAAAACACTCTTTTATCTGTCTTAAATGGGTGATATTTTATGGAAACCCCATTATGCACTGTAAAAAGTGGTAATCTGCCATTTTTATCATAAAGAGCTATTTATACTTTTTACTTTTTTATAAAAAAATTATACTTTTTTGTTGGTATTCAGATTCATTTAGTGATGTTAAATGTTATATTTGACTTAAAAATAAGTTAATTTAGATGTTACCAATTTTTTTTACAGTGTGGTGTATAAGAATAACCTTTATGCCTGTAATCAAATATGTGAATGTTTGCTTGTTGCTTAGCCTGTCCAGGGGTTTGACTATGCCAAACAACACCTGGGTCAGCAGGGTGGTGATGAGGAGACCCTTCCGGTTACTCAGGAGACTATGGTTCTACCCCTTCCCATTCGAGATGCCCCTCTGTCTTTAGATAAGCCCGCACGCCAGGATGGATCAACTTCCAAGAAGAGTCTGACCAGTGAGATGAGGAAAAGGTATTTGTGAAGAAAGCTAATACTTATGGCATGCTGGAATTGCTCAATATTCATGTCACAGTCCTATCAGTGATGCTGTTGTTTGCTGTGATTTGGCACAGGTCCACAAAACTACTTGTCATGGAAGACATAACCTAAAGTAGACACTATACAGTGTAAAAGAGATGGCGAGATAATTGCGGCAGAGACTTGTTTGTTAATTGCTTTTTAAATCCAACCAGTGCCCAGGATGTCAGTATGATCTTAACACAGTTAATGAGTTCTAAAATGTTGTCATATTTTTAAGTTGACTATCAGTTAATGAATTTCAAATGGTTGGATCAGCATACTGTAGCTTTTAGTTAGTTTCATGAAGGAGTATGATAAATGGATCTTGCTTGAGGCAAAATGTTCTCAGAGCAGAAACTGTTTGAGTTAATATGTGGATATGTTCTTGATGTTGAACATTTATCTCTGAAAAAGTTAAGATGTAATTCCTGGAGAAATGTATTTTTCATTTTCCAGCCCTGTTTCCGCTAATTACAGTTTTTCTCAAACGATTTGACACATTTCTCCAAACTCAGGTCACTGTTCTCAAAACAGTTAACACAGTCATCTGAACACTTTGTAATTGTCCTAAACAGGTTGTACATTTTCCTTCATTGCATGCAAACTACAAATCACATGTATCATTTTCTCAAAACGCTGTGGAAAAAATCATAAATTATGGTATTTCCTTGAGAGAAGCTGGACAGAGAGTTCAGCCTTCTTCTGCGCCTTGCTCTATCTTGTCACGCAAGAGTGAAGACTTCAAGTGCCTCACGGTAGTTGCCTCATGTGTCTGGGCGTCAATCACGCTGAGATAGCTTTCATGGATGAGTCATGTGCCCACTGCGGGAAGATTACCATCACGGTGTTGCAGTCGAGACTCGAGTAGTCCCCTCGCCTATATCCCGATCTAACTCCTCTTCTGCACGCCATGGCTCTCCTGCAAGTGTACCAAGCCAAGGCACTTAAAGAGCTGCACAAGGGTAGTTTTGATCCAGGGCTGATGCAGGAGCTGCGCACAGCGATAGACCTTGCCTTGCGTGCCACGAAAGTCACTGCACGCTCCCTCTGTCAGACGATGTCCACCTTGGTGGTCCAGGAATGCCATCTCTGGCTGAACTTGATGGATATGAGGGAGTCTGAAAAGTATCGATTCCTCGACTCCCCTATCTCCCAGGCCTGCCTCTTCGGCGACACAGTTGAGAACTTCGCCCAGCTGTTTTCAGCTGCACAGAAGCAGACAGAGGTGATAAGACACATCCGCCGGCTGCATCCGCCGGCGCTCCCTGCATCCCTGCATCTGCCTCTGCTCCTGGTCAGCCTTAGCAGCAGCTTCCACCCAAGCCACAGCGTGGAGCCGTTCACAGGGAGATGGTGACCACATCACTCTCTCCCATGGAGGAGGGCCGGGTGAAGAATATTTTGTTTAGTTTTGTTTCTTTTCCCAAATGATCAGTAAAATAGCAGTTTACTCTATCTCTGGGTCCCAAGAGGGCATGGATGGCTATATGACCCCACTTCAGGACGCTCTGCCTTCCGAGTCGGGTCCCTGCACCCCACTTTGCTGCCCCACTGCGGTCTGTGGTCCCTCTGGTCCAGCTTGTACGGTCTTGGGGGCCTGGGTAGGGCTCCCCAGCCTGTCTTGCTGGCTGATTCGGACCATCAGACTCGGCTATGCGATTCAGTTCGGTGGTGACACCTCCGTCCCCTCTTGCACAGCACCCTCCACAAAATAAATAAACAACAAAACAAAAGTAAAGTGGCAGCCCCTCACGGACGACTGTCGTATATAAACATAACAAAACAACAACATAAATGTTCCAGGCCTGGCCCTCTTTCGTCCTTCACTGTTGTCAATAATTTAATCCTTCTGGAGCTCCTTCATGGGACTCGAGTCTGGTGTGGTGAGCAGGTGTCTTTCATTAAAACTCACGCCACCGTGCCCCACCCTGCTTGCCACACTTGCCATGGATGACATGCCAGAGCCCTTCACTTATTCTGTGCCCGATTCTGCTGCAAATTAAGAGCCAGCGATTAACAGAGGCCACATTCCTAGTCCTAAGTCATTGGTTCAGCCTAGTCCCAAGTGGTCTTCGTCTTTGCTGTTTCCACCCAGTCCCAAGTCATCTTTGTTTCTGATGATTCAGTCCAGTTCCAAGTCATCTCAGTCTCTGCTTATTCTGTTCAGTTCCAAGTCGCCTTCATTGCCATTGCCTCTGCCCAGCCCCAAGTCTCTTTTATTATGAATGGCCCCGCCCCGCCCCGCCCCGCCCCGCCCCGCCCCGCCCCGCCCCGCGATTATTATTGTTCCTGTGATTACAGGAATTGTCCACAGGAATTATTATTATTATTTTATTTTTTTTATTCTGAGATCTCTATAAAACCAACACAAAATAAGATAAGCATATACTCACAGCAATAAGATTATTTTATTCAAAATGTCTGTACTGACCATACAGCTATGTGCATATTAATAGTCTGTAAGTTGAAGTCTGACCCCTCAACAACCTTTCTGTCATGTTGGTTGAAGCAGAGGAGGAAGCAGGATCCATGTGCAGAAGTCTTTATTAAATAAACTCACTCAGACTCAGAAATGGAACAACCAACATAGTACAACATTAAGAACTGACAAAGACTGAACTAGACACAGGGCTTAAATACACAAACAAACCGGAGAGCTAACAAGATAAGACGAGACACACCTGAATAGAACTAACTAATCAATATGTAACCACAGAAACAAACAGGCAGGGGCGGAGGAAGACTAAACTGAACTAATAAAGAGATAACCAGACACCAACAAGAACAGAAGTCAAAACAGAATGCCAATGTTACACTTTCTCCATTTTCACTAAATACATACATACACTGATACATACATACATACATACATACATACCATTAACTGCCTGTAAAATAAGGCTTTTCTAGTACTATAGCATTTCCTTAATATATTACAGCATGCAATATGTAATTATTTGTAATTTATTATGATTCTAAAATATAAAAACTAAATATATTAAGAAGTCTGTGGAATCTTCAAAATCAAAACACATCAACACTATACTATTCATATGGTTCAAGCTTTAGCACAGCTACTAAAGCTAGTGTTCTTTTAGCTCTAGTTTTTGATATAATGTCACCTTGGAATTATTAAGGTTCTATCTGACATTTTTCTCAAAATTGAGTTATTCACAAATTCTTATTCTGTGATAACTTATTTACATTATGTGATGTTTTATTTTTAGTTGTGTACATTTTGGGACTTTTTTAGAACAACCAAAATGTTCTATCTTCAAAGTCGAATGGAATGCAAAAACTTTGAAGCTGAATATCTCAAAACCGCTCAGAATGAAGATAGAAACTTATAATTCCAAGGTGGCAATAAGTATGTGTGTGTGTGTCTGTTTGATAATGTGTCGTTGCATTTATATGTATGTGTATGAAATGATGATGCAGACAAAGAAAATGACATTTTACACATGCAAAGACTCACCACTGCTCCTTGTTGCTATGGTTACTTGCAGTAGGTTGCCAAGTGAGGACGGTTCCGTCATCAGCAGCGAATCAGTGAAGGCGGTCTCGGGAAAGGGCTTGAGTGTGCAAAAAGCCACAACACAGCAGAAACTCACAAAGGAAGATACGAAAAAGAGTAATGGTGAGAAATGCCTCCACTGTTTCAGTTTGTTTTGCACTTGTGCTGTCAGGCCACAAGCCATCAGTTAAATTACCGTGTTTTTTTTTTAATTTTTTTATTTTTTTTATTTTATGTCCTGATCTTGTGAAGAAAATACAGTCACTTTTAAAAAAAACCCTATAGTGAACTGCCTCCATAAATATTTGAAAGGAGGTGTGTTCTTGATTTGAAATGGCAGGACTCCAAAAGGTATGAATAATTAGGCTCCAAAAATACCTACTTTTGGTAGGTATTGTATCCACTGTGAAGAGTTCAATCCCACATTGCATTGCATCAAGCTCTTTGGATAGAATTAATCCATGATGGTAGGCAAAGTGAACAAATGTTGAGATATAAATGGTGGGGCAAAATATTCATCCACTTGAAAACAGCTTTATGTAAACTTAAACCTATTCTAGACTATTTTAGTTAAGTTGTAAATTGAGTTTTTTATATTAAAATTTACCTTAAAACTTTGGCTAGAAGGTAGGCTATGTAATGGGCATACCAAAAGGGGCAGCAGGTGCCCGCCACTGCTCTCCCAAGTTCAACAGCACCCCACGTATTTCCAAAGTAAATCTATGGTAAAAAATGAACATGTAGCATTCCCCAATTGAGAGCCTTTGAGGCAAATTCATTCTGCCCAGCCAGATTTTATGGTACCTTTGTGAACCTTCCATACCAATCACCCACATCAGCAACATATGTATATCAGTCTGCGTCAGTTCAGCAATTAGTAAGTCAGATTGTGGATACATCTGTTCTTCTTTTATCATGGGCAGAGTGATGTATGTAGTAGTCTACCAAATTAGTGAAAGTATAAATCCTTTAGTTTTAAATGTTATGTGAATAACCTGTTAATCTTTCTGTTGTGTTTGTTACGAGAATTGACATGACTTTCTTTTCCTCTCCTGAATTCCTCCACAATGCAACACTTTATTAATGATTAAAAAAAAACAATTCCATACTACATTAAGGTAATTCTAAGATAACATTTTACCCGTGTCAATCAATATTAGATCGCCACCACACCACTGTGTCACGCTTTGGCTGACGAAGCAGACAGATGAAGCTTGATTCCAAAATATAACAAAGCTTTTATGTACACAGGCAGGTGAACAGGACGCAACAGCATGTATAACATAGACACGAACAATACCCAACAAGTGACTGAACTGAACGGGGAGAATATATACACACACACACACACACACACACACACACACACACACACACACACACACACACACACACACACACACACACACACACGAGGGAACTAATTAGACACAGGTGGATGAAGGTTAACTAATCAGTGACTAACAAGAACAGGTGCAGACGAGACAGAACATAATTGTTGACACACTGCATGTGTTCAGTATACATGTGGTTAATCATAATTATATAGCTTAAGATATCGCTATGACTCAGAATTGGCTCCACCTACATTTATAGCCATGATCTGATCATATGCATCCTAAATATATAATTAAATTGTATTTTCACTAGGGCTGTCAACTTTAGTCGTTTAGTCGACTAATCGGTCGATGCCGTCTTGGTCGACTGACATTCTCATTGGTCGACCAGTCGCATAATTATTTTATTTTTTTCACCAATAAAATTTTTTTCATTGATTTACTCCTTGATATTTATTCCTTTATAAGCAGTTATATATTACTGTATTCTAAATATAATTAGCCTATATTTTATCCCCAACTTTAAATGCTTTAATTTAGGCTATTTTGTAACAGCGCCACAGTTTAGCGCACCACGTAGAACACTCGGGAACTGCACCTGAGGCTGGCTGCACTGCTGCTTCGCGCTCAGTAAGGAATATAGGTAGTAATCTCTATGTGTCTGTCTGTCCGTTTGCATTTTGATTATTTCGAGAACCGTTCATCCAATCGACTTCACAAGGGAGTGCAGTGTCGCATTTGGTGCAATATAGACAGACACGCGAGATGCGACACACGTTCAGAATTAATAGTAAACTACAGAACAGCGCGAGCGGGAAGCGGCGCACCTCATGCGAGCAGGGCTTATATTCTCCGAGAACGGACACTTCACTAGTGATATAAAACGCACACAGTCTGTTAACTTAAGCAATACTTTTAAGGTAATCTAATATTTTTCTGATTAACAAATTACTGACACAGTAAAGGGTAGATTTAAATAAAGAAAAACGAAATTTAAATAAAGAAAAACGAAATTTAAATAAAGAAAAAAATGAAATTTAAATACAGAAAAAATTAAATTTAAATAAAGAAAAACGAAATTTAAATAAAGAAAAACGAAATTTAAATAAAGAAAAAAATGAAATTTAAATAAAGAAAAAATGAAATTTAAATAAAGAAAAATTAAATTTAAATAAAGAAAAACGAAATTTAAATAGGCCTAAAGAAAAAGCTCTAGCCAGAGAACACTCCCGTTGCTGGAACACTCAGGCGTCGTTTCTATTTCTAGCATGCATGCGTTTTCTGCGTGGCTCGAGCCGCGCCTGAGATGCGTGTCTCACGCAGGCAGTGTGCAAACTCCAACCTGTTAACATGGGAGCCGACATAAAAACAGACACGACACGCAGCTGAGACTCTCAGGCCACGCAGCCAGTGTGTCGCCGGCCTTATTCAAGCGAGAATGAGAACCGTTTCGTGGGGGATCCCAGGTGTCAATAAAAAAATAAATAAAAAAAATTATTATTTTTTATTTTTTTTTATTTTTTTTAGTCGACTAATCATTGTGCAGGACAGGACTTTGGTCGACTAAGCATTTCTTTGGTTGACTACAGCCCTAATTTTCACAATGTTTGCATAATAAAAAAAAACCATCTGATGCACAAGTTCCATTCACAAGTGATATTTACCTTTACACATCACATATTTTATCTCCGAGCTCTTTACTGGCATGATTACCTTCATATAAAATTTCGACCAGCAATGAAATGTAAAAAATTATCGATGTTGTCCATTCGCCACGGGGCCCCCTCAAGCACGGGGCACATTGCGGTCTCACTCGTTGCACCGCCCTAAGGCCGGCCCTGGTTTGGATGCAGTGTAGGGTCACCAGACATCCCGAAATATTTGGGACAGTCCCGAAATCTAAACTGTTGTCCCGAATCCCGAATCTGGCCCTAATTGTCCCGAAAATTATACTAAAGCAAAATGTTGAGTAGTTATTGTCTGACAAACATTAAAAACTGTCTGTGGAGGTTGAGTCGTCCTGCAACCAGCCCCCGCTGGCTGCTCATTGGCTGCAGAATCTTTTTTGTTTCTTTTTTTGACGTTCTAAAAAAATACCGTACACTCTCAGAAAAAAAGGTACAAAAGCTGTCACTGGGACAGTACCCTTCAAAAGGTACCGCCACAGCGACGTACAGCTTTTGTGCCTTTTTTTTCTGAGAGTGTAGGCGCGAATTTAGATATGCATTGATAAGCTAATTTTCATTCATTCTGTTGGCATGGCTGGTGTACCGGAACCCCAACACGCTGCTAAAAAGCAAAAATTGCTACAGCCTTAAGCGATGAAAGTAAAGCGTTCTGCAAAGTGTGTAGGAAAGAGTTTGGTGTTTCTCACGGAGGGGAGGCAGATGTTAGGCTGCATGCTAGCAGCAAACTACACTGTACCAACACCGCGATAGTACAGACCAACACGTTGGTCTTGTCCTTCTTTAAGAAGCAGGATGATTCCATGTATAATAAAATAGCTGCTGCTGAGCTGACCTCCGTGTTCCACTGTGTGGCCCACCAACTATCATACAGATCACTTGACTGCGATGAAGTTAACACCAAAACTGTACTCTGATTCGGCTATAGCTAAACTCGTCACCTGCAGTCGCACAAAAGCTGAAGCACTGGTCACAAACGTCTTGGCACCCCTCGCATCTGACTTCTCCCAGAGCCTCGAGTCAAAAGACATATTATTTTCCATCGCAACAGATGCCTCTAATAAAGGCAATGTGAAAACATTCCTGATCTCTGTGAGATACTGGACTCCTGAGCAGGGCATCCAGAACAGATTTCTTGATTTCTTTGAACAGGCAGCTGAGAGCGCAGATGCTGTCACTGACACCTTACTGAATAAATTAAAGGAACACAAACTCAGCATCCATAACATCTCGGCATACTCGGCTGACAATGCGGCAGTGAATTACGGCAGAAAAAACTCCATTTACCAAAATCTAAAAAAAAACAACCGCAAGATCCTGCCCGCAAACTGCCCAGCTCACATTATTCACAATGCCGTTAAACGTGCCAGCAATGCACTCCAAACAGATGTGGAGACTATTGTGATAAAATCATTCAACATTTCAGCTGTTCTGCCAAGAGAGTTTCCACCCTCAAAGAAATTTTTGAATTTGCTGACATGGAGTACCATACACTGTTGCGCCACGTCCCGACACGATGGTTGAGCCTGCTCCCTGCAATTGACAGACTTATCAACACCTGGCCAGCTGTGAGGAGCTACTTCTTGTCGCTGGGAGAGGAGGAGTGCCCCCATGTGCTCTGGGATGCGCTCCAGGGTAACGAGCATGGAGAGGAAGACGAATGCAGCAAGTTGGAGGTCACTCTCTTCTTCTTGCAAAATACTTTAAAGATGTTCACTGGTGCTGTCCTGAGTCTTGAGAGTGACCGTCTCACCTCAGTTGAAGTGTATGCGCTGATGAACGGCCTCCGAACCAAACTGCAGCAGCGCAAAGAAGATGCTTTTTTCAGAGCAAAAGTTGACCGTGTCCTCCTCTCCTCCATTAATCTTAGGGTTGACAGGCTCAAGAGAGAATTCACGAGTTTCTATGATACCGCGGAGCAATATCTTGAGAAATGGTTAAATTTCTCCGAAACTGGGCACCTGTTCAACATCCAGTGTTTCAATCTAAAGGAAAAGCAATAAATCAGCTACCAGAAATTAACCGCAGCTGTATCTGCCCTTCAGATGGATGATGAGCTTGACCTGGATGAGCTCTACAATGAGTTGCGAGCTGTGTTCTGAAAGAGATATTGCCTCATCTGGAGATACACAGTCACCCTGTAGGTGAGCTTTGGGCCCAAGCACTCAGGAGCAGGTCTGCGTTCCCACAGTATGCCAAGCTACTGTCTTTCATTTTGAGCATCCCCGTGAGCAATGCATACTCAGAACGGGTGTTTTCAATTATGAAAGGTGCCTGGACCGATGTGAGAAACAGGTGCTCATTTAACCTGGTCCGCAGCGAAATCAAAGTAAAAATGAATTTGGTGATGAATTGTGCAGAGTTACATAAATACATCCTGGGAAAGACAGGAGTGCTGGAAACAGTGAAAACCTCTGAAATATGCTGACGTCGGGCCTCCACAACCTAAGTAGGCTATAGCTGTGTGAATTTAAAGTGTTATTGTTTCTATTCATTTATCTAATTAATCTATATGCACAAAGACAATACAACCTTTTTGTCCCCTTTTTGTTTTAAGCCTTGATGAAGAGAGCGCAAGTTGCTGCAGCCTGCAGCCGCGAGGAGGACAGTGATGCACGCGTAAAGGAGTGATTGATTGTTTGCGGCACTGTGTACAAAAAAATACTTCACTACACAATTATTTCGTTATTTTCGTTTAAGCTTATTAGCGTTAGGCTATACTGAAAGGTCTGATTTGCGCACTGTTACTTACAACAGTCATTGTTTTTTTTTGTTTTTTTTTTCACAATGACATTTGAGTTCATGATTTTGTAGCCCAGGTGGGAATCTGTTAGAGGTTTTAGATCTAAATAGTTTTCTACAAAGTTGTATAGAAAAATGTATAAAGTTTGGTTAAATGAGATAACCTAACTGTTTGGGCCTGTTATTTTTCTTTCTTTATAATGTGATTGGGTACTTTGTGAATAATAACCTATCAGATATGAGGAGGGGCGGGACGAGAAGCGGAAGGAGAGGCAGAGAATGCATGAGATAGAAATGAAGACAGTTGTGGGATGTCGGCGAGACAACTCTCTGGAAAGTGTGATTGTGAATTGTGTATAAAAATGTATGCATTAGTTCATCTCAAGGATATTAGAGTGGACTTTGAACTGAGTTACTGCTGGCTAAGCGTGACAGCGAAGTTCGAGTTTATTTAAAGTGCGTCACAGACATCCACGGACGAACCACTGGCGGCGAGCCAGTACATTCGGAGTGAACCGTCTATGGTCGCGTTCGTTGTGAAGGAGAACGACAACGGATGTTATTTCGGAGACTTTGGTGACTGGAGTCCCGTGCACTGCTGAACGGATCGAGATACCGCGTTGGTAAGCGTCCGAGTCGCTGGATGAATGGTGCACTGCTGACGGCTGTTGAGTGCGTTTCACGACGGTGAGATAGATTCCGGTTAGGACCCTGACGGACTGTGACCGATCGTGATTTAATAGATTCAAATCTTCAACAAAGGTACCTATTTTGTTTCTATTTTATTTGTGGCTCAATTGAGTGAAGTGGCCGTGTGTTTTTGGCCTCTACGAACCCAAGCAGCGGAACAGGCCTGCAACAGAAACTAAGGGGTATTTTGAAGTATTATTTGCCGGCTTAGGAGGTTATTCTATTTGCTTGAAAACTTTTCTTTGTCTCTTTGATTTTATTGATTGTTGATTCACATGTGAATTTCATTTGAAAGAGAAAAGGACACACACTTCGTATCATGACAGAAGCTTTATTGAAAAAGAATAACACAGTATCAAATATATTTTTGTTATTTTTGTTTACCCAGTATTGACTGATAATTTATTTTAATTAATTAAATCTAATTTTGAGTCAATTCTTTGTATTGTGTTGAATTACATTTAATTTTCCCTTTTGATTTGAAGTAAAATAGATAGCAGCACAAATTAAAATAAACCCATCATACTAAAGAACTTGGGCGTCACCCATAACAATTCCCATTGACAGGAAGGGGGTGTTACATAAAATGGAGGCACCGCTGGAATGGATTTCATAAGTTTGTGGTTATCTAGGATGTTCAGTTGTGTCTAACTTCCCTTGTTGTCATTTGTGAGAATAAACATGGAGCCTACATTGGTCCGCAAATACCAAGATACACTCAGTAGTTGGTGTAAAGGAGAACAACTTGATCCAGCTCATGCTGTAATGATTGCTGGGGTTGCAGAGGAAGTCAGCATAAGCCAAATTGAGGAACTGATGCAAACTGTGCGCTGTTGGGGTCGTGTAAGAGGAAGGACTTTCAGTGTTGAAGCAGGAGGTTTGCTGGTTCTATGTGAATGTAGGGAAGAAATAAACCCACAGATTATTCCTCCTGAAGTGAGGAGTGATGATGGCACTACTGTGTGGCACATAATAGTGGTGGATCAAAGGCCTGATTCGTCAGATGACTTTGTTGGCAAGCTAAAGAATTTCTTGCAAGCTGAAGGTAAAACAGTTGCTGATCTCCAGGATTATGTGGCTACTTCAACATCTGTTAAAGGTACTGAGGAATTCTTCATTCATGCTATGGCTGAAGTGATGAAGCAGTCTAACAGAAGTATGGCTGAGAGTCACAGCTACCGTCGACTTCGAGTGTTTTCTGGTATCACTCCTACCCCAATGGGAGAGGAACAAGTTGAGTATTGGATTGAACAGGCAACAATGATGATAGAGGGCAGTGACTGTCCTGAAAAGGAGAAGAGACGTAGAATAATAGAAAGTTTGAGGGGTCCTGCACTAGAAATTGTTAGGTCCTTGCGGTTTAGCAACCCTGAAGTTAACTCAGCTGATTATATTTCTGCTGTTGATAGGGCTTTTGGATCTCCAGAAACTGGAGAAGATTTGTATTTTGCATATTGTCTCATTCAGCAAAAATCTGGAGAGTTGTTGTCTGACTATGTACAGAGGCTTGAACCTTTTCTGACTAAGGTTGTCAGGAAGGGGGGTGTAAGTGCTTGGGATATGGATAGAGTGAGAATTGAGCAATTGTTTCGAGGAGCAGTCGGGGCTGACATTATGCTTTTGCAGTTACGTCTCAAAGAGAAAAAGCAAACCCTCCTACCTTTCTTGAGTTGCTCAGTCAAATTAAGGTTGAGGAGGAATATGAACGGTCTCGACGCAAAGTCCATGCAAGGGTTCGGAGTGTTGGAGCACAGGATTTTGTCTCTGCAACTGATTTAGATTTACAAGAGCTTAGAGCCGATGTGAGGGCTCTGCAACCCAAAATGTCTGAATTGAAAATGAAGTCCAGCTCTGTCAGTAAAGAAGGTACTAACACAAAAGTATTGGTTAGGCCGTGTACATCAGATGATAAAGCAAATGAAGCCTCTGCTTTACAGAAAAAAGTTGACAGACTTAGAAAGTGAAGACATTGGAAAGTAGAGAGCCAGCTCAACCTGCTACTGCTACTGCTGTGAAAGTAAGAGTGAGTGATTGTGGTAGAAAGAAACCTCATCCCCAAGAGAATGATGATTTTTTTTTTGTTACCGTTGTGGGGAGGATGGTCACATCTCAACTAAATGCACTGTCACACAGAATGAAAGGAAGGTAATCCGGAAACTTATTGCTTACCTTCGGAAAGCTAAAGAGAAACAAAATACTACTGATGATGGTCCTGACAAGGAGACAACACACTGCTCTGTTAAAACACAGATGGTCCAGAATATAGCATCAGTTGCAATTCCAGCTGGGTTGGTGGGACCAGTTTCTACGGTGACATTGAAGGTAAATGGTCAACCTTGCACTGCACTGTTGGATAGTGGGTCACAAGTGACCATTATATTTGAGAAATGGTACCAGAAACATCTGTCTCATATCCCTATTCATCCAGTGTCCGGATTGGCTATTTGGGGACTTACTACCAAGTTACCCCTACCAAGGTTACGTAGTGGTGGATGTTCAATTTCCTAGAGAATTGACTGGCACTCTAGAAACCTTGTCAGTGCTGGCTCTAGTGTGCCCTGGACCAAACTGTTTGCTCTTTGTGACAAAGAGAAGGGTAGCAATCTGGTTCATGTTTTCAATATAAAAAGCTTTCTACCAGATAGCCTGTCTGAGTCTACTGCGGTCAAGGTGAGTCAGGCTGAAATGGAAAGGACCTGGCTCAGTAATCATTCCACCAGAAGACATTTGTTGTGTCAGTTGTCAAGCAGAATTTTCCCAACCAGTGACAAAGGGCATAGTTCTGGTGGAGTCTGATGATTTAAACCCACTGCCTCAAGGGTTGATGGTTCAACCTATGGTGGCTTTAGCTTCAGCCGTAAATGGAGAGAATTTCTCTGTGCTTTTACAGAATGAGACCAAGCGAGAGGTTATCATACCTGAAGGTGCTTTGCTTGGGAATGTGCAAGTCGCAGACATGGCTGTTCCACCGATGAGAGAGAGCAAGTCTGAGGAGATAGATCCAAGCCTTATTGATTTTGGGGATTTTCCCATTCCTGTGGAATGGAAAGAGAGGCTTAGACAGAAATTGGTGCAGAAACGCAATGTTTTCTACGTACACGAGTGGGAAGTGGGACTAGCCAAGGGGGTGGAGCATTGCATCCGATTGTCGGACACTCTGCCTTTTCGTGAAAGATCAAGGAGGATAGCTCCTGCAGATATAGAGGATGTACGTAGACACTTGAAGTATTTGCTAGAGACAGGGATAATCAAGGAGTCGAGGAGCCCGAATGCTTCTCTTATAGTAATTGTTAGGAAGAATAATGCCAAAATCCATATGTGTATAGACTACAGAACCCTCAACAGCAAGACCGTACCCGATCAATATACCACCCCTCGTATTGATGATGCTCTAGATTGTTTGGCTGGAAGCCGCTGGTTCTCTGTATTAGACCTTCGAAATGGGTATTACCAAATACCCATGTCTGAATCCGACAAAGAGAAAACAGCCTTTATCTGCCCGTTAGGGTTTTATCAATTTGAGAGGATGCCGCAGGGGGTTACGGGGGCCCCTGCGACATTTCAACGTCTCATGGAAAAGGCTGTTGGAGACATGAACTTGCTCCATATACTAGTATATCTTGATGACCTTATTGTGTTTGGAGCTACATTGGAGGAACATGAGGAAAGACTCTTAAAGGTGTTGGATCGCCTTGAGGAGGTAGGTTCTCAAGGTTTCATTGGACAAGTGTCAGATATGTCGGGACAAGGTCAAATATGTCGGTCATATAGTCTCAGCGGATGGAGTATCAGCCGACCCAGATAAAACCGAAGCAGTTGCTAAATGGTCGCAGCCAACTGATCTGAAGTCTCTCCGGTCTTTCCTGGGTTTCTGTGGTTATTATAGGAGGTTTGTTACAAACTACTCTGCTATAGTTAAGCCTTTGACTGAACTTACCAAGGGGTATCCTCCAGTTAGGAAAGGGAAAAAGCAAAAGTCTCTCTCTGATCAAACTTACCAGGACAGACTTACCAGTCAGAACCATTTGGTCTTAGATGGACTGATTCCTGCACTGAATCCTTCCAAAAGATCATTGACTGTTTGACTCATGCTCCTGTATTAGCATTCGCTGATCCTACAAGGCCATATGTTTTGCACGTGGATGCCAGCCTGAAGGGACTGGGGGCTGTGTTGAATCAAGTGTATCCTGAGGGGCTACGTCCCGTTGCATTTGCTAGCCGAGGGCTCAATGCTGCCGAACAGAGGTATCATATTCACCAGCTTGAATTTCTCTCCCTTAAGTGGGTGGTGGTGGAGAAATTTCATGACTATTTGTATGGTGTTAAATTTACTGTTGTGACGGATAACAATCCGCTTACTTATGTGTTGACCACTGGAAAGCTCAATGCCACTGGGCATAGATGGCTTGCTGCCTTGGCGACTTATGATTTTGAGGTTAAGTATCGTCCTGGGCATACAAACATTGATGCGGATTTACTATCAAGGCGCTGGAATGACTCACATACTGATATGTGGAAACATCTTTCAGAGGTCGAGGTGAAAGGAATATGCAATTGTATCCATTTGGGAAACTCAGCCAATGCAGAGCGACTAGTTGACAGGTTGGGGGTGCCTGCTGAAGGTATTCCTAAGATATACGTTTTTGCAACTAATCTTGGAATGGGGCAGTTTGAACAATTCACTAGAGGTGATTTGAGGAAGGGTCAAGACATGGATGATGTCACAGGAGTGGTTAAGAAGTTTGTGAGTACAGATTTGTGGCCATTTTGAGTCAGTATCCCCAAGAGGTTATTTTGATGAAGGGTGAGAGTGAGAAGCTGAAAATCAAGGATGGATTATTGCACAGAGTTGTGAAGGATGTATCAGGAAATTAAACATTTCAATTAGTGTTACCTGACAAGTTCCGGTTACAAGTGATTAAAGCTTTTCATGATGATTTGGGCCATTTGGGAGTGGAACGCACGACGAGTCTGATTAGGGACAGGTTCTATTGGCCACAAATGGCACAGATGGTAGAAAACTATGTGAAAAATTGTGGCAATTGTGTTTCATGGAAGACTACTCGTACAAGGGCAGCTCCGTTGCATCAGATAACTTCTGGGGGTCCTATGGAGTTTGTGTGCATTGATTTTCTGACGCTGGAGACGGATACAGCAGGGTTCAGTAATATACTGGTTGTCACAGATCACTTTAGTAGATATGCACAAGCATATCCTACCAAAGATCAAAAAGCAGTCACTCTTCTGGTCGAGAAGTTTTTTGTCCATTATGGATTACCAGCCCGAATCCATTCGGATCAGGGTCGTGATTTTGAAGGAAGAGTGATCCAAGAACTCTTGAAGAGATTAGGGATTCGTAAATCCTGAACAACACCCTATCACCCCCAGGGTGATCCACAACCAGAACGTTTCAATAGAACGTTGCTGTCAATGTTAGGAACTTTGAACACTACACAAAAACGTCAGTGGAGTCGTTATGTGAGTCAACTTGTACATGCGTACAATAGTATGAAGAGTGACGCCACCGGATATTCACCATATTACCTCATGTTTGGTATGAAGGCTAGGCTACCGATGGATATTTGTTTTGAGACAGAGTAAGAGAGAGTCAGTTATTCTCAATATGTAGAGGGACTGAAAAGAGATTTGAAACGAGCCTATGATCTTGCAGAAGAAACAGCAACTAAAGTGCACATGAGAAACAAAAAAGCTTACAATAAAGTCGTAAGACACCAGACGTTGGCTAAAGGTGACAGAGTGTTAGTGGAAAATCTTGGTCTTCGTGGAAAGCATAAACTGCAAAGTAGATGGAATCAATTGCCATATGTGGTGGTGAATAAAAAAGATTTGCCTGTATACACCGTCAAGCCAGAGAGTGGCATGGGTCGTTCACGAGTCGTTCACAGAGATCACTTATTGCCTATTGGGCAGACGGTTAGGATTAGGGCTGGGAATCACTGGGTACTTCACGATATGATACGATACGCGATACATTGTTCACGATACCGATAATATCACGATATGGCGATACTGCGATAATCGATATATTATCAGTAATAACTCACAATATATCATGTTTTAAGAAATAATTTTTTTTTTTTTTTTTAATTAGGAAAATGAATCTCCATTTATATTTTTGGATGAAACACAATAACAAAAACAACTTGTGTCTTATCAGTTGCAACAAAACAGTCACAGACACTATTTTTGTTTTGCTCGCAGATGAAATCGAGTGGAATCGGTGATGCTCGCATGGTCGCGGCTCGCAGCGTGTGAGAGGAATTACAAGCCGAGCCGAGCACGTTACGAGCCCCTTCCAAGCCCCTTCCGATAATTTTTAAACATGTTTAAAAAATTCGGGGAGTCGGCCCGATTTTCACCAGCTGTATTGCCAAATCCTATTGCCAAATCATACACAACCACGTCGATGGGGCTATACCTCAGTGGCAGCAACCATACAGCGTGCGCATACACTGTCACTGTCACACACACACACACACACACACACACACACACACACACACACACACACTTTTTTCTCTCTCTCTCTCTCTCTCTCTCTCTCTTAAGTTTTTATGTTGAAAGGAATGGCTACTGTTCTCTGCTTTTCAACAAATCATTTGCACACACATTTATGTCATTTTTCTATCTGAAGCTTTGCCTGCATTTGCCTGTCTCTGTGTTTAGCGCGAAAGCCCACGTGATTGCTGCCGGCTCAGGATAAAATTCATGCAGGACAGTCGTGCCGTGTACCAGCTGCTTTGACGCGATTATCAGTTAAACTGACTCGCAACGTGTGCAATATCTCACGAGTCACGACCTCCCGAGTGTCCGAACTCGCACTGTGTGCGCCCACCCTAACGGCTTTTAAGATCGATACTTGGCAAGAGCGCATCGAGAATCGATCGCGGGAGTAAATATCGCGAGATATCGCCATATCGATATTTTGGCGCACCCCTAGTTAGGATCTCCCCAGAGGAAGACCCACTGCCTTCCATGAATAGGCCTATGACCTGACAACAGAGAGGTAGGTACCTGTTATGATGGCAGTCATAACATGCATTTTTCTGTATCACAGAGTCTAAGAGACGATGAAGCGAATAGTGAGACAGAAAATGAGTTTGAAACATGTTGTCATGAAACAGAGTGTCATGAGACTCTTGAAAAGAAAATTCCTGAAACAACTGAGAACAAGACTTTTGAAGAAGAACTTGGAGAAATTCATACCACAGACGATACTGTAGATTTGTGCAATGGTGTAGAAGGTTTTCAGGATGTGGAAAAAACAGGTGGGCATGAAAGAAGCCCAGAACCCCCACAGTTAGAAAGAGATGGTTCAATGAATGATGCAGAAGAACAAATTGAGGTGAATTTCCCTAGAAGATCTCAAAGGAAAGTAAATCCTGTCCTCAAACTTACTTACGCTGAGTTGGGGAATACAACAGATTATCCCCTGACAATTGTTCATAGGGGAATAGTAATTAAAATAGGTTGAATTCTCATCTAATAGGTGTTAGGTCTCATGGGGCATGAGGACCATTTAAAGGGCGGGAGAGTGTAGCCCAGGTGGGAATCTGTTAGAGGTTTTAGATCTAAATAGTTTTCTACAAAGTTGTATAGAAAAATGTATAAAGTTTGGTTAAATGAGATAACCTAACTGCTTGGGCCTGTTATTTTTATGTGGAGGGGCGGGACGAGAAGCGGAAGGAGAGGCAGAGAATGCACGAGATAGAAATGAAGACAGTTGTGGGATGTCGGCGAGACAACTCTCTGGAAAGTGTGATTGTGAACTGTGTATAAAAATGCACCCATAACAATTCCCATTGACAGGAAGGGGGCGTTACAATTTTAATGTTTTTTTTTTTGTGGCAGACTAAGACTAATGACAGACTGTTGATCTTTGAATAAAAATATGTTTGGTTCAGGTTTGAAATTCATTATCTTTTATTATAGGCTACGCAGTCTAATATCATAGAAGCCCCCCATCCCGTCACCCCAGACTGCAGAAGCCCCCGTGCCCCGTCACAAACCATGCCCCGTGAAGTGGGTATATATGGAGGCTTGCAAATCCAGCCCATTCATATTTTTGCTTCCGAGCCGAGTGTTTCTCCTCAGCTCTAATCATAATTTTAAGTGTCTACGAGTCTGGAAAGCTCTTCGTTGGTGTTGATGTGACAGCGTTGCAGTGATGGTCACTTGAAAGAGTGCAAATTTGCCATCTGGGGCGAGCTTGACAGCTCGTCTCACTAACAAGCGAGCTCAGTCGGTGCTGAATTGCCTGAACTCACTGAGAGGCAGAACAGTGGTTTCACTGAAATTATTTCAGAGGCTCCTGGGGCATGTGGCATCCACAGCTGCAGTAACGCCACTCAGATTGCTTCATATGGTCACGTACAACACCGCATGCAGCCTCAGGCATTTGGACGGGGCCCAGACTGCAGTGGCACATCAACTGCCTCGAGTTGTTAGCAGTACGTCTTGCATTGGGCCGCTTCAAACAGCTGCTACTAGACAAACATGGACTGGTCCGAACGAGCAACACAATGATTATTGTGTACATCAATAATGAAGGTTGTCTACGCTCCCGTCGCATGATGCATTTTGCCCGCCATCTCCTCCTCTGGAGCCAGAAGCATCTGAGGTCGCTTTGTGCCATTTATATTCCGGGCCAGCTCAAACGTGCAACCGTTGAGCTCTGATGACAACCAGTGTTCCCAGGAGAGTGGCGGCTCAATCCATACACTTTGGGGTTGCTCAGGTAGACCTGTTTGCTTCTCTGGACATGTCCCACTGCCAGTTGTTTTACTCCCTGACCAAGGGGACCCTCAGCACAAGTATGCGTTTCCCCAAGTGAGCCTTCTAACACAGACCCTGTTCAAAGTTGGGGAGGACGAGGAGCAGGTCCTGCTAATTGCCCATTATTCGCCCAGCCGGACCTGGTTCCCAAAACTCATGATCCTCGCGACAGTCCCTCCCTGGCGCATTACTCTGAGGAAGGACCTGCACCTTATGGCACCAGCATTCGGACCACTTGAACCTCCACGTGTCATCTCTGGACGGGACGCGGAGGACTTAGGTGACCTACCCCCTACGGTAGTAGACACCATCACTTCAGCACGAGCGCCCTCTACGAGGCACACTTATGCTCTGAAGTGGAACCTGTTCGTCGAGTGGTGCTCTTCTCTCTCAGAAGACCCTCGGAGATGCCCGGTCAGAGCCTTCCTACAACAAGGGCTGGAGCAAAGGCTGTCTTCCTCCACCCTGAAAGCATGTGTTGCAGCTATCGCCACACATCATGATACAATAGATGGTAAGTCCCTGGGTAAGCACGTACTGATCACCAGGTTCCTAAGAGGCGCAAAAAGTCTAAATCCTCCTCGTCCTCACCTTGTGCCCTCTTGGGACCTCTCACTGGTCTTAACAGCCCTGCAGAAAGCCCTGTTTGAGCCGCTGCATCAGTAGAGCTTAACCCCCTGGGGTCGGCGGTATCGCCGGCGATACCAGCTCGCTTTTTTTCTTTTCCGTGCAAAAGAGACTCAAAATATTCTGTTGATTTCGATCTTACATAAGTGTTATACATCATTCGATCCTGTTAAGTGTCTATTTTTTTGTGTATACTCACAATAAAAACAAAGTGTTGTGCTTTTTGCCAAATAAAAAAAAATAAACATGATGCGAGTTCTGCCTTCTCTCTGTCAGTGAAGTCCATTCTGAAAGGTGTCCGAAAATGTACTGTAACTCAGCAAATACTTGTCACACAGGAACGAGTGATATGTCTGTATAAAGCTTGAATTCTCTTCTTTTAAATTAAGTAATTTATATAAAAAACAAATATTCTCTGTTTATTTAATCTGTATGAAAAGAGAGAGATGTCAGTCGTTCTCAGTTCAGCTCATTATAGCTCATTAAGTGCTAATGTGAACACGCCAACGGAGACGTGCACTATTCAAACGCAAATGATCTGAGTCGATCCATGCAAACGTGTCAACGCCCACATCAGCTGGATAAAACACATCAAGTTTAATCAGACTCGTGCACTTTACGTAGTCTTGCTTCGCTCTGAGGAATAATCCTGGGAAATTTACCTCAGAAGTGCTGGTTTAGTTTCACTTTGAGGAGCAACTGATCCAGCTGAGGATTGTGAATAGTAAGTTCTTTATTCTTAAGTGCTTTGTTCTAATCGCGATATGCAATAGTGTCTGTAAACCACAAAAAGAATGTTTAAATATGAATCGCGTGTCTGTGTGTGAATGAATGAATGGCACAGCTGTAGTAAACAACAGCACGCATCTGTGCCATTCATTCACACCTGCACTTACATTAGAAAACATGTTATTTTTACATGAACACATCTACTAGTTTAGCTTTTACCAAACTATATTGCTATACTGAGATGAGTAAAAATTGACTGAAATCTGTTGAAATAAAATGTATTTGTATAAGCAACGTATTAAACTGCAAACTAATGAATCCTTAACTTTGAAATACGTATGATAAAATGTATAATTTTTAAAAAGAAAGATTACACTTGAAATATTGTTAAAATTGTAATTGTTGTTGATTTACATGTGAAAACTTTTTAATAAAATAGCAAAAAATATATTTACAAGCTAGTAGATGCAAGCAACATCTAGGTCAACATAAGCCTTCTCATTAAATTATTTATTATTGTTTTTTATTAATGACACATTTGAGGAGAGGATATATTCCAAAACTTTTTGAAAATACAGTATGAGAATTAACTGCATAGTTTCTAGAAATGTTTACCTTGGACATTATACAATTTGCATGCATACAAAATAAGTCCTCACATTCTTTTCTTGTGGTATACCCTTTAAGTGACACACTCGAATGAAAGGCTCATTATGCAGCTTATTATGTGGGTCATTGTCTTCTCAAGTGTGAATCAGAGTATTATCCATGATCATTCATGCCCCCACGCATATTGCCTTTCCAAACAAAACGTGTCTTACAAAATTTAAATCAATGTATTGTTTTATGTGAATGATTAGGCAGGGTGATTTTCAGATCATTTTGAAGCAAAAACTCTAGGCGACAACATCCATTAGTAAAAAGTCTTGTGGACACATATTTAGTATGTGTTTTGTGGCCTTATTTTAGAAACTTTTTTTTTTTTTTTCAATAACCATGCATAAACATTATTCTCTCAAAAATACAAACATGTAAATACATGTTGCTCGCATATTATGGTAGCCCTGTTTGTGATAAATAGAGTGTAATTGCACCTTAGCAACTGAAAAAAGCACAAATATCAGGGCATGTCAAAACATCTCAAGAACCCCAGAAACACCTTAGACCCCAGAGGGTTAAAATTCTATCTTTTAAGACAGTGTTCCTGATTGCGCTAGCTTCAGTCAAGGGGGCCTGCAGGCATTTTCGGTCGAAGAATTGTGCCTGGAATTCGGGCCTGCATCATTTCGTAATCCTGAGACCCTGGCCCGGATATGTGCCCAAGGTTCCCACCAACCCTTTCAGGGACCAGGTGGTGCAACGCTGCCCATGGAGGAGATAGACCCAGCCCTTGCTTTGCTCCAAATGCTGAGCTTCAGGACCTCAGACCAGATTTTTGTCTGTTACAGAGGCCAGCGGAAGGGAAAGGCTGTCTCCAATAGAGGTTGGCTCACTGGATAGTGGATGACATCGTCTTGGACTATCAGTCCCAAGGCGACCCGCATACTTTCATGTCTTGATTCTCAAGTCAAGTCAAGTCATCTTCATTTATATAGCGCTTTTAACAATGTAGATTGTTTCAAAGCAGCTTTACAGAGATAAACTTATAATTTAAGGTAACAGAGATTGTTTTGGCTTTATAGCATGCGCATTAAGAATTGGTTCTATAGTTATGTGCGTTTTAATATATTTGCGCAGGTTTGTAATTCCCTACAAACCAAGCCTAAAAGTACTGGGCTTTCCTTATAAATTTTGATACAGAATTTAATTTTATTTTATCACTTCGGGGTAGATACACAAACGAATTTCCCGACAACGCTTTATCTGGAATGGTAAAGGGATCCTCCATAGGGAGAGACTAGTTGGCACTTCAGCACTGCGTTGTTATCGGGTCCAGGCGAAGGTCCTTCGTCAGATCTGGATACAGCCTGGATCCGGCAGGCTGCGGGAAAACCTCGGGATAAACAAAGACACTAAAATTAGCGTAGATGCCATTCTTCTTATGATGTAGCGAGTACATCAGGATTTATGGGAAGTGTTCCCGGTTCCGGCTGACCTAATCTATGCAGCCTAACATTGAATTATAGAAGTCTACAGTATAATGTATTATGTGAATGCTAGGTCAAAGAGATGTGTCTTTAATCTTGCTTTGAATTGACAGAGTGTGTCTGCTTCCTGGACAATGGTAGGAAGACTGTTCCAAAGTTTTGGTGCTAAATAGGAAAAGGATCTACCGCCAGCAGTCGATTTTGATGTTCTAGATATTATCAACTGGCCGGAATTTTGAGATCTCAATAGACGTGAAGGACTATAATGCATTAAGAGCTCGCTCAAGTACTGCGGAGCTAAACCATTTAGTGCTTTGTAAGTAATCAGCAATATTTTAAAATTTATACGATGTTTAATAGGGAGCCAATGCAGTGTGGACAGAACCGGGCTAATATGGTCATACTTCCTGGTTCTGGTAAGAACTCTAGCTGCTGCGTTTTGAACCAGCTGTAGTTTGTTTATTAAGCGTGCAGGGCAACCACCCAGTAGAGCATTACAATAATCTAGCCTTGAGGTCATGAACGCATGAACTAATTGTTCCGCATTTGTCAATGAGAGCATATGGCGTAATTTAGATATATTTTTAAGATGGAAAAATGCGGTTTTACAGATACTAGACACGTGACTTTCAAATGAAAGGTTGGTATCAAAGAGCACACCCAGGTTCCTAACCGACGACGAAGACTTAACAGAGCAGCCATCAAGTGTTAGACAGTATTCTAGGTTATTACGTGAGGACGTTTTTTGTCCAATAATTAGAATCTCTGTTTTTTCAGAATTTAGTAGTAGGAAATTACGAGTCATCCAATTATTTATATCAGCAATGCATTCCGTTAGTTTTGTGAATTGGTAAGTTTCATTAGGTTTTGAAGAAATATACAGCGGAGTATCGTCGGCATACAGTGAAAGCTAATTCCATGTTTCCTAATGATATCTCCTAATGGTAGCATGTACAGAGTGAACAGCAACGGTCCTAGTACTGAGCCTTGTACTCCATACTGAACTTGTGATCGATGAGACATCTCTTCATTTACTGCTACAAACTGATAACGGTCAGATAAGTATGATTTAAACCATGCTAGTGCAATTCCACTAATGCCAACATGGTTTTCTAGTCTATTTAACCCTCATGTGGTGTTCGGGTCATTTTGACCCGGAGAGAATTTTCTTTTACCCCAAAATACTAGTTAATGTTATCGCTTTGGACTGAAACTTAGTGACTCTATTCACAGATGGTATAACTACTTCTCAAATGTTTTTTGACAATTTTCTTACTTTTTTAAGGGGGGTTTTGTCACCTTGTTACACTTGTGGTCTTCCCGGTCAAAAATGACCGGACTACAAAAAATTGCTTATAAATCACTTATGCTATATTTTCACCCAATATTGTATTCAATCTTTTTGTCAACTTGTTCTCTTTCAATTAGGACTGGTTTTATATTTCTATTTGCATCTGATTAATCGTAGGCCTCATTTATTTGAGAGTAGGTATCTAATTTTTTGAGTAAAAAAAACATTATTTTTGAATAATTTTGGAAATTTTAAATAAAATCTGAAGAAAATTGGCACTGTTGATCACACTAGTCTACTTTAATATTTCACCAGGAATTTTGTTTTGAAAAGCTTTTATTTTGTACAAAATGGCACATTTTCACACTTGTGGTCTTCCCGGTCAAAAATGGCCCGCCTACAAAAAATAGCTTATAAATCACTATTTATGCAATATTATCACCCAATATTGGATTCAATCTTTTTGTCCACTTGTTCTTTTTCAATTAGGACTGGTTTTATATTTCTATTTGCATCTGAGAAATTGTAGGCCTCATTTATTTGAGAGTAGGCATCTCAATTTTTGAGTAAAAAAAAACATTATTTTTGAATAATTTTGGAAAAATAAAATAAAATCTGAAGAAAATTGGCACTGTTGATCACACTAGTGTACTTTAATTTTTCACCAGGAATTTTGTTTTGAAAAACTTTTATTTTGTACAATATGGCACATAGTTATACTTGTGGTGTTCCACTGGGCCATTGAGGGCCATTGTGGGCCATTGTTTCAATGGGCCATTGAAAGTGAATGGGAGAGACCAATGCAAACAATGAATGGAACAACACAAAATAGGTATCATTTTAAAGCTTAGAATCTCAGCTTTTTAATGCATCTAATCACTTTGATCAACTCCTAACGAGAGCGGCCCACAGGCGCCACCTAGCTGCGAAATAAATAATCATAATATTTTTCAAAACTATTACCATGATCAACTTAAAATAGGTGTCATTTGAAAGCTTAGAGTCTGAAATTTACAATGAATGTAGCCAATTTGATAAATTCCTAAGTAGTGCTGAGTTATTTGCTGATAAATAGAAAAAAAAAATCATAATTTATAAACTACTTTTTTGTACTACATTCAGCAATATGTCAAATACATCATACAGCTCAGATACTCCTGTGTCATATGTCATTTGAAAGGTCTCAATGAGTAGAATACAGCAAGCATAATTGTTTCAGGATGTTTACTAAACTTGAGCGAGGTTTTTGTAAAAGAAGCCCTTCAAGAGACCCATGTGTAAACCATATACAGTATGGATGATGGAATTGTAGACACATTTCCGCTCGTAACTTCATGAAACATGCTCTGATTGTGGGAAATGACACATCATTATTTACAGCAGATGCTTAAAATTAAAATGAGTCCAAACTCAACATAATCCATCACTCAGAACTAAAGATATTCCTCATGGAGTTCTAACACAAAAAAATCCACAGACTCATGTAGCCAAGCAAGGTAGCTTAGACTTTTTAGACCTTTTTACTCGTATCTTCATAAAAAATACATTGATCATGAAAAATGGCACAACGTTATTTACAGCAGGAGCTCACGATTAAAAAGAGCCCAAACTCAATATATTCCATTAATCAGATCTAAAGATATTTCTCATGGCGTTCTAACTTTTCAGTCTCTCCCATTCACTTTCAGTGGCCCATTGAAACAATGGCCCTCAATGGCCCAGTGGAACACCACAAGTGTAACTCTGTGCCATTTTGTACAAAATAAAACTTTTTCAAAACAAAATTCCTGGTGAAAAATTAAAGTAGACTAGTGTGATCAACAGTGCCAATTTTCTTCAGATTTTATTTAATATTTCCAAAATTATTCAAAAAATAATGTTTTTTTTACTCAAAAAATGAGATGCCTACTCTCAAATAAATGAGGCCTACGATTATTCAGATGAAAATAGAAATATAAAACCAGTCCTAATTGAAAGAGAACAAGTTGACAAAAAGATTGAATCCAATATTGGGTGATAATACAACATAACAAGTGATTTATAAGCTATTTTTTGTAGGCCGGTCATTTTTGACCGGGAAGACCACAAGTGTGACAATGTGCCATTTTGTACAAAATAAAAGTTTTTCAAAACAAAATTCCTGGTGAAAAATTAAAGTAGACTAGTGTGATCAACAGTGCCAATTTTCTTCAGATTTTATTTAATATTTCCAAAATTATTCAAAAATAATGTTTTTTTTACTCAAAAAATGAGATGCCTACTCTCAAATAAATGAGGCCTACGATTATTCAGATGAAAATAGAAATATAAAACCAGTCCTAATTGAAAGAGAACAAGTTGACAAAAAGATTGAATCCAATATTGGGTGATAATACAACATAACAAGTGATTTATAAGCTATTTTTTGTAGGCCGGTCATTTTTGACCGGGAAGACCACAAGTGTGACAATGTGCCATTTTGTACAAAATAAAAGTTTTTCAAAACAAAATTTCTGGTGAAAAATTAAAGTAGACTGGTGTGATAAACAGTGCCAATTTTCTTCAGATTTTATTTAATATTTCCAAAATTATTCAAAAATAATGTTTTTTTTACTCAAAAAATGAGATCCCTACTGTCAAATAAATGAGGCCTATGATTAATCAGATGCAAACAGAAATATAAAACCAGTCCTAATTGAAAGAGAACAAGTTGACAAAAAGATTGAATCCAATATTGGGTGAAAATATAGTATAATGAGAGATTTATAAGCTATTTTTTATAGTCTGGTCATTTTTGACCGGGAAGATCCCGGGGGTTATAGGGTTTTGAACACCACACAAGGGTTAAAAGAATGTTGTGGTCAATAGTATCAAATGCAGCACTAAGATCCAGTAACACTAATAGCGAGATACAACCACGATCGGATGATAAGAGCAAATCATTTGTGACTCTAATGAGAGCTGTCTCAGTACTATGGTACGGTCTAAATCCGGACTGAAAATCCTCACAGATATCATTTCTTTCTAAAAAGGAACATAGTTGTGAGGATACTGCCTTTTATAGTATCTTTGACAGAAAAGGTAGATTCGAGATCGGCCTGTAATTGACTAATTCTGTAGGATCAAGTTGCGTTTTTTTAACAAGCGGTTTAATCATAGCCAGCTTAAAGGTTTTTGGTACGCATCCTAGAGACAAAGACGAATTAATGATATTAAGAAGAGGATCTATGACCTCTGGAATCATCTCTTTCAGTAGCTTAGTCGGAATAGGGTCTAACATACATGTTGTCAATTTAGATGAATTAACGAGTTTGCAAAATTCTTCCTCTCCTATAGCAATAAATTAATCATTTTTTTCCTTAGGGAGACTGCCTGATGCGATACTGTAGTAGACGGTTGCATAGTTATAATTTTCTCCCTGATATTATCAATCTTATAAGTGAAGAAGTTCATAAAGTCATTACTGCTGTGTTGCTTGGAAAAGTCTGGGCTTGAAGCTGTCTTTTTCGTTAGTTTAGCCACTGTTTCAAATAAATACCTAGGATTATGTTTATTTTCTTCTAATAGGGTTGAAAAATAAGCAGATCTAGCAGCTTTTAAAGCCTCTCTGTACGTAATCGAGCTCTCCTTCCATGAAATCCGAAATACCTCTAGTTTTATTTTCTGCCAGTTGCGCTCCATTTTTCTGGCTGCTCTCTTAAGGGCCCGAGTGTGCTCGTTGTACCACGGCGTTGTGGACTGTTTTCTTTAATCTTCTTTAAGCGCAACGGAGCAACTGTGTCTAAAGTGCTGGAAAAGAGAGAGCGAAAAGTTTCTGTTGCAATATCAAGATCTTCTAAGCTATCTGGGATGCTGAGATGATGAAACTGATTAGGAAGATTATTGATAAAGCAATCTTTAGTGGCAGAAGTGATAGGTATAACATATTTGTAACACGGAGTCGGCTTTGCAGCCTTGGCTAAATGTAATTTACATGAGACTAGATAATGATCTGAGATGTCATCGCTCTGCTGCAGAATTTCAACGGCATCAACAGTGATTCCATGTGATAATATTAGATCTAGAGTATTATTACGACAATGAGTAGGTCCTGACACGTTAGGGCTGCACGATTATGACAAAAATCATAATTGTCGATTATTCCCTTGAAATTGTAATTGCGATTATTAATTACGATTATCATAATTTACATTGAATATATATATATATATATATATATATATATATATATATATATATATATATATATATATGGACATATATATAATGTAAATATTGACATATTATTATACATGTTTACTTAAAAATTGTGAACACACACACTGTCCCCCTTTACTTAACATACACATAAATTGTAAGAATATGACTAATAGTAAAGACTACTAATAAATAAACATTAGGCCTATGCTAAAGCTATTAAATAGCAGTCCCAAACTAGCTTTTGTTAATACAATGTTGGTATGAGCCACTACAGTCATTTAAAAATATAAAAAAATAACACAAAGTGAAAATAAAGTGGCATTTTGGGGTTAATATTGAAATGACAGTTACCATGGTGAATAGGCCTACACAATATTAACAAGAACTGTTAATGAAACATGGAAACTGCTCCTGGCGAATAGAATGAAAATCATCCCTGCATGCAAATCCTTCTCAGCTAACACACGACGTACCAGTAACGTGATTTATTGGTATTTTACTTTTATTTCGTGACTTACTAATTTACAACGTAACAACGTTGCATGCTCGTAGTTTCCTTTGCACTTAAACACAGCGCGCGCCGCCGCATTTGCGCGTGCAATTGAAGAGTGTGCGCTACGAGCACAGTAGCCTATAACGGCTGACAGGACAGGAACGTCCGTTTTTCTGAGGTGAAAGACTTTATTTCAGCGTACATATACGTCACTGCCTGGTAGTTCCTATTGTGCCGGGTTTTCTGAAGTAGTTGTGATTCGCCTCTCATAACATGCTCTAAATGCACGCAGAGTGGATTTTTTTTTTTTTTTTTTTTTTTTGTAATCGCGGCTTTGAACGATTACGTAATCGTGGGATCCATAATCGTAATCGCGATTAGAAATTCGATTAATTGTGCAGCCCTATGACACGTGTTATCTAACTCCAATTGAGTTTACAATGTCTTTAAATGCCAAACCCAATGCATCTTTTTCATTATCGATGTGTATAGTAAATCACCAACAATTAGTACTTTATCTGCAGTCAATATTAATTCTGATAGAAAGTCAGCAAATTCTTTGATAAAATCTTTATGGTGCCCTGGTGGCCTGTATACAGTAGCCAGCACAAATGTTAAACGTGATTTATCGTTTACACTATATATTTTTACATTAACCCTCTGGAGTCTGAGCGGTTTTCTGGGCCCTGGAGGTGTTCTGACATGCTCTGACGTGCTTTTTTCAGTTATTTATAAACATGTTAATGGCAAAGGTGTAAATTCACTCTATATAGCACAAACAGGGCTACCAAAATATGTGATCACCATGCATGTATATTTTTTAATTTTTAAGAGAATAATGTTTATGCGTGGTTATTGAAAAAAATAAAAATGAAAGTTGCTGAAATAAGACCACAAAACTCATAATAAATATGTGTCAATAAGACTTTTGACTAATGGATGTTGTTCCTTCGAGTTCTGGCTTCAAAATTATGTGAAAATAGTCTTGCTTTATCGTTCACATAAAACAATACATTGATTTAAATTGATGTATAACAGGTTTTGCTTGGAAAGCCAATATGCGAGGGGGCGTGAACGAGGAGTGGTTTACACCTTAGAATACAATGTCCCACCCACTCTGCATAATGAGCCATGCATTCAGGTGTGACACTGACTGAGCCACAATGCAAGGACAAAAGATATATTTAGAAGAAGACTTGTATTGACCATTTGCTTACATCTATCTTGTAAATATGTTTTGCTATTTTATTAAAAAGGTTACAATTACAACAATAATTACAATTTCAACAATATTTCAAGTGTACTCTTTCTTTGTAAAAAAAAATTATTATAGGCCTACATTTTATCTATGTATTCATTAGTTTGAATATAGCCAACATTGGAACAGCTAACATCTTAGTTGATGACTTTATTTTTGACAAAAAATAGTATTTTATATATATAGAAATTGCTAAACAAAAGCTTATTTGATGTGGCAGTATATTCTACAGTAAAAACTGTACTCAAATCTAGTCAACAAAATGTTGTCTTTCATATTTCGCCTGACTGTAACGTTGTTTTTATGAAATATTAGGGCATATAAATGTTAATTTGCAGTTTAATACGTTGCTTATACAAATAGCCTACATTTTATTTCAACATATTTCAGTCGATTTTTACTCATCTCAGTATAGCAATACAGTTTGCTAAAACATCATCATTCATTCACACACGCGATTTAAATTTAAACTGTCTTTTTGCGAGCTGTGGTAAACAGCGCGCATCTCTGCCGTTCATTCATTCATAAACAGAAACCCGATTCACGTGAGAAGGAAAAAAACTTACAGTATTCCTCAGCTCGCTCCTCGATATACCCGCACTTCTGAGGTACATTTTCCATTATTATTATTCCTCACAGCGCTGCGAGACGGTGTAAACAAGTAATGATCTGAATAAACTTGTGTTTCTCGAGCTGATATGGGGGCGTTCACAGGATTGCGCGGATTGCCTCATCCATTTGCGTTTGAATATCGTGCGCTCTCCGTGGGCGGAGTCACATTACATTTGAATCAGCTGTAATGAGCTCGACTGGAATCGCTCTCTTTTAATACAGATTTCACAAGATGAGAATATTTGTTTTTTATATAAATTACTTCATTTAAAAGAAGAGAATTCAAGCTTCATGCCTGTGTGTCTGTATGCCTGATTGACTGAGTATTCACTGAGTTATTGTTTATTTTCGGACGCGTTTCAGAATGGACTACACTGACAGAGAGAAGGCAGAACTCGCATCATGTTTATTTTTCTTTATTTGGCAAAAAGCACAACACTTTGTTTTTATTGTGAGTATACACAAAAATAATACACATTGAACAGAATCGATTGATGTATGAAACTCCTATGGAAAATCAAAGTCAACAGAGTATTTATGAGTTTCTTTTACACTGATAAAAAAAAAGCGAGCTGGTATCGCCGGCGATACCGCCGACCTCAGGGGGTTAAGCACCAACACTTCAAAAGAATTATATTTAAAACTTGATTTCTTAGTGGGTTTGAAAATATTACTATAAATTACAGCAACACCTCCCCCTTTGCGTTTCAGACGAGGTTCATGTTTATAACAGTAATCTTGCGGGGTGGACTCATTTAAAGTAATGTAATCGTTTGGTTTTAGCCAGGTTTCTGTCAAACACAGCATATCTAGGTTATTATCTGAAATCATATCATTAACAATGAGTGCTTTTGGAGTAAGGGATCGAATATTCAGCAACCCAAGCTTTATCATTTGCTCATCTGTATTATAGCTGTTTTTTATTTGTTGAACATCAATTCAATTTTTAACCTTAGATGGGTTTGGATGTTTTTTGGATTTCCAAATTCGGGGAACAGACACTCTATCTGATGATATCTGGGTGAAAGAGGCTCTATGTGATGGGATTTATCTGACCTTGGTGACGTGAGGCTGCTAGCAGACAGTCGGTTAAGCCAGTCTGTCTGGTTCCTGACCTGAGCCCCAGATTGTCATGTCTCCCTCGACACAGACCGTTCCTACGCTTTGCTTTCGAGGGTCAGACATACCAGTACAAGGTCCTCCCCTTTGGGCTGTTCCTGTCACCTCGTGTCTTCATGAATGATGTGGAGGCGGCCCTTGTCCCCCAGAGGGAGCACGGCGTTCACATTCTCAATCACCTCGACGACTGGCTCAAACTGGCCCACTTGTGAGACCAGTTGTGCGAACATAGGGACATGGTGCTCAGACACCTCAGCCATAATGGGCTTCGAGTCAACTGGGAAAAGAGCAAACTCTCCCGCGTGCAGAGAATCACTTTTCTAGGTATGGTGTTGTACTCGGTCAACCTGACAGCTTGTCTCACCAACGAGTGAGCTCAGTCGGTGCTGAATTGCCTGAACTCACTGAGAAGCTCTCTAGCTTCCGTCAAGAGGGCAGGGGGCCTGCAGGCATTTTCGTTTGATGAATCGTGCCTGGAATTCGGGACAGCATCATCTCACGTAATCCTGATAACCCGGCCCTGATATGTGCCCGAGGTTCCCACCATGCCTTTCAGGCACCAGGTGGTGAACCTGCAAGCGCTGTCCTTGGAGGAGGCAGACCCAGTCCTTGCTTTGCTCTGTCCCGATCACGCTTTGCGCCTGTATGTGGACCGAACACTGAGCGCCAGGACCTCAGATCAGCTCTTTGCCTTCTATGGAGGCCAGCAGAAGGGAAAGGCTGTCTCCAATCAGTGTTTGCCATCGTCTTGGCTTATTAGTCTCAAGGCAACCTGTGCCCCTAGGGGTGAGAGCCCACTCGACCAGGAGTGTCGCTTCCTCCTGGGCGCTGGCGCATGGCACCTCGCTGACAGATATCTGTAGAGCTGTGGGCTGGGTGAAACCTGACACGTTTGCGAGATTCTATTATCTCTGTATTGGGCCAGTGTCCTCCCATGTACTCGCTACCAGTAGCTGGTCATGAGGAGGGTCCCCGCCATTCCCCTCTTAATGACCTGGCTCATTCTGAGTGTGCTCATTCTGCTCCACAGGAGAGTTCCCCTGCTTAGCGAGCCTTGCTGGAGTTCTTCCAACACCCCCTGCAGTCAGATGTGGCGGAGACGTCCGGCGCCAACCCTATCACTGGTAAGTATGCCCACTGGTTGACCCCTGTGTTAGGCTAGATGCCCATATGTTGTGATTCCCCTATGAGTGATCTCATATGTGGATTCCCCCATGGTACGGCTTCCCTATCGGCAAACCCGTGTCTTTCCCATCTCTGTCCGGTATTGTCTCCCCCCTAACTTGGCTGGAGCTACCCCAGAGACTTCCATATGTTGCATTGCCCCCTTGGCCAGTCCATAGCTGTGTCCCAATGTGAAGGCTGTATCCTTCGAAGGCCGTAGACTTCAAGGATGCAACCTATGCGTCCTTCGAAGGACGCATCATGTAGCCTTCGTAGGATTTCCTAATTGCGCAACAGGTGTTCCCGATTACCGCTCCTAGCGCCAAGCAACGGTGTGAGAGGACAGCTGCCATCCTGATAATTCATTTGATATAATTGAGTAAACAGCTATGGAGCCAGAATTGGCTATTGTCATTTTTATGTTTTGTATTTTACTGGAGGACATGGTGAGGAGGATTCAGCCCCGGCGCTGCCGGGTCATGTATTTTCGGCTTAGCCAAGACCATGGGCAGATAAATTAAGCTGGTTTGCTGCGTCCCAATTCAGAGGCTGCATCCTGAATTGGCGGATTACACTTTAAACTGTTCAAGTATTGGGTCTTAACATACGTAAATAATGTAATGATATATGGAAATAAAATAAAACTTACATAGGCCTATATATATATATATATATATATATATATATATATATATATATATATATATATATATATATATATATATATATATATTTTTTTTTTTTTTTTTTTTTCAAAGGTTCAAATGTTCACTTATATCTTACCTTGATGCGATTTTGTAGGCTAGTGTTTTCTTTTTATTATGTACACAAATGGACCATGGTGAACATACAGGTTTTCCTGTTTGAATATAAAACCGAATATTGAATATTACTCCCGCTCGTCATCGGCAGCTGTCACAGTTGCCAGGCGACAATAATAATTCCTCAGTAGGCTAGACCGGATCGAGCGCTTCAGATGCGCCCTAGCTTTCATATGGGACGCAGCTGTAGTTTTTCCCCAATGCGGTATTAGTAGTTATTAAAAGTACTTTTTTCAGAAATATACTCTTTCTGAAAAAAAGCTCAGTGACATGGCAGCCATCGATTGAGTCAGCCCTGCAAACCTGTTGGTAGACAACTTGGTGGATAGTGGAAATATGCACTCAAACCCACTGGAGACCATCCCAGATGATGTCCCACCAGAAGAGAGGCCTTACCAGGGTCTCTATTGTGGAGCCCATCCCGGTCCAGCAGCACCACCAGGGTCTCCCTGCTCAGCTCAATAAATGTCTATATCATTTTTTCTTATTTTATGTATTGTAAATTTAAATGTTTATGTTGATTTTGATATGTTTAACGTATGTTGGAAATAGTTGGAAAAGGACTTTTACGTAGCCAATAGAACAAATGATTTTCATTTAACAATTTTATAAAAAAAAAAAAAAAAAAAGGTATAGAAGAATTTGTTTCATGTAGAAATTATGACCGTCATTACAAAAATAAACAATGTCCAGAACAATTCATTCTCTTTTATTTACACATTTAAAGTTGCTTAAAAATAAATAATGTACAGAATTTTTCTTTCTTTTGAAAAAAAAGTGAAAAAACAAGAATATATAGAAAAAATATACATTGTTCAATCACTCTCTCAAGAAGAGAAAACAGCCTGTACATCCTCTCTCTACTTTCCTGTGCTCTCCTCGCCTCTGCCTCCCTCTGTAGTTCCCTCTGTAGTGCCTCACCGCCTTCGTGCTGCTGCTGCTGCTGCTGCTGCTGCTGGTGTTGCTGGTGCTGGTGGTGCTGCCCCTGGCTCCTCCTCACGGTGCGCAGCCACTGCTGAACTCGGCCCTGGTGTGTCCTCAGGGATTGAGGCAATGAGGACAGGGGGGTTGGTGCAATGCCTCTGTCCCAACACCTCATCCATGAGGACAAACCAGGGCCAAGTTTCAGCAGTGGGTTTCCCACTCACACCCTCACATGTCCCAGGACACTTGCAATCCTAAGGCAGAGCAAATTAACCATGGCTTGTTAACAACAACAGCACAATACATTTCAGCAAAGACGTGTGTATAAAGTTTCTTACGTTGTATTTTTTTTATTTATTTTTTTTGCCTGTATGGGAGTTACCCTCCCCAGCAGACCCATTTTCTCCAGAATTGCTCTAAAAACGCAGAAAAGGGTACTTATGAAAAATATAAACACAGGGGTGCAATCTTTAGTGCATTGTTAACACTGCAAAATATGACACATCAGGACATGCATACAAAATACTTAAGAAATCATATTTCTGGATTCTCAAATTTGGTTAAAACCTTTGTAGACATAGCTTGCATGACAGCACTACAAAAGCACATAAAAGTGAAACCCCATTGCCTTATCTACTGCTTTTCTTATTGTTGTGGGCTTTATAGGGTGAGTGATATTTCTTATAATACACAAGTGAGACAGACTAGTGCAAATATTACAAATAGGTTGTTGTCTTGCCTCCAGTTATTCGCCCCCGTAAAGAAATGGTCATTTTCAGACCGCAATTTAATAAATTGAGCTGTCTGCTCCTTGCGTCCTGAAACAATTATTAAACTAATATTAGCACAAGTTTTGCCTCAAACCACCTGACAAATGAAGCCATGCAATGGTGACAAAGGAGTTAAGATGAAGTTTATAAGAAAGACAAACTTGTGGCTTTTAACTGTGCGTACAATGACTTATGGGGTAGGATAGGCCGCTAAGGATCCATTTATCCTTCCTTTCACAGGGAAATGAAGGGTGTACATGGTGTCACTTTTGAATCAGGGTAGCCTTCGTCGCGCCGCGATGACGCAACCGGCCTTCGAATACGGCCTTCGACGGATACAGAATTGAATAGGGACAGCCTTCATCACACCGCGGTGACGCAATTGGCCTTCAAATGCGACTTTCCAAGGGTGCAGCCTTTGAATTGGGACATCCTTCGTCGCACCGCTGTGACGCAATAGGCCTTCAAATATGGCCAATCGGCCTTCAAATACGGCCTTCGGAGGATGCAGCCTTCGCATTGGGACACAGCTCATATGTGTAACATCCACATGACACCTCCCTACGGGAAGGATGTGGCTTCCGTCGCCACAATTGCTGTACCACCGCTGAGCGGCCAGGTCATCGGCTCCTCCGTGAAAAGGTGGATGCGGCGGGAAGATGCTATGTGCTGATGCTGGGATGAAGCATCTCGTTGGTTGAGGGTTGTTGGATTCTCTCTGACTCTTTGAGGGACTGCCAGGGGTTCGGCCAAGGGCAACATTTTTAGTGAAAATATTCACACTGTCTCTACGTAGGTGGACGTGGTCATGGAGATTGTGAATGTCCAGTGTAGGGTGATGTGCCAGATGAACATTTGCACATTACAGCACATCCACGTGAGATGTCTGTGTTGACTCTGTGTATAGTGCGGTGGTGGAAATCGGTTCTGGGTAGGATGGTGGAGATGATTATTTTTGATGTTGGGAAAGTGTGTGTTGCTTTAATTGTCACTTGTGTAACTGACTGTGCCACTTGTTCCTGTTGTGTCCTCAGGTCATTTGTTCCCACATGTATGATGATGTGACTAGGATCACCAAGTGTTTCTTTGCTGAGTTGTTGAAGGGCACTCTCTGTGTTTGGGCACCAAAGTTTTAAAGATTTGTGGTTGGGAAAGAGCTGTTTTTGATTGATAAACCTGCCATTAGAGTCCATTAAGATGACTATTTCTGCATGGATGTGACTAGGTGTGCTTTCTCGATCTTGTGTGTGGGCATCCATCCGTGCTGTTGGCATGTTGGTCTCAGGAGGCATCAGGAGTGGCTGTGCTGGTGTCTGGGTGGCATTCGGCATTGGCACCAGACTGTATGACGGTTTCTCTCTGCTCTCTCAGACTTTGCATTTCTCTTTCTCTGAAGATCAGCTCCTCTCTGACACTTTTCAGCTCACTGTTTAGGGTATCTCTGTCCTGCTGCAGATCTTTTATTTATCCTCTCAGCTCCTCAACATTAGTTTTAAATTCTCTTGTGAGCTGATGAAGTTTGTTTTCTAGATGTTGTATGCACTCGCTGGATGTTGTCTGCGAGAGCACCAGTTCTCTGAGCTCCACCAGTTCGACCTCCTGTAGGGACAGACTGCTCCATATCTGAGTGACGGACTGCTCCAGCTGTGTGTCACAGTCTAGGGTGGGCTCCTCCTCCTCCTCTAGCTCCGCCCCTGTTCTCTTGAACTCAACATGGCTGCCTGTACTCTCTGTCTGTTTCTCACAAGCGGGTAATCCATCGACCGGAAGTTGAAGCCGGCCGCGTGCCACCATCATGTAGCAGAACTTCACTTGCGTTAGCATTCCATTGACTCCCATTCATTTTGGTGTCACTTTGACAGCGAATAACTTTACATCTGAGGCGTTTAAAGACTCCATTTGTCCATTATTTATTTCTAAAGAAACACGACAATGTATAAAGGGCTCCATTACCTTCTATGTTACATTATGGCCCCGTAGAAGCAGTTTTTGTAAAAATAGGCTAACGATTGCGTCATAACCACTCGACTCTCTGTCGCACAGTAGAGAAATTACCGTACAGACAGGAGGAGAAGCTCGCAGGCAATCGGGGGGACGTCAAGGGAGAAGCCCTGGCGTTACATTTTAAAATAAATACTATACAAAATAATTAATCAGAATACTTACTCCTGCTCACTCACGCCAAAGAACTCTTTGCTCAAGCTCACCGTCTCTGCAAGATTAACGTTGGCAGTTTGCACGCAAAGCTACTAGAAGATTTACATCTGTCAGACAGGTTGCTCACGTCATCAAGCTTAGTTTGAGTCGGTTTGAGTCTGCGCGTCAGGAACGGAAGTGCTAAAAAATCGCTAAAAATGGGCTTCACTTGTCTCAATTGAGTTCCAATGAGATGGCTCTGTCCACTTCTTATACTGTCTATGGTTTCTCACCCTCTGCCAGTGCTTTGAGGCTGGTAAAGTTTGCCTGGACAGAGCTGAGACATGCTTCATTCCCTTGAAACATTATGGTTCCATTGTGGTATATAGATTTACAGTCAGAAATGCTTTGCTAGTGTCCCCTTCTTCATGAATTTGAATTTGTCTCCCATTACAGGTGCCGAGTTTTTTTAAATTCTTGTAGTATTTGCAGATGCCTGTGTGCCAAGCACTGCAGTTTTCTGTGTGGAGCAGTAGATTAGTGATAGTGGACTTGTCTCCTTTTTTAAGATAGTCAGCCATTAAAGTCTCTGGGTTTTTCTTGAGTAGATTGTGTTTATATGTTTTCTTGTCTTTTGATGTCTTTATCTTCTGTGGGTATGTGATGGTTCAGGGGAGGGGCGCTGCTGCCTCTGTTCCCTCCATTCTCAACTGCCACTGCTGTCACTCACTGCTCTATAGCTAACTTAGCTCTAGTCAACAAGTTATTCGTCTCTTTCTTATCGTATTATTTTCTAGTGTTGAAAATAATGTAGTTAAAGGTGTCTTGTCTGTTTGTTGGTTGATGTTGTTGGATGATTTCTGCTCTGTGCTTCTGCTGTCTTCTTTTTCTCAGAGTGCTGCAGCTCCTTAGTTGCTTATGTTCAAGATGTGTAAAAAATTTGTTGAAATCTCTCTCTCTCTCTCTCTCTCTCTTGAACATTGTGGTTAACATCTAATATAAATCACCTATGTAAAAAGAATTCATTACATTTGGTAATCCATATTGGAAAGTCCTATAGAAACTATGCCTATAGAATCAATATCTATAGAAATCTATAGGTGTGCCAAATTATTAATTAACCATTAAGTTCAGTTGGATTAAATAATACGAGAAGGGATGCAAATCAAAAGTTTGATAGTAAGAGCTTTCACAGTTACTGTGAATGAAACATTTATATAGATGAAACACTTTTTTGTGTAGTGAAAAAAAAAAAAAAAAAAAAAAAAAAATATATATATATATATATATATATATGTGTGTGTGTAAGGGAGAATACAACCCCTTCAGGCTGATGTTGTATTCGCTAGAACAACCGCCTCACTCTACTACATTATCCCGCTTATTACATGGCTACCTACCAAATAAATCAACAATTTGACACAAAATATTGATTTAAAAAGGAGTTTATTGATTTAAAAACAATTGTATTGCTTCCGCTAAAGAAAAAAGTCTGTTCCGTCTCTACGGTTAGAATCCTGCGTCCATAGCAACGCTCTGTTTTTCATGGCAACGGTGTGTTATACTTAGCAGAGGTCTGTTATCAAGAAATAACAGACCGCATTCTACATTAGAATTCAACCAAGCCATGTAATATATATATACATATATATTATTTATTTATTTATTTATTTAATTTTGTATTGTACTAACACAACTGAAAATATGCTGACATGTTTGAAAAAAGTGCACTTTTGATGATCTGTTGTGATATTAGTACTAAGAGTTTTGAACGTACCAATTGCTTGTGGAAATTGTGCCAATGCAAATTAAAATAATCTGTAAACTGTAGTTTAGTGATGCCAACACAAATCGAAATCTTTCTCAAAGTTTAAAGCAACTGGTCTCTAAAAATGAAAATTCTGTCATAATTTACCTATATCCACTACATTTATGGTGTTTTTTATCAGTGCTTGACAGATGTGGCCACTATGAACTGTGATATTATAAAAGAGCTGCATGAAGAGTCATTACATTCTACTTCATATTATTGATCCACAGATACTTCTTATTCTACTCACATTGAGTGTAATTCTTTATAGATTGGACAAAATGTAAAATTGTGCTTATCCTTCAGTATTTTCTTTCCCACTTCCATATGAATAGCCTATATTTGTATATTAAATGTATATTCTTATAATTTATATTCTCTCAGAAGTGGACATCTATAAGCTAATTTGTCTTGATAAATGGACCTAGTTATTTAAAATCAAAAGTTACGCTTAAATCTTAGGCTTAGGCTTTAAAATGTTTACCATTTTAAATAGGAAATGAGAGCAAAGAGAAATAATTAATCTTCTGCAAGTGATAATGTTAGCCAGGGCGGCTGTCACATAACCAGGAAGCGGATTTATCTATATTCTGCTTGTATAATCTGATGTAACTTTTTCCAAGCTCTTTGCTGCCATGAAAATCAAAAGTTTTTGTTTTTGGCAGATCAGTATGATAGTTCTTCAGGATCACTTCAGCTCATTTCCATAAAACCAATGGCAGCTCCACCCACCTACTCGCACCCCGCATCCTCCGACCGCAGTCAGGACTCTGCCATATTAAATGGAGAGGTAAGACTTGATTTTATTAGAGACAATCTCAGACGGCAACCACTGACAGACCACAGTCTGTTGACTGACCTTCTGATGCATTTTACACACAAAAAAGGTCTGTGGATATGAAATTTCCAGAATTGCTAATTGGATGACTGTTACGCAATTTCTGCGAGTCAGAGCACACAGGTTTACAGACCGGCAGGAAACAAGCCTCTGCAAGACTGTAACTATACAAAGACTTTATTTAACATATAGGCATAGGCTAGTCAACAAAAAATCTATTCCTAATATATCTCAATGGACACTCTCGCTTGCTTAATTTATCAAATTTGGGTTTCAAAGAAACCTGACACAGATTTCTTTTAGACTATCACTTTACCTATGGGAATTCAATTTGAGACACAATTTTAATGGATTTCTTTTTTTTTTTTTTTTTGTGGATGATTAGCCAGTCCACCTTCTCTCTTTCTCTCTATGTGTATACAGGTGAATTTGGCTCTGAAGCAGAAGTCAGACATTGAGCACTACAGGAATAAGCTAAGACTGAAGGCTAAGAGGAAGGGATATTATGACTTCCCTTCAGCTGAGGGGAAAGGCAGCACTAAAGACCTGAGTCAGCGACACAGGTACAGCCACGACAGGCCTCCACACCCTCACAGCAGAGCTCTGGAACAGGAGGACGACAGAGGCTCCACGTTTGTGAAGTATCGCAGGAGGTGAGTGATTTTGCTGGAATGGGAGCTTGTATTTTTAAACAAGATAAGGTTGTTTGCGTACTTTAATAGTTACCGTATGACTCTCAGATTTGTTGATCTACACAAATTATATCTCTATTAATTGTATTGAATGTGTACTTTATACTTAATCCTGGCTTAATCTAAGTCTGTGAAACTAGGCCTGTATTTTTTAACTCTTAGCACAGTTTTGAAAAGTTCGCTTTGCAATAATGTCAAATTAAATGTTTAAAATTTTAAATAATTATGTTTTAATGATCTTTTGCATGATTTATGTCTGACAAACAACAAATGTAAGTGAGGGAGGTAATCAACGAAGATGAAGGCTAAATAACAGCTTGTCTACACGCAAACACGAACAACAACCGACAACTGAAGGGTGAAACAGATGGTGCATCGCATACTATCCGTCTTAAATAGTATTCGAAAATAGAATTAGTACGTCTCAAATCATAGTATGTTGAAATGAGTATTCCAAAGATAACCGGATGGTCTACTATTTCCGGTCAGAATCCGAAGTGCAGATCGTTGCACACACTAACAGCCAATATTGCCCACAACATATTGCGCGTTGGACGAGGATTCGATTAGAACTACAAACATGAGTAAAAAGTGTTAAAAAACTACAGACATGGAGGATGGCGGTGATGTTGAGAGGTTTAGATAAAGGGGTTTGAGTGATTAATTATCAGTATCTTACATGACAAAAATTTTATTATTAAATGTTGTCCACATTATATTTCATATGCAGCAGCATTGTGAACTTTTGTAAAGATACATTTAGCCATTAACTTTTAAATTAATCATTATATTCAAATTGCAAACACATGAGGAGAGTCTCCGCATGAAAGACCCACGACTGGCAGATCAACGTGCTACAACATTTCTCTCTGAAACGATAGGAAATTATATTAGATTGAATGGAGGATTTTAACTGTGACAAGCTGATTGACAGGGCAGTTTATGTTGACAGGATGCACGTAACTAAGCGACAGAGCTGTCGATGACGAAGTAATATGTCCCAAAGCTTGCCTACTCTTTTGCTACACACTCAAAAGTATGTACTTTTTCTTCACACACACACACACACACACACACATATATATCAACATTATATATATATGTATATATATATACATATATACACAGTATATATATTGGGTCTGTGGTTGGCTCTGTCGCGTTGTGCTCTGTTGGGGGCATGGCAACAGCAGACGCAAGCTGGGCTGGATCCTCCTCACTCTCACCGATGGTGTTGGGGGATCTGTACAGATGTAATACCCTCTTTATGTAATTGTGGAATGTGCCTTGAGGGCAGTCTCTAGACAAGCACGCATTTGTCTGTTGATTTAGACCTGCCCAGAAATACACTCAGAGGCTGATGCCATCATCGTGAAGGAGGGTAGATAACGAAACCTGTTTGTGCTCCTCAAGGGACAGATCCCCATGGGAGAGAAGGAGGATCTGAACTGCTGCTGGATCCGTTTTTGTTGTTGGTCAGATCTTCAATTCAGCAATGTCGCAATATAAATAAACAACTGAAAATGAGGGCTATATATATGTCCTGTCTGTACCTGTTTGAATTATATTGTAAGTAAAAGTTTGTATTGGAACTTTTGACTCCTCTTCATCTTCTTCTGCCTGCACCACACCGTGACAGAAGAACGGACCGGCCAAAATGGATGATAGGGTAAAAATTATCATCATGGCTCAGGAGAGCAAAAGTTTTTTTTTCCTTTACAAAGGACTTTTGCCGCCTTGTTGTCACCAGCACCCTCGATGACGTGAGCCTGAGTACCTTGTTCTGGATCGGGGCCACATTTAACCATCCTATTGACCTCCCAGACACCACCGGACTGGATTGGAGGGAGATCGTTATCTGGTGTCTGGAGAGCATCGTGCCTCAATCTGGAACACAGTCAGACCCAAGGATTTTTCGCACCATGCCTGACTAGCCTGAGCTTCTTCACGTAATGCCCTCGTCTTCAGCCAAGATGGCCACCACCTCACAGCCTGAGCCTTCAGCCAAGATGGCCACCGTCTCGCTGCCTGAGCTCTCAGCCAAGATGGCCGCCGCCTTGCCGCCTTGCTGCCTTGCTGCCTGAGCCCTCAGCCAAGATGGCCGCCACCTCACTTCCTGAGCCCTCAGCCAGAATGGCTGCCACCACACCAATTCCTGTTCCCCGTTCTGATCCTAGACCTGTTCCTGCCCCAAGGACTGCCCATGTTCCCAGATCTGTTCCTGCCCCAAGGACTATCCAAATTCCCAGACCTGTTCCAGTCCGCGTTCCAGAGTCTCATCCCGCTGAGACCGTCCATCCAGAGGTGGAGTTGCCGTGGGTCTGCCAGCCTGCAGCTCCAGCCTGGTCGGTGGATCCCCGGTCTCCGCATCCAACCTCCGCGACCAGGACTCTACCTCTGCCCATCGATCCATCAGCTCAACCTTGGCTCCTACCTCCCTCAGCTCCACCATGGCCCATCAGTTCACCAGTTTCGCCAGGCTCCCTCGTCCCCCCGGATCCACCTTGGTCGCTCGTCGACCTACCCTCGCCTCTGGACTGCACTCCTCTGGCTACGTCTCGTCCCTTCGTCCCCCCGGCTCCATTGGACTCCTCACTCCCTTCTGTTCCTCCTTGGTCCTCACTCTCTCTGACTCCACAGCGCCCTTCTGTGTCCCGCCTGCACCTCAGTCGCCAGAGCCTGGGCTCGTCGGTTCTCCGGCTCCACCCTGGTCTTCCTTCCTTTGTTCTGTTTTCCCTCCACTCATCTGTTTCCTTGGTAACCCTCATTAGTTCATCTGTCACACCTGTTTACCTCGTTAGTCAGCTGTGTCTCGTTTTCCTGATCTGTTTCCCCATTTATTTAAGCCCAGTGTTTTGCCTTGTTCATCGTCTGTTCTCAGTCTTATTAAGTGTGTGTGTGAACCTTCTGCCTGTCTGTACCTGTTTGAATTATATTGTAAGTAAAAGTTTGTATTGGAACTTTTGACTCCTCTTCGTCTGCCTGCACCACACCGTGACAAATGTGGTATCAAATGTATTAAATATACTTGAAATTCAAGTAGTATGTTTATAATTTGTATTCCCAACATACTTATTTGAAGTGCATTAAAAATACATTGAACTGCATTTTAAAGGGGTCATATAATGCCATTTTTGTACAAGCTAATATGATTCTTTAGGGTCTAAATTAAAAGTTTGTAATATACTTTAATTAAAAATTATCATTAGTATTGTAAGAAAACACTCATTTTACCTGGTCAAAAACAGCTCTGTTTTCAGCACGCCGTTTAAGTGCATGTGTCTTTAAATGATAATGAGCTTTGCTCACCCCGCCCCTCTGTTCTGTGCGTACACCGTTTGTAATAACCATAACACCATAACCATAACGCGTTGTTCATTATAAGCGTGGGATTATGAATTATATTGAGAATGTTGTACATAGAAAACATGCCGTAATGTACCATGAGTGTAAACCTTAGCCACATTCATTGTGAAGCGTATGTGAAGCAATGTATTTCACTGATATTTGTTATAATGTATTTTGTTCAAGAGATTATACATGCTGCTGTACTTTTTTAATGTACTCTTATGTATTTATTTTGCAATGTACACAACAAGATACTATATTAAATTTTTCTTGATTTCAAAGTCTGTGTATGTCTTAACATTTATATTTATTTATTTATTTTGCACTTTTAATATACCATTTTGCATACTGAATAAAATAGCTTTATAATAAACTATTAGTGTAATGCTAATACATTTTTAATGAGCTGAAATGCTATTTAAATGTTCTTGAAGTACAGTAAAATTAAGCTTCAAATATGTTATAACTAGTTTAAGACATGAAAGTATATTTGAAATGTAACGAAACTGTAAAGAAATACACTTAAATGCACTAAATGTACTTGAAGTGGTTCCATTTTAGCACAACTTAATATATTAAAATATAGTGCAAATAGCTTAAAATTGATCTTAAGCATATCTTGAAATACACTTAATATACTTGAAGTTGTTTCAAAATAATAGATTTAATATGCACTTAGTATAGTACAATTTAAATATATTTATTTTTCACCTGGGCATATTGCTTGTATGTTTCAAAGACACTCATAATGAATTTGTAATGTACTTGTAACACAAATAAAGTACACTTTAATATCACTAATCAAGCATGTAATTAGTCCCTACACAGGCATACTTAAAGTATACTAAGTATACTTAAAGTTGTTCCAATTTAGAACACAAAAGTACACTAAATACAATTAAAGTTATGCTTTACTACAACTTAATTACTACTAAAATATACTTAGTACAAAATTTGTTGTTTCAAAATAGCACACTTCAAGTTAACTAATCATTAACACACTTGAAGTATAGGCTACTGGTAATTAGTCTGGCTGCAAGTATACTTAGCATTTTTTTTTTTTTTTCACCAGGGGGGTTTCACAGACAGGGCTTAGATTAAGCCAGTAGTAGATCTCAGATAAAATAGGACATTTAAGTAGCTTTTATAAATATACCTTAGAAAAGAAAAACATTTATGCTGTGCATCTTGAGGCAAACCAATGGAACTGACATATTTTGATATATGTCAGCGCAATATGCTTTCAGTTCAGACAACTCAAGCATTTTAGTCTGGTATTATGCTTAAGCCTTCTGTGAAACCGGGCAGTAAAGATGTATTGAAGTAGTGAAGAACTCTTACTTATTTATTTTATTATTTTTTACAGGGGGTTGCATTCATTTGAAAGTTTCGTTTAGTTTATTGATTTATAAAGCACATTTTAAAACAACAGATGTTGAAACCAAAGTGCAGTACAATACATATAAAACAGAATTAAAACAGATTAAGAAAAAAAAAAAAAAACATTTCACAGAAGGATGTTTGTAGTGATAAAACAATAGATGTAATGTTCAAAATGAAAGGCAAAAGTATGGTTAAATGGTTAAAAGTATCTTTTTGTGATTGTTTATTAAACCAGAACCCCTACAACATCATGTTCCATAAATAATAACCAATGTATGTATGCAACCAATATTAAGTTAAGAAGAATAGCAATTATAGTAAACTGAAAATGGTAAACAAATTTTTTATGTTTTCTATGCCTTCATTTTCCAGCAAAAGTGGTTAATAGTTAGCCTGGTAATACCAGACTCTGCTACTTCACTTTGCTTCGTAGAGAGAGTCTGGAATAGCATAATAGAGAAGTGTTCTCTTACGAGAGGTTCTCTCGTATTGCGTAGTTACTACGCTACGGGAAAGCCTTTCTTTCTCGAGATACTGAAGCCAAAAATTATCCTTAATTTTTATAATCTTGTCAACGCAGTGCGGCAGCCTGCAGACCTAGGGCAGGCTTACTAGCGTGCCCATTGGCTGCCCTGCGGCAACTGCAGCAGCCTACCGCTGAGCCCTTGGCGTGACGTCACGACCAATGAGCGCGCTTGGCGCGCTTAATGCGTCACAGCCCGCGAAAAGGGGTGTGGCTTAGCGTATAAAAGCGGGGCTCGGAGGCTGCTTCTCTGATTTCTGTCTTTTCAGCGAAGCTCTACGCATCGCTGCTCTCTGAGGAAGCCGCCGTCGAAACAAGCGACCAGCACGCCGAGGATCTCAGCCTGAGGACGCCGGCCGCCTTCGCCGCCTTCAGCTTTCCCTGCCTGCTTCGCTATCCGGCGAATATATCCTTTTACTGCTCTGTGTTGTATGTGTTTGTGTGTTCGCCCCGCGACACACTTTGCATCTAAAAGAGCGCGAGGCGTTGTTGCAAATGCCTCGCTCATCCTGTGGCTCGTGCAGAGCCGCGCTCAGCGACGGAGACCGCCACGTGATCTGCGCTCTCTGCCTGGGTTTCGACCACGCAGCCCGCGCCCTTCACGGGCGGCTGCGAACAGTGTGAGGACTTGCCGATGTCGACCCTGCGGGCTCGACTCGCCATGTTTCACGATCCTCCACCTTCTCCGGCTGCCTCTTCCGGGCCGCGTAAGAAAAAACGCCGCTCTCAAAGGCCTTCCGAGCCGGTGGTTATAGCTGAGCGCTCGCCGGAGCCCCTCCCGCGAGCCTCGCTCTCTCCTTCTCCCCCGCCCTTCACCGACGCGCAGCGGCCGGCCTCTGCCCGCACTGCCGTCGCATCAGGGGGTGAAGCAGACCAGCTGGTTACTCCCCTCTGTCAAGCCGCGCAAACGGCGCCGCTCACAAGGGATGTCAGAACGGACGGTCACGGGCTATAGCTTCCTTTACGTTACAAGGAAGCTACCCCCCCCCCGGATGACGCACGCCCTCTCCCCCTCTGTTCGAGCCGCGCAAGGCGCCGCTCACAAGGGATGTCAGAAGTAGACGGTCACGGGCTGGCTTCCTTTACGTTATAAGAAAGCTACCCCGCGTCTCGGTCGCGCGCGTCACTCTCCGGCCACCTCCGTTTCTCACACATTTCTCAGTCCCCTCCTAGCTCAGGCGACTAGAAATATCTATATTGCAGTAAACGAGCCTGTTGTTATACACGCACGCCTGCAAACAAACGATGTCACAGCACATAATGACATCTTCCCGCTCTCTCTCCCTTTGTTCGAGCCGCGCAACTGCGCCGTTCTCAAGGGATATCAGAGCGGACGTCACGAGCACCGGCGAAAGGAGGAAGAGAGAGTGATTTCGTCCCGCTTAGGCCGGACTTCCTCCAATCCTCGCATATTTCTCAGTCCCCTCTAAGTTCAGGCGGCTGGAAATACTAATACTGCAGTAAACGAGCCTGTTTTAATACACGCGCGCCTGCAAACAAACGCTCGGTCATATGCTCGCACTGACTGGAAGCTCATGTGTGCCCCTGTGGCTCAGTGGCAGAACATTAGGCTTCCGCACCAGAGTTCCGTGTTCGAATCCGGCTCTGGCAGCAGAAAAACTTTTTTCTGCTTGCTTCTCCGAGTTCGCGGCCAGCTTTCTTACATACAGAAAGCAAACCCGCATCTCACGGGATACATATTTCTCAGTCCCCTCTAAGCTCAGGCGGCTGGAAATACTAATACTGCAGTAAACGAGCCTGTTTTAATACACGCGCGCCTGCAAACAAACGCTCGGTCATATGCTCGCACTGACTGGAAGCTCATGTGTGCCCCTGTGGCTCAGTGGCAGAACATTAGGCTTCCGCACCAGAGATCCGTGTTCGAATCCGGCTCTGGCAGCAGAAAAACTTTTTTTCTGCTTGCTTCTCCGAGCTCGCGGCCAGCTTTCTTACATACAGAAAGCAAACCCGCGTCTCACGGGTTAAATATTTCTCAGTCCCCTCTAAGTTCAGGCGGCTGGAAATACTAATGCTGCAGTAAACGGGCCTGTTTTAATACACGCGCGCCTGCAAACAAACGCCGAAACACGATGCTCGGTCATATGCTCGCACCAACTGGAAGCTCATGTGTGCCCCTGTGGCTCAGTGGCAGAATATTACGCTTCTGCACTGGAGAACCGTGTTCAAATCCGGCTCTGGCGGCAGAAAAATATTTTTTTCTGCTGGCTTCTCCGAGCTCGCGGCCAGCTTTCTTACATTCAGAAAGCGAACCCGCATCTCACAGGATGGTGCTTGAGTATTTATGAGCGTCTAAACATATGAGCCATCAAAGCATTTGCTCTATAACGCCGATGGTGTTACAAGTGTAGAAAATGTGCCCACTCCCATGTGCTCACTGCTACACACAAAACACGGTCTCCCCGGTAACGCTCACAGAGCGCACTCTCATAAAGCGGACACATGCCGCTTGAGTACTAAGTGTAGTAAATGTGCCCACAACTCTGTGCTCACACCTAGCTGCTGCCCGCTCTATCACACAGTTACCCGGGTTGCAGATCCTCTAAAGCTCACAAACATTCCGGCTCTGGCCGAAGGTGTCATAAGTGTAGAAAATGTGCCCACTCCCATGTGCTCACTGCTTCACACAAACATGGTCCCCATGGTAACGCGCATAGAGCGCTCTCTCATAAAGCGGACACGAGCCGCTCGAGTACTAAGTGTAGTAAATGTGCCCACAACTTTGTGCTCACACCTACCCGCTGCTCGCTCTGCCATTCAGTTACCTCGGGTCGCACACCCTCTAAGCTCCCAAACACTGGCCGTGTCATAAGTGTAAACTCTGCGCCCGCTCACGTGCACGCGCACTCACTTTTAGACATTACAATCCCCACGCCGCTTTCGCGCCAGGGGTGTTTGTCAGCAAATCGCGCTCCATCCTCTGGGACCGAGCTACCGAACGCTGTACAGCCGGCCAATACTGTTTACCAGCCCCCGTGTTCGAGCACCAGCGGCGCGCACGCCGCTCCATCCTCTCTGATACAGGTTCCCCAATCCCGCGCAGCGCGGCGATCTGAACCCAGAGACCATTCGACCCCTAGCTATGCATGCGGAAGCATGGGAAGCTATTCAGGGCGCGTCAGAATGGGTGCTGAGTACTATAAAACACGGCTATTCGCTTCAATTCGCTCGTCGCCCTCCGCGCTTCAAGCACAGACGGAGACGAAAGTGAGTTCAGAAGCTGCGCACCTGCTTCAAGCTGAAATAGCGAAGCTGCTGCGCAAAAGGGCTATAGAACAGGTTCATCCTTCTCTGAGCGAGTCGAGCTTTTACAGCCGCTACTTCCTCGTACCCAAGAAGGACGGAGCGTTAAGACCTATTTTAGATCTGAGACATCTGAACAAAGCCCTCATGAGACGGCCGTTCAAAATGATCACAACCAGAAAAATCCTCGCGCAGATTCGCCCAGGAGACTGGTTTATCTCTCTCGATCTAAAAGACGCATATTTTCAGATCCAGATAACTCCCCGTCACAGGCCATTCTTGAGATTCGCCTTCAACGGTTGAGTATATCAGTACACAATCCTGCCCTTCGGCCTGTCTTTGGCACCCCGTACATTACGAAATGCATGGACACGGCTCTCGCTCCCCTGAGAAAACAGGGAATGCGAATACTGAATTATCTGGATGATTGGCTTATTCTAGCGCTGTCAGAGACGGAACTTGTGTCTCACAGAACAGCGCTTCTCAGCCATCTGGAGGATCTGGGTCTCTCGGTCACTGGACCAAGAGCTCGCTATCGCCCCGTCAGTCAATTTCCTTCTTGGAATAGAACTGGACTCGGTGGCTATGACGGCCAGACTGTCGGAGCAGCGCGCGCGCCGCATCCGCCTCCTCGCCGCATCCCTCCAAATAGGCAGCCGGGTTCCGCTGAGGACATTCCAGCGTATCCTGGGGCATATTGCCTCAGCTGCAGCAGCGCTCCAGCTGGGCTTACTGCGCATGCGCCCGCTTCAACGCTGGCTGAAAGCGCGCGTGCCCCACCGAGCCTGGGCGGCCGGCGGCTTGCGAGTCAAAGTGAATCAGAGCTGCATTTCAGCCCTGCAGCCCTGGCTGGCAGCCGTATGGTATCACACAGGAGTGTCTATGGGAGTGATTTCACACCGGAAAGTTGTCTCGACAGACGCTTCCAACCTAGGTTGGGGAGCGCTCTTCGAAGGCAGACCGGTCTATGGCCGCTGGTCAGACCAGGAGAATCTCCTACACATAAACTGTCTAGAGATGCTCGCGGTCGAGAAAGCGCTCAAACACTTCCTCCCATTCCTCCACGGTCACCATGTTCTAGTCCGCACGGACAATACATCGGTAGTGGCCTATGTGAATCGCCAGGGCGGTGTCAGATCAAAGACGCTCTGCACCCTGGCGGAACGCCTCCTCGTGTGGGCTCAGCACTCTGCGCTCGCTGAGAGCCGCGCATGTGCCTGGCCACCTGAACGAGGGCCCCGACAGACTGTCCAGGGACAACGTTCCCCCTGGGGAGTGGTCTCTACACCCCCAAACAGTCCAGTCACTGTGGCGCCGTTTCGGCAAAGCGAAAGTCGACCTTTTTGCGTCAAAAGACAACGCTCATTGCCCAGAGTTCTTCTCGAAGAACGAGGACGCGCTGGCCCAGACCTGGCCCAGCGGCCCGCTGTATGCTTTTCCCCCGGTCTCTCTGCTGCCTCAGGTCATCAAGAGAATCAGGGAAGCGCGCCACACAGTGCTCCTCTTAGCCCCATACTGGGAGAACCAAGCTTGGTTCCCGGATCTAATACAGCTGGCAGACTCAGCCCCCTGGCCGATACCGGTGAAGAGAGACCTTCTCTCTCAAGCCCGCGGCTCGATATGGCATCCCCATCCAGAGCGCTGTCTCTGCATGCGTGGAGCCTCAACGATTACACGCTGATCTGCCAGACGGGGTCATGAACACGATCATACAATCTAGAGCCCCCTCTACGAGGCGGCTCTACATGTCGAAATGGTCAGTGTTTAACAGATGGTGCACTGCTAAGGGGCTCGATCCACAGACATGTGGGGTATCGCGAGTACTGTGTTTCCTTCAAGAGTTACTGGACGCGGGCAGGTCCCCCTCCACGCTCAAAGTCTATGTCACGGCCATTTCAGCGCTCTCTGTTCAGAGCTGGGCCGCGCATTAGGAAGGAACGAGTTCGTCATCCGCTTCCTTAGAGGAGCCAGGAGGATGAACCACCCGCGACCCCCCTCGGTTCCTATGTGGGATCTTTCACTGGTCTTGGAGGCCCTGAAAGCGCATCCCTTCGAACCCTTGGAAACTGTGGATATGAAATACCTCACGCTCAAAACCGTTTTTCTGATAGCACTGTCTTCAGTCAAACGAGTGGTGGAACAGCTCTTTGTTTCGTTTGGCGGGCGCACCAAGGGTCTCGCCGCCTCGAAACACAGCCTGTCCAGATGGATAGTGGACGCTATTGCTGCTGCTTATGCGTCTAAAGACCTGCAGTGCCCATTGGGCATTCAAGCTCACTCCACCAGAGGCATGGCCTCGTCGTGGGCGTGGTCCAGCGGGATTCCCATTCATGACATTTGTGCAGCGGCAGGCTGGGCCTCCCCCTCCACATTTGTTAGGTTTTACAACCTGGATGTTCCCGCCTTGCAGGCGAAAGTGTTATCAGTCTAAGTCTCGCGTATGCCAGCCCACTATCTGTGCGCGGGCTACGTTGTGTGATTTAGCTCTACTGGTTGAGCTGCACTATACAGGGAATTGTCAGTTCGGACCGGCCGTGCCGCTCCTAACCCCCTAGTGTGTGCTTATGTACGGCGCTAGCCCTCTGTGGGCCGCCCGGCTCTCTGCTATCACGTTCCCCGGGCTCTCCCTGGGACTCATTCAGTGGATGCTGGGCGCGCACGGCGTTGACAAGGGTGTTCCCGTAGCGTAGTAACTACGCAATACGAGAGAACCTCTCGTAAGAGAACGTTTCGGTTACTAACGTAACCTCTGTTCTCTCTAGAAGAGGGAACGAGTATTGCGTAGCCCGCCGTGCTCGCGCCACGAGCTCATTCGCTTCATGCGACAGAAACCAGAGAAGCAGCCTCCGAGCCCCGCTTTTATACGCTAAGCCACACCCCTTTTCGCGGGCTGTGACGCATTAAGCGCGCCAAGCGCGCTCATTGGTCGTGACGTCACGCCAAGGGCTCAGCGGTAGGCTGCTGCAGTTGCCGCAGGGCAGCCAATGGGCACGCTAGTAAGCCTGCCCTAGGTCTGCAGGCTGCCGCACTGCGTTGACAAGATTATAAAAATTAAGGATAATTTTTGGCTTCAGTATCTCGAGAAAGAAAGGCTTTCCCGTAGCGTAGTAACTACGCAATACTCGTTCCCTCTTCTAGAGAGAACAGAGGTTACGTTAGTAACCGAAACGTTTTCTCTCTCGCGGGGGGGCGCTTGTCTGAAGTTTAAAATGATTGGTTACCCGTAAGCCAATCACATAACGTTTGGTTATGGCGTGTGTTATGCGCATGCTCAGCCGCATCTAACTTCCACTGTAAACACATGTATGATGCAAAAACTAAACCATCGAGCGAAATACCGGAGTGAACATGGCTGTGAACGACTTTTGCAGATTATGTGAAGTAAATCTACGCAAGTACGCATCCACCACGGTACAATCAGCGTCTACGTCACGGCTCTCAGCCCGCCCTCTGTTCGTTGATTGGCCCGGCTGTTTTCAGGCCGGTGGAAAACTGAAAGATACGCTGCTATCTCAGACTGACTACAGGAGCGAAATGAAATTAGCGGAAGTAGGAAGTCTGACGTAGTCAGGCTAGTTAATAGTTACCACAGAGTTACATTTTAGTTTACCAGCAATTAAATTTACAACATATTATCTCAAATTACAAATATATATTTAAAAAACAAACAAAAAAAAACATTTAATGTATTGAAAACATATTTAATCAAAATTATGTTCCCTTTCGTTGTCACTCCGAGTTACGTCGGATGACGACGAATGGGGTTTCGCTTAGAAATCCTATCATCTTCGAGTATATAAAACGAGCCAATGGCAAAGAAATGCCATGGGTCTGCGGAATTTGCATAGCGTAACTCCGCCCCACCCTGGGGGTATATAAGGAAGTGCGCTGGCAACATGCAGATATGTTTTCGCTTCGGAGCCAAGTTGATGTACTTCACTCCACAGCCAATCCTGAGATTCATCTCTTCATTTCTCTTCGAGACGAGCCTCTCTCCAAGTGTTGGTGTGACAGCGAGTTCCAGCGAGTGCACATTCCCTGCTTATCTGTGCAGTGATTTGCCAGTGTGTGTGTGTTCTCTCCCTGGTCGCTTCAGCATTTGTGGAGAAATCTCCTTTCTAAAAGAGCTTGCACGTGGCACGTCTTTTTAAAGATGCCTCGCCCGTGCACTTCTGGTTGCGGTTTTTCCATTTCTGACTCTGATGGGCACAATCGCTGTCTTGTGTGTCTGGGCTTAGAGCACGCTAAGGCAGCGTTTGTGGATGAGTCATGTTCCCATTGCGGGAACATGCCCATCGCACGGTTACGGTCGAGACTCAATGACCTTCATGGTAGAGTCCCCTCATCCGCACCCCGATCTACGGGCTCCGCGAGAGCTAGTACTTCGGCTGGCGGCCAGGGTGACCTGAGGATTACGGTGTGGGACAAAGCGCCGACTATTCCACGCTCCACACCGTCCTCTAGCGCCGTGCAACCCGCGAGTGCCCCGAATGAAACCGCCGTACAGTCCTCTGACTTGCCGCGCGTTTGATTCGGTGCTCCAGAGGAAGATGTGACGTCAATCGCTGCATCACAGGGTGGGCTAGAGTCCTTGGGAAGTGAGGATTCGGCTGTGCTGCCACCTTCGGGTGTGCCAGCATTGCCCGAGTCTGATCCCAAGATGACTGCCATGCTTTCCTGGGCAGCCGCGGCCATTGGGCTTGAGTGGTCCCCGCCACCTGGTCCGGTGCGCTCGCGGCTGGACGATTGGTTTTTGGGTGCCGCCGCTGATCCTCGTCAGCGCGCGTCCCCAATGCCTTTCTTCCCGGATGTGCATGAGGAGGTCACGAGGTCCTGGAAGGCACCATTGTCTTCTCGTGATCGCTCGGCGACCTCCTCCGCCCTGCCTCCTCTCGATCAGGCGGCTGCCAAAGGGTACACTGGGGTTCCCCAGGTTGAACGCTCTGTTGCGATGCAACTGTGTCCTCAGAGTGCTTCTTCCCGCGGTGACCCAAAGCACCCCTCCAAAGCCTGTAGGTTCTCTTCCACCCTTGTGGCGAAGGCCTATAGAGCTGCGGGGCTGGCGGCCTCCTCACTGCATGCCATGGCGACACTCCAGGTCTACCAGGCCCAGATGTTGCGTGACATGCACGAGGGGCGGACTGACCCAGGGCTCTTCGATGAGCTGCGTGCCGCCACCGACCTTGCTCTCCGAGCGACGAAGGTGACCGCACGCTCCCTGGGTCAGGTGATGTCCACTGTGTGGTCCAGGAGAGACATCTGTGGCTCAACCTGGCCGATATGCGTGAGGCCGAGCGAACCCATTTCCTCGACACTCCCATATCCCAGGCTGGCCTCTTCGGCGGGGCGGTTGAGGACTTTGCCCAGCAGTTCTCGACCGCCCAGAAGCAGACTGAGGCTCTCAAACACGTCCTGCCCCGACGGCCAGCTGCTGCCTCCACCCAGCCGTTGGCACAGGTGCCTCAGTCTGCTCGCCGCCGAGGGCGCCCTTCTACGGCTCCCGCCCCTCCCGCATGGCCCCAGCAGCAGCCTCCATCTAGGTCGCGTCGTGGAGGACGCCGTAGGAAGGCGCCACAGCCCTCTCCCGCCCCGTGCCCCGCTAAACGCCAGGCCAAGCGGCGCTCCTGAGACGGGCTGCTCAGAGATGGCGTTGAGTTCTTCCCAGGAGACGGTAGCAGGGCCGCTCCTTCCCCCGGTGGAGGGCCGGGGGAGAATCCTTGGTTTTCCCCACCGTCCCACGACGAGCAGCACCCTAATGGGGTCAAAGAAAGAACTCACTCCCCCATCTCTGAGCACACAGAGTGTCCGGATGACAGTGCGCGCCGCTCACGAGCCTCGCCACTCTCGTCCCCCTCTGTCGCCAGCTCCCTGCCAGAGCACGCCCCTGTGGGACGCTGGTCCTCCCCTGGCCTTCTCTGGCAGGACGCGGCTAATGACCGTGGCCCCGCACCGGGCCGCTATGCCACCCACACCTGGGCCGGTCATTCCGCCTCGCTGCACCACCGAGGGTACGTCTGTGGTCCGTATGACCCCGCTGGTACAGTTCCTGGAAGCCTGGTTAGAGCTTCCCAGGCTGTCCCGCTGGGTCGCCAGGACCATCAGGCTCGGCTACGCGATTCAGTTCGCGTGGTCTCCTCCCCGCTTCAGGGGAGTCCGCTTCACTATGGTCGGTGGCAATGCCCCGGTTATGAGAGCGGAGGTCGCTACCTTACTGGCGAAGGGTGCGATCGAGACTGTCCCTCCAGCCGAAATGAGGTCCGGCTTTTACAGCCCCTACTTCATTGTACCGAAGAATTCCGGTTGGTTACGACCAATCCTCGACTTGCGCGTCTTGAACCGCTCCCTTCAGAGGATGCCGTTCAAGATGCTCACGGCCAAACGCATTTTCGAGTGCATACGGCCGCAGGATTGGTTTGCAGCGATCGACCTGAAGGACGCCTACTTCCATGTCTCCATTCTTCCTCGACACAGACCGTTTCTACGGTTTGCTTTCGAGGGGCAGGCATACCAGTACGCGGTTCTCCCTTTCGGGCTAGCCCTGTCTCCTCGCGTCTTCACGAAGGTCGTCGAGGCAGCCCTTGTTCCCCTTCGGGAACACGGGGTTCGCATCCTGAACTATCTCGACGACTGGCTGATCCTAGCTCACTCTCGAGACCAGGTTTGCGAACACAGGGACCTAGTGCTCCGGCACCTAGCTCGTCTGGGCCTTCGGGTCAACTGGGAGAAGAGCAAACTCTGCCCAGTGCAGAGGATCTCTTTTCTCGGTATGGAAATCGACTCGGTCGCCATGTGCGCGCAGCTTACGAGCGAGCGCGCGCAGTCACTGCTGACTTCCCTTCGTCAGTTCGAGGGCAAGAGTGTGGTTCCACTGAAACTATTTCAGAGGCTCCTGGGGCATATGGCATCCGCAGCCGCAGTCACGCCGCTCGGGTTGCTTCATTTGAGACCACTTCAGCTTTGGCTTCGCGATCGAGTCCCGAGGTGGGCATGGCATCACGGCACGCTCCGAGTCCCAGTGACTCCGACCTGCCGTCAGTCCTTCACCCCGTGGTCGAACCTCAGTTTTCTTCGGGCCGGAGTGCCCTTGGAACGAGTGTCCAGGCATGTTGTTGTATCAACAGATGCCTCCACCACGGGTTGGGGCGCCATGTGCAATGGACATGCTGCCGTGGGCTCCTGGACAGGACCCCAGCGCCTTTGGCATGTCAATTGCCTCGAGTTGTTGGCGGTACGTCTTGCCCTGCACCGCTTCCATGCGTTGCTCAGGGGTCAACACGTACTAGTCCGATCGGACAATACCGCGACTGTAGCGTACATCAACCGTCAAGGTGGTCTGCGCTCCCGCCGTATGTCACAACTCGCCCGCCACCTCCTCATCTGAGGTCGCTTCGTGCCATTTATATCCCGGGAGACCTGAACCAGGCGGCCGACGAGCTGTCTCGGCTTCGGCCTCTCGCTGGAGATTGGCGACTCCATCCCCAGACGGTTCAGCTGATCTGGGATCAGTTCGGGGACGCACAGGTAGACCTGTTTGCCTCCCACGACTCGTCCCACTGCGACCTGTATTATTCCCTGACCGAGGGCACGCTCGGCACGGATGCACTGGCGCACAGCTGGCCGCGGGGCCTCTGCAAGTATGCGTTTCCCCCAGTGAGCCTTCTTGCGCAGACCTTGCGCAAGATCAGGGAGGACGAGGAGCAGGTAATTTTGGTTGCCCCGTATTGGCCCAACCGCACCTGGTTCTCAGAACTAGTACTCCTCGCGACAGCACCTCCCTGGCCAATTCCTCTGAGGAAGGACCTGCTTTCTCAGGGACGGGGCACCTTATGGCACCCTCGTCCCGATCTTTGGAACCTCCACGTGTGGCTCCTGGACGGGATGAGGCAGGTTTGAGTACCCTACCACCAGCGGTGGTGGCTACCATCACTTCCGCTAGAGCATTGTCCACGAGACATGCCTATGCGTTGAAGTGGAACCTCTTCGTCAACTGGTGTTCTTCTAAAAATCTAGAACCCACGAAATGCCCCATCAGTGTCGTGCTTTCCTTCCTCCAAGAAGGGTTGGAGCGAAGGCTGTCTCCCTCCACCCTGAAAGTGTATGTTGCCGCCATTGCTGCACATCACGACGCAGTTGATGGTAAGTCCTTAGGAAAGCACGACCTGATCGTCAGGTTCCTGAGGGGAGCCAGGAGACTGAATCCTCCTCGTCCTCCCCTCGTACCCTCTTGGGACCTCTCAGTGGTTTTAACTGTCCTGCAGAGTGCTCCCTTTGAGCCTCTGCAATCAGTGGAGCTTAAGTTCCTGTCAATGAAGACAGCGCTCCTGGTTGCATTGGCCTCCATCAAGAGGGTAGGGGACCTGTAGGCATTTTCGGTTGACGAAGCGTGCCTGGAATTCGGGCCAGCTAACTCTCACGTAATCCTGAGACCCCGGCCTGGATATGTGCCCAAGGTTCCCACCACACCCTTTCGAGACCAGGTGGTGAACCTGCAAGCGCTGCCTTTGGAGGAGGCAGACCCAGCCTTGGCACTGCTCTGTCCAGTACGCGCACTCCGTGCTTACGTTGACAGGACGCAGTGTTTCAGGACCTCAGACCAGCTCTTTGTCTGTCATGGTGGGAAGCTGAAGGGAAAGGCTCTCTCCAAGCAAAGGTTGTCTCACTGGATAGTGGACGCCATTGCTTTGGCATACCAGCAGCAAGGTCGACCATGCCCCCTTGGTGTGACGGCCCACTCCACCCGGAGTGTGGCATCCTCTTGGGCTCTAGCGCATGGCGCCTCGCTAACAGACATCTGCAGAGCTGCAGGCTGGGTGACACCTAATACATTCGCGAGATTCTACAATCTCCGAGTGGAGCCAGTTTCTTCTCATGTACTCGCTTCAACTAGCCGGTAAGAGATTCTGCTCAGGTGTCTTCGCTTGCTCGCCATTCCTCTCCACGGACGGGATACGTGCGATATTCTCCTCAGGTGAGCCTAATAAGCCCTGAGTCTCCTCCAGCACTGACGACGTCAACGCCAGAGTTATGCCACCGGCAGCTTTCTCGCTTGGCTAGGTGCCTCCATGTGCATGGTTCCCCCTCTGGGTGACCCCCCACATGTGTATTCCACTGTAAGCCTCTTTTGAGCATGTGTCTTTCCCTTGGCAAGCCACCTTGCCACCCCTGGGGTTGAAATATTCCACCTGCGGCTGGACACCCCAGTGTTACTCCGTATGCAGCCCTTCGGGGTCATATGTGTATTCTAAGTCCCCCCCTTCGGGTTGGGCATGATTGCATATTTCCACTGGATATGCTTCCCAGTGTACCTTGGTATTCCTGTGTTAAGTAGGACTCCTTCGTCCGTGCTAGTCTCACGACAGGGAGCTCAGACTTACGCAGGGCACTGGAAGACAGTCGAGAGGTGGCGTGATTACACTGGGAACCCCATTCGTCGTCATCCGACGTAACTCGGAGTGACAATGAAAGGGAACGTCTCGGTTATGTATGTAACCCTCGTTCCCTGAGTAGGGAAAGGAGACGTTACGTCTCCCTGCCACTTCCGCTGTACCGCTGGAAACGCCTGAGTTCAGTCTCGGCTCCTCAGCGAAGACATATCTGCATGTTGCCAGCGCACTTCCTTATATACCCCCAGGGTGGGGCGGAGTTACGCTATGCAAATTCCGCAGACCCATGGCATTTCTTTGCCATTGGCTCGTTTTATATACTCGAAGATGATAGGATTTCTAAGCGAAACCCCATTCGTCGTCATCCGACGTAACGTCTCCGTTCCCTACTCAGGGAACGAGGGTTACATACGTAACCGAGACATTTTTGCATGTTGTGCATCCCACTATGATTTACTAGCATGGCATCATCATACTCAGATTCTAGTATTCTAGCTGGTGTGTGGTGAGCGCACTGGCGCCGTTGTACTGCGGCTGCCGTCGCATCATCCAAGTGGATGCTGCACACTGGTGGTGGTTGAGGAGAGATCCCCTGATATGATTGTAAAGCACTTTGGGTGTACAGTAGTACATATGAAAGCGCTATATAAATGCCTCATTCATTCTATAGTCAGAATATGAGTCTAATACTGCTCCATTGGGATGTAATTAAGGGGTGTGTTTCAACCAAACCAGGAAGGAAAATGCCTCTGCACTCAATTGGATAGACCTACAACCAATCTGAGAAACAGAGTAAGTGATATATATGCTCTTCATACATCTTTCCGATTGTCAAATGCCTTGATCGGGGTTCTCTGTTCCTCTTTTAAAATTAATGCGCTGCCGACATCTTCTATTACAGACGCGATGGCGGAATCTACAGATCTCAATTCTCCAGCGGCAGTCATCTTTGTTGTAAAGGAATTCAGCCCAAGCACTCATTGGTGATGTGGATGATTACGTTACTGTTGATCATTTGTCCATCATCGTATAAAGCCCGACCCTGACAATTTGATTGGTACGAACAGCTCTGGTTCAGGCATAGTTGCTCCACAACGGATCAAGTCCAGACCGAACTTCCCGACCTCAAATGTTGTGGGCGGGGCTAAGTTCGGCTGGCATCCAGGCTAATGATTTACTATATCAATGGTTCCCAACCCTTGTTGTGCTGACTTTTTCTAACATTTGCCAGAGGACCAGTATAATCAATGTGCAGTGAGCTTTGTTGACTAGCTGTTAGCAATCATGAGCCTTGATGATGAAAACATTGTGTGCTCAGAAATGTCTGTTGTTCTTTGCCCTGGAGTTCAGGAGTAGACACAAAAGCCACTGTCACAGACAGGACTGTATCAGATATCTAGCACAGCCTATGCCCGGTCTCATTAGCTGACCAAAATGCCCTCACTTTGGAGTTTTGTCTCAGTTTAAATATTTAATTTCCTTTATGTATCTATTGGCACTCTGTCAAATCATGTGTAATTTGCTGCTCATTCTATAATAAAGGATAGTGTGTCTTTCTGCTGCTTCTAGCTTTTCATTTGATGAATCCTCAGTTGCCAGGGATCATTGGCACAGCTTAAAATCTAACTTCAATAATTTGTTCTGTTGCCCTTGCAAAAGATATGAATGAATGAATGAATTTGGTAGTTGTCCACCATGTTGTATTTAGCTTCCCTTTCTTTTTTGATCAATCAATCAATCAATCAACAAAGGAAGGAATCAATATAATGTGCAACTCGACCACAAAAAGGTCAAGTCAAGTCACATTTAATTATATAGCGCTTTTTACAATACAAATTGTTTCAAAGCAGCTATACAGAGAAAACAGGAAAATAATGCAACAAAGTTTGTTTCCAGAAGAAAATAGCGTCACAGTCCAGCTTATAAGTTCAGTGATGTTTCATTTTTGTTGTAAAAAAGTTATTAATTTAGTTCATCTAACAGGGGAGAGTCTAGTTGACACAACCTCTTTTGACACTTCAGTGATGTGTTGTGGTCGTGTCTAGACGCAGGTCCTCCATCTGATTTGGATACGGCAAGGATCCGGCTGACTACATCATGCGTTGTGGTTGTGTCTAGTTACAGGTCCACCATCTGATCTGGATACAGCCCGGATCCAGCTGATTACAGTAAACCTCGGAATAAGCAGAAAGCCTAACATTAGCGTAGATGCCATTCTTCTTATGATGTAACGAGTACATCGGGTGTTATAGGAAGTGTTCCCGGTTCCGGCTGACCTAATTTATGCAGCCTAATAATCATTTAACAGATTTGAATAATAGGAATGTATAATTTTCTATGTGTATGCCAGGTTAAAGAGATTTGTTTTTAGTCTATATTTAAACTGACAGAGTGTGTCTGCTTCCAGGACAATGTTAGGGAGACTGTTCCAGAGTTTAGGTGCTAAATAGGAAACGGATCTACCTCCAGCAGTTGATTTTGATTATCAACTGGCCAGAGTTTTGAGATCGCAATAGACGTGAAAGACTATAATGCGTAAAGAGCTCGCTCAAGTACTGGGGAGCTAAACCATTTATTGCTTTGTAAGTAATCAGCAATATTTTAACATTTATACAATGTTTAATAGGAGCCAATGCAGTGTTGACAGAACCGGGTTAATATGGTCATACTTCCTGGTTCAAGTAAAAACTCTAGCTGCTGCATTTTGGACCAGCTGTAGTTTGTTTATTATGCATGCAGGGCAACCACCCATTAGAGCATCACAATAATCTAGCCTTGAGGCCATGAACGCATTAACTAACTTTTCCGCATTTTTCATTGAAAGCTTATGTCGTAATTTAGATATATTTTAAGATGGAAGAATGCAGTTTTTCAGGTGCTAGAGACGTGGCTTTCAAATGAAAGATTGGTATCAAAGAGCACACCCAGGTTCCTAACCGACGACGAAGACTTGACAGAGCAGCAATCAATTGTTAGACAGTATTCTAGGTTAGTACGTGCAGAGGTGTTTGGTCCAATCATTAGAAACTCTGTTTTTTCAGAATTAAGTAATAGGAAATTAGTAGTCATCCAAATTTTTATACCAGCTATGCATTCCGTTAATTTCTTGAATTGGCAAGTTTCGTCGGGGCGCGAAGAGATATAGAACTAAGTATCATCGGCATAAAAGTGAAAACTAGGCCATAGGACCATATGATTTGATTCCAGCGATGCGGAAAACACGGACGGAATCGCGGAATCCATATTATTTATTTAAGTCATTACTTTTACAAATAATTGGAATGGATTTTTAAAAAATATATATTGGTACAAATATTTTTCTATTAATTGATTAGTCAGCTAATCTATTTTGACGTCATATTTTTGTCCCGTCCCATGCTAGTTATTGCAATTGCAATTTCGAGAGTGAATCCTGCATTTATATGTAGAGGTCACTTTCGAAATTTTGAAGCATGTAATTCACTCTTAGCAGCATGAAAAACAAAACTTTTATTCAATGGGTTATATAGCCTTGAAAGCACGCAAAAAAACGCTCTATTTACAATCACTTAAAAGCTGTCATTCATCTCAGTCGCTCAAAGTTCCATTAAAATCAATAAATTTGTCTACACTGCATAATGAATCTCTTACTTACATTTTGTCTTTGTTTGTTAATGAGAGAATTTGCGAGTGTGCAGAACGCTGCACTGAACAACAACTCAGCGTTTTCAGCAGTGAGTGGATTCTAACTTTAGCACCTCTGGTTGGCCATTGCATTCAAGAATTCAACAAACATGTTTGTGATTGGCTACATTACTCACCGCTTCAAAAACATGTTGTTAAGAAAAACATTTGACGTTCTGCAAAAACAAATATGCACTGGAGCGTTTGCCAAATCTGTTTCACCAATAAAATTATATTACAGTATCAACTGAGGGTGCTTTTATATATTTGTTTGAGGGTGCTTATATTAAAATTTGACTTTGAGATGTTTTTTATCAATGTTTTGATTTAAAAAAAAAAAAAAAAAAGATTTGTGATTAAACATTAATTGGCAGACACACTGCATGACCGCTGTAATCCCCATAGGGGCCGCAAACCCCTGGTTGAAGACTGCCTTACATAAATATTTACTTCAATGGACATGACAAACTCATACATACACACATGCATATGTAGGCTCTAGAAATTACCATTTATATTTATATGTCCAGATGTATTTGCAGAATTTGATGCTATTGTACTAAACTGTATGTATGTGTGTGTGTGTGTGTCTGTCTGTGATGGTTTCAGACCCTCTCAGGTGAGTCACCCCACACATCGCAGCAGACAGTCTCTAAACAGTCCCAGTCCTGGAGGAACAGAGATGGATCTTCTGGTCATGAGAGAGAGACCCAGAAAGGGGATCCGTAACAGTGGCTATGATGTGAGTGTTTTTTGTGAAAAGCATTATAAAGCATTAGCAAAATCAAATGGAAAGGGTTCAAAAATAGCTGGCAGAGCATGGAGTCAGCTACAGGTTGTGGCTTTGGATAAATGCATCTGCCAAATGCATAAATGTATACTAGACAGTTACATATGATATTGCAAGGCCTTTCTTGGTTGTGGGTGGGTTGTGATACGCTTGTTAGTTTAGTGTTAGATACTGCTATATGGAAGAAAAATAATGACAAATGTCTCGGTTGTTTTGTTTTCTTAACTTTATATTGCGGTGAGTGCTGCAGAACTGGGGATTCCCTCAATACGTCATACTCCTGGATTCCTCTGCGGCCAGGACACTTAACGCTTAATGGACTAATACAGTAATAAAAAAGACAAAACTCCCACCTTATTGGGGATGTAGGCTAGATATTGGAACAGGCAAGCGGACTCAGAATATGTTGTTTGTTGTTGATTGACTGACTGACTGATTTATTTATTTATTGCAAAATTAATAAAGTAAAAAAAGCTCTGGTCTTTATTTTTTAAATGGAAGAAGAATCATAAGGTGATCTGAATCATGATGCATGTTCGTCACTATGATTTGGAATGGAGAATGGAATAAATGTTGTCAAATTCTTATTTCCTTACTGTAAAAAAAAAAAAAATGTATAAAGCGTGTAAGCATGTATAAAGCATGTAAGCATGAAGCTTATATGTGACATTATCAAGACAAAGTCAGTGGCACACACACAGTCGTGTCCCAGATCTTAATTAACTGTAGTATGCTGACTGGGTGCACCTCTCAGCAGTTGTAAACCTGCTGACAAGTTTTATTTGAAAACAAGCTTACCTGTTTTGAGCATGAAAATTGGCCTCTAAGCATTTAGTAGTAAAAAAAAAAGCCACACAGTCTTTGTCTTTGTCCATAATATGAGTTATACTGTTGTGGATTCACCTGTGTCCCTGTACTTAATGTGGATTCTGACTCTGTGTAAAAATAGCTTTATATTGATTACAGTAGCCGCTGTAAGGGAACTTGGATCAATATAACTGTCACGTGTCAGTGCTTGTTTGGACTTTCAGTTTGTGGCTACATCTACATTAATCCGGATACATTTGAAAACGGCGTTTTCGTTTATAAACGCTCTCCGTCCACACTAGCGTTTTCAGGAGTTTTCGGACATTTCAGTGTGGATGAGAAACTTTTGAAAAACGCCTGAAAACGCTAAGTTCACCTTACTGCGCATGCGTAAAACCCCACAAAAGATCACTGATATGATTCAGATGGAAAAATAAATAATGAAGTTATCGCGCAATTCTTCTGACAGGATAATTTTATTTAGTAAAATATCTCACCATTCACTGATACAGTCCAGGTCACACGCAGTCACCATATGTTTGGACTAAAACGCAACTGCTCTCATGTATTGCCGAAGGATAACAAATGTTAGTAAATTCTGTCATCTTTGCAGGACTGTGATATGAAGAGTGTGCAATGTAGAATATTTTTAGCAACAGTGTTAAAGTGAATAGCACATAACAGGCACAATACTGGTATAAACATGAATATCTATTGGTACAATATGCGTAACATGACTAAACTTACGTCATCTTTTTTAACCCTCTGGGGTCTAAGGTGTTTTTGGGGTCCTTGAGATGTTCTGACATGCCCTGACATTTGTGCTTTTTTCAGTTGCTTATAAACATATTAATGGCAAAGGTGTAATTACACTCTATTTAGCACAAACAGGGCTACATAATATGTGAGCAACATGTATGTACATGTTTGTATTATTGAGAGGATAATGTTTATGCATGGTTATTGAAAAAACTAAAAACTAAAGTTTCTGAAATAAGGCCACAAAACACATACTAAATATGTGTCAATAAGACTTTTGACTAATGGATGTTGTCGCCTAGAATTTTTTCTTCAAAATGATGTGAAAATCATCCTGCCTAATCATTCACATAACATAATTGTGTTTGCAAATTGTATAATATCCAAGGAAAACATGTCTAGTAGTTGTGCAGTTAATTCTCATATTTTCAGTTTTGGAATATGTATCCTCTCCCCAAATTTGTCACTAATAAAACACAATAAAATTATTTAATATATTTACCTTTTAATAGTTTGTTTACATCTACCTTGTAAATATATATTTTTTATTAAAAAGGTTACAATTACAACAACAATTCAAGTGTAATCTTTCTTTGTAAAAACTAATGTATACATTTTATCATACATATTTCAAAGTTAAGGATTTGATTGATTATTTGATTACTTTATTTTTGACAAAACATACTATATTTAACATATGAGCAAAAATTGGCAAACAAAAGCTTATTTGAGGTGGCAGATATTTTACAGTAAAAATGTATAATCTATCCAAAACTAGCCAACGAAATGTTGTTTTTCATATGTCTGTAACATAGGTCTTTCGTTTATATAAGAAATATAAATGTTAATTTGCAGTTTAATACTTTGCTTATACAAATACATTTTATTTCAACATATTTCATATATAGCAAAATAGTTTGCTAAAAGCGGATCATTCATTCACACACAGAAACGCGATTCAAATTTAAACCGTCTTTTTGCGAGTTGTGGTAAACAGCGCGCATCTCTGCCGTTCATTCATTCACACACAGAAACGCGATTCACTTGAGAATGAAAAAAACTTACTACAGTATTCCTCAGCTCAGCTGGATCCGTTGTCCTCGAAATACCAGCACTTCTGAGGTACATTTTCCATTATTATTATTACGATAGTATTATTCCTCACAGCGCCGCGAGACGGTGTAAATAAGTACAATGATCTGAATAAACTTGATGTGTTTTCTCGAGCTGATTGTGGGCGTTCACAGTTTGCATGGATGCCTCAGTCATTTGCGTTTGAATAGCACGCACTCTCCGTGGGCGGGGTCACATTAAAACTTAATGAGCTGAGATGAGAACGACTGACATCTCTCTCTTTTCATACAGATTACATAAACTGAGAATATTTGGGGTTTTTTTTATAAAAATTACTTCATGTAAAAGAAGAGAATTCAAGCTTCATGCCTGTGTGTCTGTATGCCTGTTTGACTGAGTATGCGCTGAGTTAATGTTCATTTTCAGACGCGTTTTAGAATTGACTTCACTGACAGAGAGAAAGCAGAACTCACATCATGTTTATTTTTCTTTATTTGGCAAAAAGCACAACACTTTGTTTTTATTGTGAGTATACACAAAAATAATACACACTTAACAGGATCGATTGATGTATGAAACTGGTTTGTAAGATCAAAGTCAACAGAGTATTTGGGAGTCTCGTTTGAACTGATAAGAAAAAAAGCAAGCAAATCACGCCGGCGTGATTGTCGACCCCAGGGGGTTAAATACCACCGGTTTCACAGTCAATGCTGTGCCGTGCCGAGGCACAACCCACATAAAGTTGATAATTCCGCAAATAACTGCAGTTGCAGATTTCGAACAGAGATGGCGACAAAGAGGAAAAACTACGGACTGCAGCTTTGCAGATTTGCACCAGTTCATCAAGAATTAGGAGATTGTGTACTTGCATTTGGATTCATCTGTGAACGTGTGCTTTCCCTTTCGTGGCAAAGTTGCTGGAGGGAATCTCTTCGATGCTGATTGGCTGGGGGTCAGTTGATGTTGCGTTCTGAGGGACAACACTCGATGTTGAATGGATGGTTGGCTTTGCCTGGTGGAGCCTCGTGTACCGGTTTCCTGTATTGCGGGTTGCTATGAGTTTTCTCTGAGTCTGGATGAGCTGCCGGAGCAAGTACCCTGAGAGGGTTTTCTTTGGCGAAGTTCAACAAAGGCTCATACGGAAGAGTTGAGGAGTTTGGGGAGAGCTCTTGGTGGTTCAAGGAGCATGTAAACGTGCAAGCTGGACGATGGAAAAGTCAGCACGAATCAAAGAAAGAGCTAAGGTCACTGTAAAACCCAAGGCAAAAAAGCAAAGCAAAACTACTTGTCATTGGGTTATAACCATGTCTATCTGACCCGTCCTTCCAACTGTGTCAGCCAATCAGATATTGTCTTGGGGTCCTACGCCCTTGTTAAAATATGTTCATTATGTCCTCAGTTGTATATTATGTAATGTAATGCTGTACTGTCCTGTATTGTGCATATGTTTATGCCACAGGGTGGCACTAAGGTGCAGGCTATAGAGGACGCGTTTGCGTCATTATGTTTGTCCCAGTTGATTTGCCGTAGTTAAAACTGAAAGCTTTCTGACCGTGAGACTGATGTGTCTGCAGCTTAAAAAATAAATATGCAAAAGAACGGCTAAAGATGATTCATTTCTATCGTCCACTCTTTTCCTCCTAATGCAACACTAGCTGCAACAATAGTGTAACATAACTCAAAGAAAAATGCTGACGCATATGCAGAGTTGATTTTACTGTTAGATGACAAAAGTCTCTCATTAGTTATGAGGGATGCGCCCAACAATGTAAGAAAAGCTCTGGAAATATTGAGAGAGTATTATGCAGGGAGGGGAAAGCCCTGTATAATCAACTTGTACACCATGTTGCCATCGCTTCAGAAGGCAAACAATGAAAGTGTAATGGACTATATAATCAGATCAGAAACCGCCATCACAGCACTGCGGAACGCGGGTGAAAGTTAGGAGACGGACTGCTAGTGGCTATGGTCTTAAAGGGATTGCCTGAGAGTTTTAAGCCATTCGCAATAAACGTGGCACATACAGATGATAAAATCACGTTTGCAGAATTCAAGACTAAACTACGTAGTTTTGAAGAGACAGAGAAGAAAAAAGCAGCTGAGTCGAGTGACAGTGCGATGAAGACTCGCCAAGACGAGCTCACGTGGCTGGATCAAGGACGACACAGAGGTGGTGTGCTTCAAGTGTGGCACCAAAGGCCACCGAGTGAAAGGATGTCGACAGAAAACATGGTGTAGTCTATGCAGAAGTGACACGCACAAAGATGCCACGTGAAGGCATAAGGACAAGGACAGTAAAGACAAAATGGATGGTGTGAGTAAAGCCTCAGAAGATCCTGAGGACTACATGTTCAAGATGAGAGACGCAGGGACCGATACCCAGCGGCAGCCGGCATGCAGCATCCAGGAGAGGGGTCTGATGGTGGACATGGGGCTACCTCTCATATCATCACGGACGTAACCATGTTCAAGAGTTTCGACTGTCGAGCTGGCAGACGGCACCCGGTGCAGTGGGGTCACTCAGCGGAGGGGAAATGCTGAGGTTTCCCTCATCGACAGCAGAGGACAGCGACACAAGGCAGTGCTGAAAGATGCTTTGTTCGTACCGTTGTACCCCCAAAGCATCTTCTCAGTGAAGGCAGCGACCACAAGTGGGGCTACAGTTGTCTTTAAAGAAGATAAAGACGCCCTGCTAACCAGAGACGGTACCAGATTTAACATTCACATATATGGCAGGCTGTATTATTTGCATACTGAAGCTGAGTCTAATGATAAGTGTAATGCATGTCACACCATACAGACATGGCACGAGATATTAGGCCACTGTAACTATGACAATGTTCTTAAGTTGCAGAATGTTGTTGAAGGTATGCAGATCAAGAGCAAAACAGGCAGACCCGAACAACAGTGTGAGGTGTGTATTCAGGGAAAGTTTGTCCAAACCAGAAATAGGGACCCTGATACCAGAGCAAAGGCTCCCTTACAGATGGTACAGATCTCGCAGGTCCAGTAGCCACAGAGTCGATAGATGGTTACAAATATATGCAGTAATTTACTGACGATTACTCGAGCGCAGTGTTTGTATATTTTCTAAAGAAAAGTGACACAGTACAGGCTACGGAAAAGTTCCTAGCAGATGTATCCCCTTACGGGAAAGTGAGGTGCATCAGATCCGACAACGTAACAGAGTTTACGTGCAGTGATTTCCAAGCACTGTTGAGGAAAAACAGGATCAGACATGAAACATCAGCTCCGTTTTCCCCACACCAGAACGGAACTGCAGAAAGGGGTTGGCGTACTCTTTTTGAGATGGGTAGGTGCATGATAGTTGAAAGTGTACTACCAAAGCAGCTATGGCACTATGCAGTACAAACAGCAGCAATGGTACGCAACAGGTGTTTTAACAGGTGTACAGGGCAGACTCCTCATGAGTTGCTGACAGACAAGAAGCCTAATGCATCTAAAATGCAAAAGTTTGGGTCTGTATGCTACACGTACAAACAGGACAAGGGAAAACTTGATTCCAGATGTGACCAGGGGCGTTTTGTAGGTTATGACAAGAAAAGCCCGGCGTATTTGGTGTATCATCCAGATATGAACAAAGTACAAAAACACAGGCTAGTGAAGTTTGTGAGCAAGGCAGCTGTGGAAAAACAGACACAGACAGGTGAGCCAGATCCAAGCGATGGCTATGACAGTGTGAGCCCCAGGGCTAGTGAGACCACACAGAGTAGGAGTACAGAAAATGCTCCAGAGCCAAGTGTACGGAGTAGAAGTGCACAGTGATAGTCCAGGTGAAGTAACGAGGTCTTGTGACATAATCAAACACAACAGAGTGTGACAAGTGGTGAACCCAAGAGTAGGCGGTATATGACTAGAGAAAGAAGAACACTGAGTTACTTAGATGACTTTGTAACTGAAGACAGTGATAGTGATGGGGTTCATATCACGGTAGACTACTGCTGCAGAGCGGTGTGTGGCATTCCATAGACTTTCATTTGGGAGAGCAATGGGGTCAGCTTACTCAAAAGAATGGGTAAAAGCCATGGACAAGGAAATCCAGTCCTTGAACGAGAACAAAACCTTTACCCTGACTACACTGCCAATAGGCAAGAAAACAGTGGGGGGTAGATGGGTTTACTCTATCAAGACTGATGTAGATGGAAAAAATAAATACAAAGCACGGTTTATGGCCAAGGGTTACAGCCAGAGAATGGGAGTAGACTATGGGGAGACGTTTTCACCCACGGCAGACTTGACGAGTGTAAGGGTGGTGCTACAGAAATCAGTACAGGAGAATTTACTCCTGCACCAAATGGACGTGAAAACAGCGTACTTGCACGCTCCCATAGACCAGAGGGTTATAAAGAGAAAGAGGGTATAGAGAAAAGAATGCAAAATAAGTGGTGCTTCAGGGTGTAAAATCTCGGTGCTCTTTGGTTGTATGGGATACTTGAAATCTAAGAACTTAGAAATTCCAAGGCACTCGAAATAAGTAGGAAAAAGTTAAAAAGCCTTTATTTCATTGATGGCTGTAAACATTAAAATTGGTGACAGATCCACCTACGCGTTGCGGCCAAACATGCCTTCGTCAGGGTGTGTAACCATAAAGATAAAGATGGCGCCGATGTGTTTGGCAGGCCGTCCGTTCCTGAGACTTTTTCCAAGTTTGTTTATTTTATGGTGTTTTATGAGTCTTTTAAGCCAAGTGATTTTAAATTCAAGTGTTGCTTTAAGCCAAAATGCGCTGCCATTAATAGCGTATGATTGGCAAACTCTATTGAACATTAAATTCCTGGTGGATGAGCAATCTCACCGGGTGTCGCTGGGTGCATATGGCACTCCACCACCGCTGTTGAAGTCCGTGCCGTCCTTTCTGTGGCGCGTGCCGTGTTTGCCGTCGGGAAGAAAAAGGCCGAAGGCGTAGAGGGAAAAGAGGTGGCGTCGCTGTTCAGATCAAGCTCACCCTGGTGAAAAACCGAGAGAGGTATACCCTTCGGAAGTCCTTTATCAACGAAATGGACTGCTGTCATTTCATAAGATGCCGTTCATTGGAACCATCGTATCCCTGGAACATTCTGATTTCCCCTACCTCGTCCGGATTGCAGGAATTGTATCACCCGCCTCGACTTCACCGCGGTGGTGTGAGATCGTGCAACATTAGACCTCTGCGTCGGATATCTCAAGTAAACAAAGACCCAGTAAAACTGAGGATTGCCTTGATCAACGCAAGATCAGTGGTAAATAAGACTTTCTTATTGAATGATTTTTTTAACGAGAGCGGTTTGGATTTTATGTTTATTACTGAAACGTGGATCACGAGTGGAGAAATAAGTCCTTTTTCTGAACTTTTACCACAGAAATGTAAGTTCTACAATACTCCTCGTTCATCTGGCCGAGGAGGAGGGTTGGCCTCTATTTTTAAAGAGAAGTTTAACTGTAGACAAATAGTAACGGAGGAATATCAGTCGTTCGAACTGCAGCTAATGATATTGGACAGTGATAACCCAGTTTGAATTGGCAACATTTCAGTGGTTACAAGAGGTGGTAAGTAAATTAAAACCTACAGGCTCCGAAGGAGATATGGTCCCACCATGGTTTTTTAAAGAAAATATTGAAGTGATTGGGCCTGCTACCCTGCAAATTATAAACAAAAGTTTAGCTTCTGGGATATTTCCAAACATGTTAAAACAGGCATTTGTACAGCCTCTATTAAAGAAACCAAATCTGGACCCGACGGTTTTGGCTAATTTCAGACCGGTATCTCATCTTTCATTTTTATCTAAAATTTTGGAAAAAATTGTCTTTTATCAATTAAATAATTTTTTAGAATAACACAAGATTGGTGAAGTGTACCAGTCCGGTTTCAAGAAACATCACTCGACTGAGACAACTCTTATGAAAGTTTTTAATGATTTGTTGATGACTGTTGATGCTGGAAAATCTGCTGTGTTAGTTTTATTAGATTTAACCGCCGCTTTTGACACAATTGATCATTCAGTGATGATCTCACGTCTGGAGTAGTATGTGGGGGTTCAAGGAAATGTCCTGGAGTGGTTTAATCCTATCTGACTGATAGAAGTATGGTAGTGAAGATCGGGACATGCTCATCCAGATCAACACCAATCATGTGTGGAGTGCCGCAAGGTTCCATTCTTGCTCCTATTTTATTCTCGCTTTATATGATTCCTTTGGGAAATATCTTCAGGAAATATAATATTAAGTTTCACTGTTACGCTGATGATGTACAAGTGTACCTGCCACTGTCACATGAAAATGGTTTAGAACCTCTTATGGCATGTCTTTTAGATCTCAAAACATGGTTGACTGCGAATTTTTTACATCTAAATGAAATTAAGACTGAGATTTTAGTTTGCAGCTCGAGTGGTACAACTCAATTGGACTTCGGCCCTTTGTCACCTCATGTTAAAACATGTATTCGTAATCTAGGTGTAAATATTGACAGCTCTTTAAAACTAGATAAACACATAAATTCGGTTGTCAGGTCAAGTTTCTTTCATTTACGCAATTTAGCAAAGATGAAATCATGCTTGACGTTTAAAGGCCTTAAAAACCGCGATCCACGCTTTGATAACATCCAGACTTGACTATTGTAATGCCTCAGCAAAAACTTTTTGCTGACTTCCTGTTGTCGAATGCGCATGCGTCGCGTCTGAACGCGCTGTTGTCTTTGGAGCTCCATCGATTTGATTTATAATTCTTGATTTTACTCTTTAAACCTACTTACAACAAACATTTTCTACTTTTCCTCACTGAGAAGCACTACTGCTCAAACCTCATAGTTACAACGCGGACTGTTGAGCAGACGCGTCTCAAGCCTATTAGTGATCCAACGCTGGATACTCCTATAGGTTACGTCCGTGGATCACGGCTGAACGCGTCTTCTCAACACTCACTTACAAACATTTTTCGCCTATCGTGCGTCTACTCTACACCCGTACCACTAAAAAGACGGATTATATCTAAGACTTCAGTCATAAATTAGTATTAATATTGATAGCATCACTGGTAGCGTCGTTGCTAACTTACTGTCCATCTGTTAAAATGGCGAATATATCAGATGTAAGTAGTCTACCTTTTGGTGCAGGTGAGGACACATTTGAGCTGCACGCGGTGCAGTCTGAGCTGGAAGCTGTTGAGAAACAGATCCACGACCTTTTAGTGAGACAAGCCGAACTGATAGACCAGCGGTTAGCTCTTGAAACATCACGCGCCGATGCACACAAATCAGAGATTAATGTTACTAACCCGCTGATTCCGACCTCGTCTACTCCGTGCGTTACTCAGCATCGGTCCCGAGCGCCGAGGTCGCGATCAGCCATGGTCTCGTTCACTCCGGCTCCAACACGCCACAACGAAGCCTGGATATTTCCGCAGCTGAAGACGCGAGTCAGGTCTAGACCAAGACCCTCTCCGACCCTCCCGGTTTTCGAGTTATCCACACAAAACCGCTTCTCCCCTCTTCGCGAAACAGAACGCGATGCTGTGATCATCGGCGATTCCATCGTTCGGCACGTCCACGCTACATTAGGTAAAAGTAAGGTGCACAGTCACTGCTTTCCTGGTGCTCGTGTTTCTGAAATCGTTGCTCACGTACCCGAGATTCTGAACGGTGACGTGCGCGTCGGAACTGTGGTCTTGCACGCGGGAGTGAACGACATCAGGCTGCGCCAGACGGAAGTTCTGAAGAAAGACTTCAGGAATCTGATCGATACGGTACGCAGCACATCGCCTGATATAACGATCATTGTGTCAGGACCGCTTCCCACGTACCGTCTAGGACATGACAAGTTTAGTAGATTATTTGCGCTAAATGAATGGTTAACGTCATGGTGCAATGAGCAGAAACTGCTCTTTGTAAATAATTGGAATCTGTTTTGGGAGCGTCCTAGGCTTTTCCGTGCTGATGGCTTACACCCAAGCAGATTCGGAGCGGATCTTCTGTCGGATAACATCTCCAAAATGTTAAATACCTTTTGACTAGTAACCAAAAGTCCAAATCATAGTCTCTGCTGCACCAAATTAACTGATATAAATACTAGTGTAGAACATTGCATAGAAATTGTGTCTATTCCTCGTTTAGTGCGATCAAATAATAAATCTACTGCAGGATCTAGGAAAAATCTAATTGTTATTAAAACAGAAAATGTTGCTATTAGTAAACAATTTTTTTTTTTAAAGCTAGGTCTTTTAAACATTAGATCACTCACACCTAAGGCAGTTATTGTAAATGAAATAGTCACAGATAATAGCATCGATGTACTTTGCCTTACTGAAACCTGGCTTAAACCAAATGATTATTTCGGTCTAAATGAGTCTACTCCATCAGGATACTCCTATAAGCATGAGCCCCGTCTGATTGGTCGTGGCGGCGGTATTGCAACAATATATAGAGATTTTCTTAGTGTTACTCAGAAAACGGGTTATTAGTTTATTTCATTTGAAGTACTTGTACTAAATGTTACGCTCTTAGATGCTAGAAAAACATCCCTATTATCTTTAGCCTTGGCTACCGTATATAGACCGCCAGGGCCTTACGCTGATTTCCTAAAAGAATTTGCAGATTTTCTCTCAGACCTATTGGTCAATGTCAATAAAGCATTAATTGTTGGAGATTTTAACATACACGTAGATAATCAAAATGATGCGTTAGGGGCTGCGTTTATAGATTTATTAAACTCCTTTGGGGTTAAGCAAAACGTTACCGGACCAACTCATCGTTTTAATCATACACTCGATTTAATTATATCACATGGAACCGATCCAACCGATATAGATATCATTCCACAAAGTGATGATGTAACTGACCATTACATGGTAACTTGCATATTACGTACCCCTGTAATATATCATTCTGCGCCGCGTTATCGATTAGGCAGAACAATCCTTCCATCCACCATAGATGATTTTTCAAATTGCTTATCGGATCTGTCTCAGCTGCTCAGTGAACCCAAACAAACAGATGAACTAGAGGAACTAACCAGCACTATGAGCACCATTCTCTCTGGAAAATTGGATATTGTTGCACCTATTAGACTAAAAAAGGTCAGAGAGAAAATTAAAGCACCATGGTACAACAATACTACGCGTGTTCTAAAGAGAGAAACCCATAATTTAGAGCGTAAATGGAAACAAACTAATTTAGAGGTTTTTAGAATCGCTTGGAAAGACAGTACGTCACGTTATAAAAAGGCCCTAAAAGTAGCCAGGGCTGAGCACCTCCGCAAACTAATAGAAAATAACCAAAACAATCCTAGGTTTTTATTTAACACCGTGGCTAGACTAACAAATAAACAAGCGTCACCTGAACAAAATATTCCGTTACAGTTTAGTAGTAATGATTTCATGAATTTTTTCACTGAGAAAATAGAAAACATCAGAACCACAATTGTAAACGTTCAATCCTCAATCGCGCCTTATAACTCAGCCTCGATTATCACCCCGCAAGAACAATTACAGTGCTTTACAACTATAGAACAAATAGAGTTAAATAAACTTATCACTTCCTCTAAAACAACAACATGTTTATTAGATCCCATACCAACTAAACTACTGAAAGAAGTGTTACCTATAGTGGAAGAGCCTCTCCTCAATATTATTAACTCATCTTTATCTTTAGGTCATGTTCCAAGAACATTTAAACTGGCAGTTATAAAACCACTCATTAACCCTTTAAGTGTCACCCCCCTTTTTTTAAATATACATGAAAATGCACATTTCGACTTTAAATGGTTGTAATTAAAGAATGCTTTGGAGTATAGACGTAAAATTGGTCTTGTTTTAAAGAAGACATTTGGCAGATTTTTGTTGAAGTGAAATAAATTAAGAAAGTGAAACAAAAAAAAAGTTATATAAGTTTGTGTTTATGAAAATGTACAATTTAAAAAATTTAATTATTCATATTTTATATAAAATATATATTTTTAAAACCTGGCCGACTCTAAAACTGCTAGAAAATCAAAGCCAAAAATCTGAATAAGTTGTGTTTCAAATTTTAGGTTGATATCTCAAAAAATGAGCTTTCAGTGAGATTTTGTTTGGGCGCAGTACCAAACATTTTCACTAGGTGACAACCAGACTCCATTACTGCCCATATAAGGGCGCCTTCATTTCCATATGCGTTATTAAAAACATATTAATATATTTTTTTCTAAAATAATTGAATGGATGATATCTTTTGAACTCTTGGCATGAAAACAAACTGAGGTTTCATCCATTCTTTCATGATTTTTCATGTTCATTGCTATTTCAAAATAAAGGTCTGAACACGCCTTATAAATATGAAAATATTCTTGTTGCAAATTGATAAATTACAGCTCCTCTCTAATTTATTTTGGAAATCATTCACCAAATATGAAAACTAGAGTTTGTAAGCTTTCAAATGATATATAGTTTGTCAAGATTAGTTTATGTTTATTATAGGATATTACTGTTTTAAATATGTAATGATTTTGGGCCCACCGGTGGGCCGGTGACACTTAAGAGGTTAAGAAACCACAATTAGACCCAAATAACCTAGCAAATTATAGACCCATTTCAAATCTTCCTTTTATGTCTAAAATACTAGAAAAAGTTGTGTCTGCCCAACTAGGCTCTTTCTTACAAGAAAATGACATCTATGAAAAGTTTCAGTCTGGTTTCAGGCCGCACCATAGCACTGAAACTGCGCTTGTTAAAATCACAAATGATTTACTCTTAGCTTCTGACCAAGGCTGTATCTCAATACTAGTTTTACTTGATCTTAGTGCTGCGTTCGATACTATAGATCACACAATACTCTTAGATCGACTACAAAATTATACTGGTGTTCAAGGACAAGCATTAAGCTGGTTCAGATCATACCTATCTGACCAATACCATTTTGTCTATTTAAATGGAGAAAAATCTATCATAACTCCAGTAAACTATGGAGTGCCGCAAGGATCTGTGTTAGGCCCTCTATTATTCTCAATATATATGCTGCCACTTGGAAATATTATAAGGAAACATGGAATTAGTTTCCATTGTTATGCTGATGACACTCAAATATATATTTCATCACGGCCGGATGAAAACGCTAAATTATCCAAATTGACAGAGTGTGTTAAAGATATAAAAGATTGGATGACGCGCAATTTTCTTTTATTAAATCCAGACAGAGTAAGACAGAGGTAATACTTATCGGTTCAAAAAACCGCCCACAAAACCTCTCACAATGCAACTTTAACATAGTAGGATGTCCTGTTACTTTATCCTCTACAGTAAAAGACCTGGGTGTTATACTTGACTGCAACCTGTCTTTTGAAAATCATATTTCATATGTTACAAAAACAGCCTTTTTCCACCTTAGAAACATTGCTAAGCTACGTAATATGCTATCTGTTTCTGATGCAGAAAAGTTAGTTCATGCGTTCATGACCTCGAGACTAGATTACTGTAATGCTTTATTAGCTGGTTGTCCTGCATCCTCAATAAACAAGCTACAGTTAGTCCAAAATGCCGCCGCTAGAGTTCTTACTAGATCAAGAAAATTTGACCATATAACACCAATTTTATCATCACTACATTGGTTACCTATAAAGTTCCGTATTAATTACAAGGTATTGCTACTGACTTATAAAGCCCTAAACGGCTTAGCTCCAGTTTATTTAATGGATCTTCTATCGCCCTATAATCCATCGCGCTCTTTAAGATCACTAAATTCGAGGCTTTTGGTCATACCTAGGATATCCAGATCAACCAAAGGAGGGAGATCATTTTCACATTTAGCTCCAAAACTCTGGAATAGTCTTCAAGATACTGTTCGTTGCTCAGACTCGCTCTCCCAGTTTAAAACTAAATTAAAGACGCATCTCTTCAGCCAGGCATTTATATAATATTTTTAATCTTACAGTTAAATCCGGTCTCTAGTTCATAAACGCCAGAGGAGAACTGGCCCCCGACTGAGCCTGGGTTCTCCCAAGGTTTTTTTTTTCTCCATTAGGTCACCTGATGGAGTTTTTCGGTTCCTTGCCACTGTTGCCTTTGGCTTGCTCAGTTGGGGATACTTAAATTAATTAATCAATCAACAATACTATTGATCAGCATTACCAAACGTGGACGTTTTACACTAGAAACGAACACTGATGTACTATTTTATTTAATACTGTGAAGCTGCTTTGATACAATCTGTACTGTGAAAAGCGCTATAGAAATAAAGTTGACTTGACTTGACTTGACTTATATTCGGGAATTAGTCAGTCATCTATTTCTCGTTTACAAAAAGTTCAAAATTCAGCTGCTAGACTTTTAATTGGGATAAAAAAAAAAACGTGAACACATTACTCCTTTTTTGATCTCCTTGCACTGGCTTCCAGTTTATTTTAGGATTAATTTGAAACTTTTGTTACTGGTGTACAAATCCCTTCATGGACTGGCACCGGCCTATCTGTCAGATCTCTTAACTGAAAATCAGACTGGACGAAGTCTGAGATCAGAGAGTCAGAAATTACTCAAAATACCCAGGACACTCCGAAAGAAAAAAGGAGATCACGCTTTTGCTGTAGCGGCGCCTAAACTTTGGAATAGCTTGCCTATACATATTAGAGACGCCGATACGGTGCAGGTTTTTAAAGGACAACTTAAAACATATCTGTTTTCAATAGCTTTTAATCAGTGACTTTTTACTACATGTGTTGCCTATATGATGTTGTCTTTGTAGAGTAGATTTTCTCCTCTTTTTGTGCTATGTGATACAATGTAAAGCACTTTGCTCAACTTGTGTTGTTTTAACTGTGCTATATAAATAAAGTTGCTATTGCTATTGCTATTTCGAGTGCCTTGGAATTTCTAAGTTCTTAGAAAGAGGGTATAGTTTATAAGCTAGAGAAATCACTTTATGGTCTAAAACAATCCGGGGCGAAATTGGAATTGGGTTTTGCACAATTGTCTAACTGAGGATGGGTTCCCAGACAAAACCCAGTTGACCACTGTGTTTATGACAAAGAGTCAAAAGAAGAGAAGGTTATCATAATCATATGGGTCGATGACTTGATCATTGCAGCAAGCAATAAAGAGAGACTGATACTACAGCGTTTTAATATGCAAAACTGTAGGACCAGAGAAACACCCTGTGAGCAAAAGCTAGAGTATACTGAGGATGCAGTAAAGATGGAAGATGTTAGGGGGTACAGGGAGGCTGTGGGAAGTCTTATATACCTGACTATTTGCACCAGACCAGATTTAAGTTTTGTAGTGAGCAGGTTATCACAGTATTTTGCTGAGCCTACAGAGAAACAGTGGGTCACTGTGAAGCATGTACTTAGGTATCTCAAAGGCACAGCAGAGAAAGGGTTAAGTTTTAGGAGAAACGACAGTGAGAAGCTAGGTATACAGGCCTACAGTGATGCCGACTGGGCGGCTGATACCAGTGACAGACGCAGTACCACGTCATACTGTGTGAGCCTTAGTCAGAACAGCTCCCTGGTCTCGTGGAAGACTAGAAAGCAGTCTACTGTTGCGCTATCCACATTTGCGGCGGAATATATGGCACTGGCTTCAACCATACAGGAGTGTCTAAACCTAGAGCAGTTACTGGGGTATAGATAACTACAAGTACACACAAACTATAGTACATGAGGACAATCAGGGAACAATCACTCTCGCCAAAAACCCTGTAAACAGACAGAGATGTAAACATATCGACATAAAATACCACTTTATCAGGTCTACTGTGAATGAGGGAAGAGTGACTTTGATGTATTGTTCTACTGATAACATGATTGCTGATGTAATGGCCAAACCTGTAAATAAGTTGAAACTGAAGAGGTTTGCAGGTGCTCTTTTTGGAGATTGATATGTGTATGACAGGGGTCCACATTCATTCGTTTATTTTTTTGTTGTTGTTGTTTTCTTTTTTGCTTAGAGTATAGCAACCTGTGTACAAGTGGGGATGTTAAAATATGTTCATTATGTCCTCAGTTGTATATTATGTAATGCAATGCTGTACTGTTCTGTATTGTGTATATGTTTATGCCGCAGGGGGGCACTAAGGTGCAGGCTATAGAGGAAGCGTTTGTGTTATTATGTTTGTCCCAGTTGAGTTTCCGTAGTTAAAACTGAAAGCTGTCTGACCGTGAGACTGATGTTTCTGTAGCTTAAAAAATAAATATGCCAAGAACGGCTAAAGATGATTCATCTCTATCGTCCACTCTTTTCCTCTGAATGCAACCCTAGCTGCAACAATAGTGTAACATAACTCAACAGCCCTGTTCTCTGGTTCTCATAATCCTACATATCCCCCCTTCGATCGGTGATGTTCCAAGTGAGAGAGAGAGGCAGGCATACATTCAAACACAACACAACACTTCTTCACTTAGCTGAGCTCTGGTGCAAGATTTCGATTTTGGGACTGGGATATTGTGGGCCTATGGCGCGACTGGTTGGTAATTATGATGATGATTGTACTTTTTTTTCTTTTCTTTGCTACCCTAGTTTTCAGTGGTGTGATGCACGGGTAAGGGCGTAATCTCATTTACATTGGCCGAGTTCTCAGGTTAGGGTTCTGGCTCTGCTCGCTCTTGGTCCCTCCTGAAGATTCCACATTTGCTCATTGAGTCTTGTACCGCATTAACCCTTTTGTAGAGGAGGAAGGCCAGGGTAAATGTTACAATGTAGCTTACGACAGTAGAGGCATATAGAGCGGTGTCGGCGGCAGACCAGGACCGAATTATGGGGGAACTGAGTGGCGGAAGGCGAGCAATTGCCTCTAAGGGTGTGTTGATGGGGGTTAAATCAATCAGCTGAGTTCCCTCATTCTTGATCCTTTGTTCCAACTCAGGATCAAGAGAGGAGGAGTGCTGTTTGAAAAATTTCTGGCTGTTTACAGAGTATAATTCTCTACACTGGGCCTTTCAACGCGACTTTGGGTTGGGGCATTACCCCAATTGCGTGGCTAGACAGGATTGCGGGTTTTAATATCATCCTGATAACAGAGAGAAAAGAACAGATGGTTATCTTCTGAATCTTTTAATTCAGTCGGACCGTTTGGTTGGTATTTTTATCGGTTGCGAGAGTGCCATGACGGGTAGTTCATGGGACTCTGCAATACAGGTTTTGGGCACAATGGACGTAGTTAGTTTAGGTTTAGCCCTATACTAAGGTGTCTGTTGGTTTAAAATTGTTTAGGTGAGGAATGAAAAAGAATGGAGGAAATGAAGAAATTGAGCTTGTTTTGTTTTTGAATGTAATTTCATGGGGTCCTGTCAAGTGAGGCAGAAACTTCTTTGACAGGCGATGGGGAGTCGATTGTCGTGACTGCACAAAACTGTAGTACCACACTTTGTCTCCAATGTCAAGTTCTTTGATTTCTTTCTGGTCATAATAGGCTTTGCGTCCTTCTGCACTTTTCTGTAGTTGCTGTTGTGCAAAGGCAAATGCGGTTCTTAGGTGGTGATGCAACTCTTCCAGATATTGGTGGGTGGTATATGCCGTGATAAGCTTCATGTCACCTGACTGGTAGAGCAGGTTGAGAGGCAGTGTCATTTGCCGTCCCATCATCATCTCACAGGTGTGATAAAAGCTTGTCAGGCACTGACTCTAGAGGTTGGAAGGGGTCTCACCAACCCCTCGAGGACTATTGCTTATTCCCACCAGGGGATGATAACTTCTGCTGAAATTACAGTGCTGAAGCAATCTGGCAGTTAACCATCTGGGGTCTAAGGTGTTTTTGGGGTCCTTGAGATGTTCTGACATGCCCTGACATTTGTGCTTTTTTCAGTTGCTTATAAACATGTTAATGACAAAGGTGTAATTACACTCTATTCAGCACAAACAGGGCTACCATAATATGTGAGCAACATGTATGTACATGTTTGTATTTTTGAGAGAATAATGTTTATGCATGGTTATTGAAAAAACTAAAAACTAAAGTTTATGAAATAAGGCCATAAAACACATACTAAATATGTGTCCACAAGACTTCTGAATAATGCATTTTGTCGCCTAGAGTTTTTTCTTCAAAATGATCTGAAAATCATCCTGCCTAATCATTCACATAAAACAATACATTGATTTAAATTTTGCAAGACACTTTCTGTTTGGAAAGGCAATATGCGAGTGGGCGATCCAACACCATCATGCATATTGAGTGGTTCGCACCTGAGGAGACAATGGGGCCCGCATACATAATGAGCCATTCATTCAGGTGTGTCACTGAGCCACAAGAAAGAATGCAAGAGCAATATATATATATATATATATATATATATATGAAGAGTTCGGTTGCAAAACGCGATAAACGCCATTTTTTGACATTTGGATTTTATTATTGGAAATCACTGTTCAGATGTACCTTAATCTATGTGTGAATTGCTGCCATTAATAAGATTTAAAAATGTACATTTTAAGCCTACTACAAAATGTATTTTTTCACAAAACGCGATATCCGCCAGCCCAGTTTCTTTACAAAGTGCGATATAACGGTTAGGCTATAGAACGTTCAGGATGCTGCGCGAGCTCAGGATGTCAAGCGAGGAGAGAGTCACCGCCGGTGAAGTGCTCCGAGTTTGCTCAGTGATTTAAGATAATATCAAAACATAAAACATATATTTTTAAAAAGAGGATTCAATAGGCTAACTAAAAAACGTTTACCATTTAATTGTTTATACTGTAGGCGGCGAGCTGTCAGTCACGTAGGCTACGTCACTGATCAACAGCTGTCTGTCACCGGGTCGCACACCGGACGCGCAGCTCAGCGCCGCGCCGCGCAGCGCCACGTCTTTTAAATTCGAACACATTATTCTCTATGAGAGTACACACACCGCCGGCGCCTTTCGGCGTCTGTCCGCGGCGCCCAGCAACGGCTCAGGACCGTGTTCAAAATCCTGCCGCGCCACAGCGCCATTTACATAGTTTTATATTAAATTTACATTTATGTGTCTCAAATCGTAGTTAATGTATATACGGACTTAACCCCGTGCTGCAATATACATTTAGTTTTAAATTTATTTACAGAAATCAGAAAATTGCTGATGCTAACGGATTTTCAGGTGAGAGTTGTCCTAGACGTGGCGCGGCGCGGCGCTGAGCTGCGCGTCCGGTGTTGCGACCCACTTCAGAGTCAAGCTAACGTTATGGATCTGATCATACAGGTTTGGTTTTCAGCAGCGGTGTGGAAGGAGCCTCCACTCTTTCTGTAACAAGCTACAAGTCGTTTATCTAACTAACTTAATCTTTCTTATCTAAATTGTAACTAATCACAAATAGTCCGAAGCTGTTTAAGGATGGTTGAAACGATAAACATCCTGCAGTTTGTCTGCTCTGACAGCTCAGCTAGCCAGGCAGCGCAACGGTGTTTTTATTTTTTTTTTATTTTTTTTTAATGCCCACTGTCCCTATGTGAAGCACAAGCACACAGACGTCCGTACGTTGTTATCCGACCTTTTCATTCAGGGACTGCCCTGGATACTGGCACATGCCATAGTCACATTATGTTTATTATGGCATTATGTTTTTGAATATTATTTACGATTAATTGATAAATTATTGTTAATTTTCCCACTGATGATCCAAAAGATTTCTTCAATGGTATTACAGTAGTAGAATATAGCCTATGGTGGATATATAGCGTTCTGCAAAAAAAAAAAAAAAAAAAAAAACAACAACAAAAAAAAAAAAGTTATGTTGTGTATGTTCTGGCCAAAACTAACTCAGAATCTTATTATTATTAATCAATCTTTGTATATACTATTCCATATATTTATGATGTATTTTTTTTAAACCAATTTAAGATGTTTGACAATGGTTGCATTTTGGCATGGTTTTTGACTTATTTATGAACTATTTATGGACATAAAATTAAATAAAAAATATCGTGGATTTGAAGAATATTGTGTCCCTGGCCTTCACTGAGCTCAAGTAATAGTTTAATGTACAAAAAAATGTGAATGAACTTGACTGTTGATGTCTTAAATAATAATGTCAAATAACCAACATTTCTCAAAATGGATATATCTTGTTTTGCAACGAAACTCTTCATATATATATATATTCTACCAAATTGGTTCACAGTTGGAAGCATCTCAATTTTTTTTTTTTTTTTCACAAATTGTGCTTGCAAATTGTATAATATCCAAGGAAAACATGTCTAGTAATTGTGCAGTTAATTCTCATACTGTATTTTCAGTTTTGGAATATGTATCCTCTCCCCAAATTTGTCACTAATAAAACTCAATAAAAATTATTTAAAGAAAAGGCTTATATTTACCTTTTAATAGTTTGTTTACATCTACCTTGTAAATATATTTTTTTATTAAAAAGGTTACAATTACAACAACAATTCAAGTGTAATCTTTCTTTGTAAGAACTAAAGTATACATTTTATTATACATATTTCAAAGTTAAGGATTCATTACTTGAATATAGCCTAGGCTACATTGGAACAAACACATAATAACATATTATTTGATGACTTTATTTTTGACAAAACATACTATATTTAACATTTGAGCAAAAATTGGCAAACAAAAGCTTATTTGAGGTGGCAGATATTTTACAGTAAAAATGTATAATCTATCCAAAACTAGTCGACGAAATGTTGTCTTTCATATACACAGAAACACGATTCAAATTTAAACCGTCTTTTTGCGAGCTTTGGTAAACAGCGTGCATCTCTGCCGTTCATTCATTCACACACAGAAACGCGATTCACTTGAGAATGAAAAAAACTTACTACAGTATTCCTCAGCTCAGCTGCATCCGTTGCTCCTCGAAATTCCAGAACTTCTGAGGTACATTTTCCATTATTATTATTACGATAGTATTATTCCTCACAGCGCTGCGAGACGGTGTAAACAAGTACAATGATCTGATTAAACTTGATGTGTTTTCTCGAGCTGATATGGGGGCATTCACAGTTTGCATGGATTGCCTCAGTCATTTGCGTTTGAATAGCGCGCGCTCTCCGTGGGCGGGGTCACATTAAAAATAATGAGCTGAGATGAGAACGACTGACATCTCTCTCTTTTCATACATATTACATAAACTGAGAATATTTTTTTTTTTATATAAATTACTTCATTCAAAAGAAGAGGATTCATGCTTCATGCCTGTGTGTCTGTATGCCTGTTTGACTGAGTATTCACTGAGTTATGGTTCATTTTCGGACGCGTTTCAGAATTGACTTCACTGACAGAGAGTAGGCAGAATTCGCATCATGTTTATTTTTCTTTATTTGGAAAAAAGCACAACACTTTGTTTTTATTGTGAGTATACACGAAAATAATACACACTTGACAGGATCGATTGATGTATGAAACTTGTTTGTAAAATCAAAGTCAACAGAGTATTTTGAGTCTCCTTTGAACTGATAAGAAAAAAAGCGAGTAAATCACGCCGGCGCGATTGCCGACCCCAGGGGGTTAACTGGGTCTGCATGGAGGGCAGTACACCACCTTTCAAAGACACCCCATTTAGTGGCATAGATTCTTCTCGTGGAGGGATTCCTAGCACTGAGAGTGGTCTTTATGACATCTGGGTAATTCAGAGAGAAGCAGAGGGGACATTGTGCTGTCCCATGATAGGCAAATAGGACACCTCTGCTTCATAAAATCTCTCCCAAATCTGCTACTAAGGGTGTAAATCGCCCTAAGGGACAGGAACTTAAAGCAGAACATGCACCTAAAGCAGAACCTGCTGCGCTAGCCTGTGCAGACGACGTGAACACAGTCCGTCTGGCGATTAATGTAGGTGACTTCCATAGTGTTGTCCACCCGCAATAGGACATGGTAGCCTCTTTACTGGTGGAGGAATGCTTCAGGGCCAGAAATACAATTGATGTGCCAATCAAGTTGATGACCTCACCAGATTCCCCGGGCTGGATTGCCACCTAAGACCACTCCCCAGCCCATATGGGTAGCGTCTGTTGTTAGCATCTTATGATGACAACTACCACCTAGAGTGGGACCCAAGGTGAGGAACCGGGGTCTGAGCCACATAGAAAGGGATCGAAGCCGCAGCACGTAACCCTTACCATAAACACAACACACTTCCTGTGTTGTGGCAGGATTTCTATGTGAAAGTATGCGTCCTTGAGATCAATTGTGACAAAACAATTGTGATGTTGTATTTGCGACACAATCATCTTGATAGTTAGCATCTTGAACCAGAAAGTACCAACTATAGTAGCCTGACTCTTTCTCTGGGAGGGGAAAATGTTCTATGGCCCCTTTGCACAGGAGAGATTGCAGTTTTTGTAACAGCAAATGCACCTGCTCTGATTTTACGGTGGCCATGCTATTGAAATGCGGAGAGCAATGCAATGAAATTTGAGTGCCCCCAACTAAGCAAGCCAGAGGCGGCAGTGGCAAGGTACATAAACTCCAACAGCAGAATGGAGAAATTTTTTTTTGGGAGAAACCAGGCTCAGTTCTCCTATGGCCATTTTTCTTTTTAAAGTTCAAAAATAACTTTTTTTAACTGTCTTTAGAACCCAAGGAGCGATAACCGGCAGTGGCTTTCATGCTGCCAAGTTCTCTGAAAAGGGTACCAATTCCGATACTTCCTATTGGGGGGATGGTAAATGTGTCACAGTGTCTGGTTTGTGTTCCCTGGTTACCACTAGATGTCCTCCTTCCCCCACGGTGTCTGTCACATTAGGAACTGCATTCCCCACAATCCTTGTCTGCTCTCATCACTGTTCATTGCACCCAGCTGTTCCCCATCATGATCGTTAGTTTCTGTGTTTAAATACCCTGCCTGTTTAGTGTCTGTCACGGAGTCCTTGTATTGTGTCATCCGCATCGCAGAGTCTGTCTTGGTTTGTTTATTTGTTTGTTTCTTGTTTTGGACTGATTTACTTGGATTATGACCCTTTACCTGTTTGTGGATATGCTTACGGATTACCCTAAATAAAGCTGCTATTGGAATTCACCTTTTCATGTGCGCGTCGTGACAGAAGGACTCCGTCAAAATGAAGAAATCCAGCAGCACAGGTATTCGTACCTTTCATCGTTTCACCTGGAACGAGAAGGAGAGAGTAGGGAATTTATTTTCCTTACGCCAGCAGGGCCGGATGGTGGAAGAATTGAGGGTGATTTTTTGTACTCTTTCCAGTGGGATGGGATATAATGACACGGCAATTAAAGACATTTTTAATAATTGCCTGGATGATCCCTTGCTGGCCTGGAAAATGAGGGGACTGGAGATCTTGGACTTTGACAGGTTTGTCAAATACCTTCATTTCCGCAGCATGAGGGATATATCCGTTGGATTTAGATTTTCAGAAAGAGTGCCCAACTCGATGCCACTGGTTCCGTCCAGCACAGAGCCTGTTCTGGTGGTCCCGAGTCCGGTGGTCCCAGTTCCGGTGGTCCCAGTTCCGGTGGCCCAGAAACGGAGGAGGAGAAGGAAGACTTCCTCTATGCCTGTTCCGGTGGTTCCTGTTCCGGTGGTCCCGAGTCCGGTGGTCCCGAGTCTGGTGGTCCCAGTTCCGGTGGTCCTGAGTCCGGTGGTCCCAGTTCCGGTGGTCCCGAGTCCAGTGGTCCCGAGTCCGGTGGTCCCGAGTCCGGTGGTCCCAGTTCCGGTGGTCCCAGAACTCCCCATCATCAGTCCTGCCATGGCCAGGAAGGCCATGTTCCTCTTCTATGCAGTGGCGGTACTGCATGCGTGGAGGAGACACAGCACGTCTGCCGATCCAGTGTCTGCGGACAAGATGGATGCCACAGAGACTGTTCATGTCACGTCTGCCGAGCCTGTGTCTTTGGACAAGAGGGCCGCCGCCGAGCCTGTGTCTTCGGACAATATGGCCGCCGCCGAGCCTGTTCACGTCACACCTGCCGAGCCTGTTCACGTCACGCCTGCCGAGCCTGTGTCTTCGGACAAGATGGCCCAGCCCGAGACTGTTCATGTCACGTCTGCCCAGCCAGAGACTGTTCACGTCACGTCTGCCCAGCCAGAGACTGTTCACGTCACGTCTGCCCAGCCAGAGACTGTTCACGTCACGTCTGCCCAGCCAGAGACTGTTCACGTCACGTCTGCCCAGCCAGAGACTGTTCACGCCATGTATGCGCCGCCTGAGCCCTCAGTGACCGCGACACTGGCCATTATGGCCACAGCCATGTGATGTGTGTGGGCTGCGCACACACTTGAGCCGGTGTCAGTTCCTGAGCCGGTGGTGTCTGTTCCAGTTCCCGAGCCGGTGGTGTCTGTTCCAGTTCCCGAGCCGGTGGTGTCTGTTCCAGTTCCCGAGCCGGTGGTGTCTGTTCCAGTTCCTGAGCCGGTGGTGTCTGTTCCTGAGCCGGTGGTGTCTGTTCCTGTTCCTGAGCCTGTGGTGTCTGTACCTGTTCCTGAGCCGGTGGTGTCTGTTCCAGTTCCTGAGCCGGTGGTGTCTGTTCCAGTTCCTGAGCCGGTGGTGTCTGTTCCTGTTCCTGAGCCGGTGGTGTCTGTTCCAGTTCCTGAGCCGGTGGTGTCTGTTCCAGTTCCTGAGCCGGTGGTGTCTGTTCCAGTTCCTGAGCCGGTGTCTGTTCCTCCGCCCTGGCCGCCCGAGGGGTCGTCTCCGTCCTGCCCGAGGGAGGGTCTCCGCCCTGGCCGCCCGAAGGAAAGTCTCCGCCCTGGTCGCCCGAGGGAGAGTCTCCGCCCTGGCCGCCCGATGGACTGTCGTTTCAGCCCTGGCCGCTTGCACGTCCTACTCCGCCCTGGCCGCCCGATGGGTCATCTGCTTCACCCTGGTCGCCCGATGGACTGCTGTCTCCGCCCTGGCCGCCAGATGATCTGTCACCCCTTGTCCCCGTTTCCCTCCATGGACCTGGCCCCCCATCCCTCCCCCTGATCCTCCACCAGTCCACCTCCCGCCTGGACTCTTGTGTTTTCTGTCACGTCTTGGAGCGTCTGGTAGCCGCTCCGTAGAGGGGGGGTTATGTCACAGTGTCTGGTTTGTGTTCCCTGGTTACCACTAGATGTCCTCCTTCCCCCACAGTGTCTGTCACATTAGGAACTGCATTCCCCACAATCCTTGTCTGCTCTCATCACTGTTCATTGCACCCAGCTGTTCCCCATCATGATCGTTAGTTTCTGTGTTTAAATACCCTGCCTGATTAGTGTCTGTCACGGAGTCCTTGTATTGTGTCACCCGCATCTCAGAGTCTGTCTTGGTTTGTTTATTTGTTTGTTTCTTGTTTTGGACTGATTTACTTGGATTATGACCCTTTACCTGTTTGTGGATATGATTACGGATTACCCTAAATAAAGCTGCTATTGGAATTCACCTTTCCATGTGCGCGTCGTTCTGTGTCCTGGTTGAAAACAGGAAGTGACAGAACATTCAAAAGAGGTGGCAGGGATGTTACAGTGGTTTTGTGAGGGTACCGGGAAGGAGCTAGTTGATGTATTTTTACACACCCCATCCCAAAAGGGGCCACCCCCACAGACCTGGTGCAAAGCAATCAGAACATCTTCTTCTTAGAAGGTAGTACTGGTGTCAGGTCTTTTCTGAGGCTGCTGAGCCTTACTCTGCTTTTGAGCCTTTCTTTTAGCAGGTCAGCCTGGTACGCCTGCCATAGTGTGCAGAGCAGCACCAGCCCGACTGGCTGACTGAAACACCTTCTCCACCAGCGTGGATGTTATTCTGCATGGCTTGGTGGGGAGCGCTGACATTTTAAGTGATGATGAGCTCCCAGGGAAGAGAAAGCCTGTGAGTGCCTCTTCAGACTGGGGCATCATCGTATAACCACATGCCCTTGTGTAACTGGTCTGTTGTCTGTGTTGTGTTTTGTGCGTTGTGAAGAACAGGACAGCATTCAGCAGTTTCACTTTTTTTTTATTCCTTGATATAAAACAAATTAAAGCAGCCTCTTAGAGTGAGAGTCCCCTTGTTTTATCTCTCCAGTGCATCACCAATCCAAAGAGCGAAGATATATCACATTAAACAAGAAAATACATGTAACAGAAAATATACCTGATATAAAACAAATTTAAGCAGCCTCTTAGTGTGAGAGTTGCCCTTGTTTTATCTATAAAACAAATGTGAAGTACACTTGTCACATGTGCTCTCATTTCCACATATATATATATATATATATATATAATATAATATTATATAGATAAATTCGATTAAAAATATAGACATACAAGCAAAACTTAAAATTAAGATTAGAAAATATTATCAGGAGCCTAAAATAACCTCACCTCTCCAGTGCATCACCAATGCAAAGAGGAAAACCAAAGAAGTTAACTTGTCAAGTAGGCTAACTTTAAGCGTTTAGGCACTGCATGAGTGACCACCTCGAGTGGTTCCCCCTGCGCTTTATCATCACGGGAGGAATGTTTGGAGGCGGTGACACAAAATCAATCTCGCCAGAAACAAGAGATGCACTGTCCTCTGCCCGAACTGAAGAGGCGCCGGGCATGCTTCGTAGTCAGGCAAGAGGACATCCTGATCTGGAGAGAGAGAGCGAGCGATAAGGACAGATCCGTCTCTCACTCCTCAGCCAGATCGACTCGCGAGCGCAAAGCACTTCAATGGTGAACAGTTCACAGTGCTCACAATCGCTGTGCTCCAATGCAAAAGCAGCATGCTCTTCCCCCAAACACACAAAGCAAAACTGGTGTGTCTTCAGGCATGAGCCGTGAACACAGAAACACACACCGTTTTCCTTGAGTGACGCTCATTTTCCTCTTTTCGCTGTAGACACAAATAGACAGCCCACTGCAAGGTAGAAACTAACTCCTGACAATAGAGTGACAGAAACAGTGTAGCACACACACGAACAGTCACTGAAAACAAAAAAAAACCTTAAGAGCTCACCTGTTGCACATATATTTGTAGCCTCTGATAAGCGCATGTTCCAGTAATGTCATCGTCAGTTTCACAAGTTCACACTTACAAATAATCAGATAAAGTAGCATGCGTATTTGGCGGGCTGTGCGAGTGGAGAGCTACAAGCTCAGAATTTGGCCCGAACCCAGAGTAACCAGGTGAGTGTGGAGACGGGGTGGTGGAGGGATGCTGAAAACTGTCAAGGAACATAGGTGGGTCGACTGTGTATATAGGCCTCCACTCATGCTGATTGGGTAGACATGTTAATTACTGATTGCTGACTGCTGGTTGGAATGACGTGATGATTGGGTAGATCATTTGATTGTGTTCCTCCCGAACTTTGTTAATAAAACATCATTTCAAGTTCAAGGCCAATTTCAGTTACACTCATTATTTACAGCCGGTCACACACAAAGTTTTCCCATGGCGCTCAGCGCAGCATTGAGAGTAGTTTTTGATAGGGAACGCAAAGTTTCTTGGTGAATGCAAAAATTTTGCGAGAGAACGTGAAAGCAAAGATATATGTACTTTTTCTCACATCTCATATATTTTTTCCATCACCATGACTTTTTAGTGGCTCCTTAGTAAAATATCAGGTTGGAGTCATTGTAAACATTTTAATTTTTTTCTTGGCTTTTTGCTTTGTCATACTTGACTAATAATTTCTGCATGTCAGCAGGATCACAAGGAGCTCAAAACAGACACTGAGAGTTCCTGTCTGGTTGTGCTAATATTGTGTTAGTTTCATAATGTTTCAGCTGTTTAGACACTTTGATGTGTAAAAAAAAAAAAGAATACTTAAAACAGTTAAAATTGTCATCATTTACAATTTACATTTACCTCATATTCTTCTAAACCTATTATATTTTCTGACAGATGTAGATCAAAAACAGATGTTTTGAAGAATGTTAATTCCTTTCCATACAGTGACCAGGGACAAAACCAACATAAAAGCATCATAAAAGTAGTCCATATGATTACATACCATAGTTTTTCTTCTACTCTGCCAATGGAGAGCCAATGGAGTTTAGCATTGTTTAATGCCAAACCTGGTGCACTGGACAATTTATGCACTATGTTTGAATCTGCAACTGCAGAAATAAGATGTTGAAGCTTTATTATCCCATTTTTTTATACACATTATAACACATTGAATGCTAATCAATCTCCCACAAAAGAAAGAAAACATCTGAACAATGAAGATCATGGAATTTAAATATTTGTGTGAACGATTCTTTTAAATTCATTTTGAACATCACAATTCAGCAGCTTTTAAATACATGTGAGTCTGTTTGTGTTTGTTTTCTTTTTCTGTTGTAGACTGAGCCGGAGATTATTGAAGAGACTGACGTCGACCGTCTAGCAGCCCGCCATTATTTTGGCTGTGGTCGACAAATCAAAGGTCAATCTGAGACATCAACGCTGAGCTCTCAGCCTTCCATAGATGAGGTTCGTCAGCAGATGCATCTCCTGCTAGAGGAAGCCTTTAGCCTAGCTTCAGCTGGCCACTCCACCTCCAGTCACCACCACTATCACTCCCACCATCAACATCAGTCGCTGGGTCTCTATGACCTGGGTCCAGTCATCCCATACTCAGAGGTGGTGACCAGTGCGCCAGTCACCAAGAGTCAAGGGCAGGGAGGCCTGCAGTGGGTGCCAGCCTATAAACCAGACCCTTACCAGTGCAGTCTGGCCAAACAGGTACAGTTGTACAGTCTGTCACTAAAGCCATTATAAACACTTATTAGTCTTATTCGTGTTAAAGTCAACATGGAATCAAAATTGACCTTATTTACTTGCATACAACTTGCTTAAATAAGATTATGGAAGTAAAATGGCTTGATTTACACTACTGGTCAAAAGTTTGGAATAATTACTATTGTTTAATGTTTTTTTTAATTAAAGAAATCTATTATCTCTCTTTCTTTTTTTATTGCTGATTAATCAGTTAACATTTTCTCGTTTTGATATCAGAAGTAGTGAAGTAATTGTGCCGATTAACAGTGTTATTACAAAGCCTTTTTGTGTGCATGTGTAAAATCAAGCAATGTCTGAAATTGAATTTATTATCATTCAAATGTCGTAAAGATTTGTGTATATATGTACAGATGGATCAACAAAAAGCTTCCTTGTTAAAAACTTCGGTAACACTTTCTTTGAAGCCTGTATTTATATTGGTATTCTTAATGCATTATAATACATGCATAATGCCTTAAAAGGAACTTTATAATGTGTTGTATCATCTGATAATTAATCATAACAATAGTTACAATGCATTATAATACTTATTTATTTGTGGTTATAACTTTTAAGAGTACAATGCATTACAACACCAGATGAAGCCTGCATTTATATCGCATAATAAGGGAATTCTTAATGCATTATAATGCACACATAATGCCTTATAAACAACCTTATAATGAGTTTATCATTTCATTATAAACAACAGTAATAATACCTACCTACTTATTAGAATTGGTAAAGCCTTGTAATTTTACAATTTTTATGAATAGAACATGATTTGCATTTTGAATGTATTGTTTTATTTGTACTTTTCCACAAAACTTTGATTTTACTTTAAGGGAAATGTCTTATAACCAATTCATGATATCTTATGGCTGTTTAAAAGAATACTTAGCTTTTGTAACTTTACTTAAAGCAGACAAAGACCACTTATTAATATTAAGACCATATTATAAAGCTTTTTAGATGTTTAAAAGACTTTAGACTTTATTTGTCCCCATAGGGCAATTGGTTTTGCAGCAAGATAAACACAGGACAATCACAGATGCACAAATACAAGACAAAAACACATAAGAAATACTTAATGTAACAGGCCCTTGTTAAAGTAACATCTGACAATTCATAGTATAGCAACATTTCCATAACCATCCCCATTTCGGCAACAACATCATCAAAAACAACAATACTATACATATTATAATAATAATAACCCCATCACTATTTAATAGTTATAGTCTGTCTACTCCTCCGGGCTGAATTCATAAACAAGATGGCTCTCGGGACGAATGAATGCTTATATCTGTTATTCTTCACTGGAGGTAATCTGTACCGAGACCCGGAAGGCAATATCTGGAACTCAGAATGAAGGGGGTGGGAGCTATCAGAGATAACTGCGTTGGCCTTCCTAACTACCTGTCTATCATACAGGAGAGAAAGGCTACTCTGCTGAACACCTATAATTTTACTACTGACCTTCACTATATTGGAGAGGGCAGTTTTTTTTTTAAAAGAAGGCTTTGTCTTTTACTTTCCTTAAAAGAAGGCTTTGTTTTTGTCACTATACTTTAAGCAGTACAATACCACTCATAAGATGTAGTATGATATTGTGCATTTCTTAAGTAGACAGTGTCAAGATATGAGACTTGGGAAAGTAAAAGATATGAAACTATGGGATATATAATCCATTATAACTGTGTGGATAAAATCATGCTGATTGTGTGTTATAAATCATCATACTCTTAATAGTTATAACCACAAATAGGTAAGTTTTATTACTGTTGTTACCATTATTCATGAGATGACACAACACATTATAAGGTTGTTCATAAGGCATTAAAAATGAAAATTAGCCCATGAAGTCATCCTAGGTGAATGTGACATTCTTCTTTCAGTTGAATACAATCAGAGTTATATTAAAACATTTCCTGGATCTTCCCAGCTTTATAATGGCAGTGAATGGCTTTATATTTTTTGAAGCCCATCAAAGTGCATACATCCATGATATACCTGCTCCACACGGCTCCAGGGGGTTAACACTAGAAGTCCCAGAGATTTGTAACCCTCCTTTAGCCAAGTGGATGCTAACTGGCTAGTCTTTTGGCTATCATTAGCATCAATTCATGTGTAAATGTGGTCATTACCTGAGCAATCTGCAGGGGGGTTGGGGGGTGTGTGTGAATGGTTGCTGGTGGCTTGTTTGTATGTGTGGGGGAGGGAGGGCTGTTAAAAGCAGAGAACTTGATTGACCATGTCTCACATTGGCATGTAAGGTCTTGCCCAGGTGTAAACAGGTATGAATTAGCACATCTAATTGCATGCAGCTTGCTCTCAAATGAGAGGTAATTCCTTTTGTGCTGAGGTGGATAAAATCTCACTGCACATAGCCTACTACTTCAGTGCCCTCAAGAATTCTGTGGTGTACGAACCTCCTCTCCAAGAAAAGAAAATGCAGAGAAGACTCACCACTCGGCAGGCCTTGGAAATTATCCTGAGTGAAGTAAACCCTTGTGACTCAGATGGAGAAGACATAGAACTACAGCCGGATTCGGACTCAGAGCTGTCTGATCTGTCTTCAGGTTAAGTTTCATTTCATATTATTTCCTATTTCATTTCAAACCAGTAAGTGGAAAACACCAAAAAAGCAGAGTGGAGTGACATAAATATTTACTCTGCCTTTTTTGTATTGTCCACTTTTTTGTTTGTACTACTTAGCAGACATTCACTGCCATCTGAAGTGCAAAACATTATTAGTTGTTTCTTTGCTTTAGTTGTATCTTTTTATTTAGGAAGATATTTCAGACATTATTTCGATACAGAGAAGGTGATACTGGAATTATTATTAGTATCTATGCATGCATTTGTGATATCATTTGACTTTTCCATTGCTCACAATTTGAATTTGTTCACACTGCAGATGAGGAGACTGCTCCTCAACCAAAAAAGAGAGCCCGTTTGGGGACTGACCTGACAGAGACAGCGAAAGATGGCACAGTGTGGCGTGAAGAACAGGTGGGGATGCGTCTCCCTTTCACCCCAATCAAAGCGTACGCTGCAGATGGAGAGCCAACGGCTAAGGCCAGGAAAAGTATCTCGAGTCGCCTTCAGAGCTTCCTGTGTTTCATCACTCTTGACATGCTTCATAGCATTCAAGAATGGACTATTCAACATGCACAGGAAACGGAGCATGTTCATTGGTTCATGGCCCTCCCTGAACTAATGGCATTTATTGCAACTGTCATCTTGCGGGGGCTTACCAAGGTTCCATCACTACGTGACTGCTGGTCAGCAAACCTGGGAAACCCACATATCATTGGAACAATGCCGCGAAACCGCTTCCAAGACATCATGCGACACCTACGCTTTGATGACAGGTCCACCCGGAGGGATCGAGCAAAGACTGATAAGTTTGCTGCAATTTCCAGTGTGTGGGGATCATTTGTCAACAATTGCATCACGTCCTACAACCCTGGTCTACATATCACCGTTGATGAACAGCTTTTCCCATCAAAGACTCGCTGCTGTTTCCTGCAGTATATTGCAACTAAACCTGACAAGTTTGGGATCAAGTTTTGGGTGGCTTGCGACCTAAAATCCAAGTACATTTGTAATGTCCTCCCATATCTTGGCAAGGACCCTAGTCGTCCCAGTGGAGAGAGACTGTCTGAAAATGTAGTGATGAGGCTGATGGAACCATTCCTAGACAAGGGCAGAAATGTTACCACGGACAATTTCTTCACATCGCTGTCACTTGCGCATAAACTTCTTAGCCGGAAAACCACCATCCTCGGCACAGTCAACAAGATTCGCCGGGAAATCCCTCAATCCGCTAGACACACAGATCGCAATGAATTCACCACTCAGGTATGTTGCAGGTCTTTTGTGGTTCTATGTTTGTGTTTCTAATTTTTAGAATCAACACCGCCAAGTGTGTCATTGTGTGTAAAAGTGCAATGAAAATAACAATTTATCTTATTTATTAGGTGTTTTCAACCACTGCTGCTACGCTGACGGCGTATGCGCCCAAACGGAAGAAGACCGTCTACATTCTTAGCAGCATGCACAGCGTGATTCAGACTGATAATACCACCAAAAGGAAGCCAAACACTGTCACCCTTTACAACACCACAAAGTGCGGCGTGGATGTGATGGACCAGATGGTGCGGGAGTACACTGTCCGCACAGGGACACGGCGCTGGCCAGTTGCCGTGTTCTATAACATGATTGACATGGCAGCACTGAATGCACATGTGCTGTATCAAGCATGCACCGGAAGGCAGGAAAGACGGGTGGACTTCCTGGTGGAGCTTGCAAGAGAGTTGGCTAACTCTCATATGTGTGCGAAGAAGGCAAGAAAAGAACAATTGCTTCGGACACAACCCTCCACACCTAGCCCTGGAAAAAGAGCCATGTGTCAAGTCAAACACCAATGCAAGAACAATCATGCCACTGTGCGATGTGTTCGCTGCTACAGATACACATGTGGTAAATGCAGACGGGAGATACCATGGCAGTGCCAGGATTGTGAGTGATTGCTGGAATGTACTCACTCACTTTTTAATAATATTTGTAAATATGTGTACAAATGGTTGGTTTCTATTTTATTTTGTACTGTTTTTATCAATAAATCTCAGCAACAAAGGAAAAAAAAACATGTGTGTTGATTTCTCCCTAAGATGGCAAAGTGAAACACAAGTTTCCTTGAAGTGGCTCAGCATGGCCCCACATTATTTACATAACAAAAGCAACCGTTCACAGGTGATTAAGGATATTAGCCTAAAGCCTTCCAGCCCATCGGCTGTCCTGCGGGTTTTATAGGTAGAAAAGCCAAATGGCTGCTCTCTGGGACTTCTAGTGTTAATAAAGGCCTTCTGAAGTGAAGCGATGCGTTTGTGTAAGAAAAATATCCGTATTTAAAACTTTAATAACTAAAATAACTAGCAGACGGCCTAAGCAAGTCGACTTACGTCAAAACAGTAACCTCAAGGCCTGTTCACACCGGGACGAATTTCGCGCGCGATATTCGGCGACGTTTAACGCCTCGTGACTAAACAAAGGGCGCCAATGTGAGTGTGCACACCGACGCGAAAATGCCATGTGTAAAAGCGTCATTTTTTTAAAAAACGCCTCGGGTTCGTTTTTTTGGGTTTGACACGCCGCGTTAAAAACTATCTGACCAATGAGATTGGCGCTTTTGCTCACGTGTCTGGAGCTTCTGAAGTTACAGTAAAACACAACTTGGGGGCGCTCAAACACAAAACGGTCTTGCCGAGCACACATATGTAACGGCGAAGAAGATATACGCCAAGTAGTGTCTACACTGCCGTGAAGAAATAAGACGAGGAAGATGCAAGGCAAGATGAATGTAGAGCTGCTGGTCTCGTTGGTGTCGGAACATAAAGAACTATATGACAAACGCGACAGCGACTACAAAAATCTTGATACAAGAGAACTGTTATGGAGTGGTATTGCAGAGCAAATGGGCCTTAATGATGAGTTTCATTTCACTTAAAGGAATAGTTCACTTTAAAATGAAAATTCTGTCATCATATACTCACCCTCATGTTGTTTCAAACCTGTATGAATTTCTTTCTTCTGCTGAACACAAAGGAAGATATTTAGAAGAATGTCAGTAACCAGACAGTTTCTGGGTCCCATTGACTTCCATAGTATATTTTTTTCCATCTAATGTCAGGGAATGAATTTGCATGTTCACTCGGCTCATCGTCAATGAAAATCGCTTGGGTGTGAACACAAAAAACGCGTTGAAAAACGCTGACGAATAACGCGCGCCAATATTCGTCCCGGTGTGTACGGCCCTTCAGACTTCTAATTCGTGACTGGTGTTTTGTTTTGCTCTATCCTCTGCACTTCCGCGTTCGTCATTACGTTGTGCGTCAAGGGTTACTCTTTCGCCATAAATCAATGCGTACGGCCGTCTGCCAGAAGCTAGTTATTTTAGTCGATAAAGTTTTAAATATGAATATTTTTCTTACACGAACGCATCACTTCACTTCAGAAGGCCGTTATTATCCCCCTGAGCCACGTGGAGCACTTTTATCATGGTTGGATGCGCTTTGATGGACATCAAAAAATATAAAGCCATTCACTGGCATTATAAAGCTTGGAAGAGCAAGGACATTTTTTAATATAACTCCAACTGTATTCGTCTGAAATAAGAATGTCATATACACCTAGGATGACTTGAGGGTGAGTAAATCATGGGCTAATTTTCATTTTTGGGTGAACTATCCCTTTAAGAATACCCTTATGATACATAATAAATGCAAGCTTCATAGAAAATGTTACCAAAACTTCTTTCCTTGGTCAAAACCCATATCACTTGAGCATATCACTTGAACAGTGTGAACTGTAATATGCAAATTTCTCAAAAAGACATTCAGGTTCACTCAGCTTCCTGACATGGCTCTTGGGTCTCCTCCACCCCCCGTCCCACCAAGAACAGGCCCTCCACCTGAGTCCTCACTGCGACGGTCAGAACATACACACACCTTGTTACACCTCTTTTTTCCCCTCATGGCAGTGACTAGTGCATCAGTTCAGCACTTATTTTTGTTCCATCATTTACTCAAAACCAAATGACTTTCTGTCTTCCGTGGAACACAAAAGGAGATGTTCACAAGTCTAACAGCTAAAGTAAATGTGGATAGAGCTATCAAGCTCCAAAAATGATATTAAAGTACCAATAAAGTATGTACGACTTGTGCGCTATATAAGTCCTCTAAGCTTGCCATTATTAAGTAGTTATGCACTGAAAAGGAGAGCTTCCTTAAAAAAATTATAATAATAATAATGTCAACAATGTCATTATTGTAATCAACTCACCATGCCAAGTTTGATAAATGACAGAAATTTTGGTCTGTCCCTCAGGCAAAGTTATTGCTGGGCTCCAGACTAACTTTTTAGAGCAGCAAACTCAGACACTTCTCACTAGATTTCACAGAGCTGTTTAGTGAAAAGTGAATATTGCGCTGGTGGCAGAGCTCCTCTGAGATTAAATTTCCGGCTGACCCAGAGTCAATGAGGGCTGGTATAGAAACAGATACATGGACTGCAGTCAGTACCACAACTGTGGTAAGTGGTTTCATTTCAACAGAGGGGTCATAAATAAAGCTCACCGTGGGTCTTGGAGGACGGATGGGACGTGTGTATCTGATGTGTCCTGAGGCGCCACAGTATAAACACAGACCCTGGGCCAGCCTTCTCTGCCGGCAAAAAGGCAAACGAGTGTTACCAAGTTGCATTGGTTCGGTGTCTGGTTCTGGAGCGCTGGGAAACTCTGGCTGGCGGAGATGATGGGGGAAATACTGGCTCGGTTGTTCATCCAGACAATGCTGCACATGGCGCGCCACTTGGAGTGATAGTTGAATGAACTTTTCAAGTCCCATTGAGTCGTCATAGGCAGCGAGATGCAACCGCAGACCTGGAGCCAATCCCTGCCGATAGGTGGTCATTGCTTCAAGGCTCCTTGTGGTTAACCAAAGACCTGGCGGAAGTGCCTTGTGAAACTATCCAGGGATTGAGTTACCAGTCCTGCTTGAGTCTAGAGAATTTCGGCCCACTGTAAAGCTCGCCCTGACCACAAGGATATAATTAAGGCAATCTTGGCTCGATCTGTGGCAAAACGCTGCGTTGCATCTCTAGAGCCAGTGAGCATTGTAAAAAGAATCCGTTGCAATTCTCCGCCGAGCCAGAGTAGGGCGGCATGATGGCCACGGGACTGGTGTGCGTTACCGGAGAAGGAGAAGCAATGGCGGATGTTGTGGCTGTGGAAGTGCTGAGCGCATGCTTGAGTCCATCCACGATCTCCTGAAAAGGATCTGGAGCGCTCATGCTGCGTTAAAGTAGGGTCTGGTCTTCTGTAACGGATTGACTCAGACAGGTGTTGAAGTGTTGTAATTGTATAGTGTAGTATTGGAGTGTAAGGTGTAATGTAACATTTAAGGGAGTGTAATGTATAATTTGTGAAATTTTTGTGATTGTGAATTGTTTTGTGTGGATCAAGTGTACGTCGATGTTTATTGGATGTTGACTGTTGTAAACAGATACTGTCATGAAATAAACTATCAGACTGTATATATATATATATATACAGTGAGGAAAATAAGTATTTGAACACCCTGCTATTTTGCAAGTTCTCCCACTTAGAAATCATGGAGGGGTCTGAAATTGTCATCGTAGGTGCATGTCCACTGTGAGAGACATAATCTAAAAAAAAAAAAAATCCAGAAATCACAATGTATGATTTTTTAACTATTTATTTGTATGATACAGCTGCAAATAAGTATTTGAACACCTGAGAAAATCAATGTTAATATTTGGTACAGTAGCCTTTGTTTGCAATTACAGAGGTCAAACGTTTCCTGTAGTTTTTCACCAGGTTTGCACACACTGCAGGAGGGATTTTGGCCCACTCCTCCACACAGATCTTCTCTAGATCAGTCAGGTTTCTGGGCTGTCGCTGAGAAACACGGAGTTTGAGCTCCCTCCAAAGATTCTCTATTGGGTTTAGGTCTGGAGACTGGCTAGGCCACGCCAGAACCTTGATATGCTTCTTACAGAGCCACTCCTTGGTTATCCTGGCTGTGTGCTTCGGGTCATTGTCATGTTGGAAGACCCAGCCTCGACCCATCTTCAATGCTCTAACTGAGGGAAGGAGGTTGTTCCCCAAAATCTCGCAATACATGGCCCCGGTCATCCTCTCCTTAATACAGTGCAGTCGCCCTGTCCCATGTGCAGAAAAACACCCCCAAAGCATGATGCTACCACCCCCATGCTTCACAGTAGGGATGGTGTTCTTGGGATGGTACTCATCATTCTTCTTCCTCCAAACACGTTTAGTGGAATTATGGCCAAAAAGTTCTATTTTGGTCTCATCTGACCACATGACTTTCTCCCATGACTCCTCTGGATCATCCAAATGGTCATTGGCAAACTTAAGACGGACCTTGACATGTGCTGGTTTAAGCAGGGGAACCTTCCGTGCCATGCATGATTTCAAACCATGACGTCTTAGTGTATTACCAACAGTAACCTTGGAAACGGTGGTCCCAGCTCTTTTCAGGTCATTGACCAGCTCCTCCCGTGTAGTTCTGGGTTGATTTCTCACCTTTCTTGGGATCATTGAGACCCCACGAGGTGAGATCTTGCATGGAGCCCCAGTCCGAGGGAGATTGACAGTCATGTTTAGCTTCTTCCATTTTCTAATGATTGCTCCAACAGTGGACCTTTTTTCACCAAGCTGCTTGGCAATTTCCCCATAGCCCTTTCCAGCCTTGTGGAGGTGTACAATTTTGTCTCTAGTGTCTTTGGACAGCTCTTTGGTTTTGGCCATGTTAGTAGTTGGATTCTTACTGATTGTATGGGGTGGACAGGTGTCTTTATGCAGCTAACAACCTCAAACAGGTGCATCTAATTTAGGATAATAAATGGAGTGGAGGTGGACATTTTAAAGGCAGACTAACAGGTCTTTGAGGGTCAGAATTCTAGCTGATAGACAGGTGTTCAAATACTTATTTGCAGCTGTATCATACAAATAAATAGTTAAAAAATCATATATTGTGATTTCTTGATTTTATTTTTTAGATTATGTCTCTCACAGTGGACATGCACCTACGATGACAATTTCAGACCCCTCCATGATTTCCAAGTGGGAGAACTTGCAAAATAGCAGGGTGTTCAAATACTTATTTTCCTCACTGTATATATATACAGCATATTTTGCTAACGGCTCTTCCCTCAACTCAAACATCACGCTTGTAACGGCATGTCTCAACAGGTAAATGAAGGCTACTTTCAATAAAAGGTCCAACATATACATGGTGTAACACCCAGCATACCCGGTTAAATAATTCAGCACTCGACACTGGTTTATGAGAATGGTTAAGGTGTGTTTAGAACATCTAGCTCCACCCATTACATCCAGTGAGGGGGAACTGGACGTCAAGCTCCACCCATTGGCTCTGCAGTGAGCAGCCTCTTAAATTCAGTAGCACTAGAAGGAAAAAAGGTGGCAAAATGCAACCATTTAGTTGCAGTCTAGGTCAAGGTAGGCAACCAGCCTTGGGCTACAAGATGAAGATAAAACAGAGCTTCCCTCTTTGGTGGTGTTTGCTCATGCTGAATCAGATTCAGAGATGACAGCCATGCCTGCTTGGGCCACCGCACACTCAGACTCATTCTGATCGATCACGGCTGGATGATTGGTTTCAAGGCTCGGAGCACTATGCGAAGATCGTCTTTTTTTCCGGAAGTGCATGAAGAGCTTTGGCAGTATGGATGTCCATTAGTGCCAAAATCTGTTCAAAGGTTTTCCTCTCTCATTACCCTCGACTGTTGGGCGGTCAGGGGGTTCATGGGGATTCCCCAGATGGAGTGTGAAATTTCATGTGAATGTGAATGGAGTGTGAATGCCAGGATCCCTGTCTCGGTTCCTCAGCAAAACATGAACGAAGTGAGTAATGCCGGTCATATTTATACCCTTATGTAGGAGTAGGTGTGACTCGGCATGCAAATCTCACTGCCCAATGTCCATTGGCTCGTTTGTTACCACTTGGAGGTGACTGGGCTCCCAGGCGAAACCCCATGACGTCAGTCCGACACAAGGTCTCTTTTCCCTCCTTCAGGGAACAGGGGTTATATTAGTAACCTAGACGTTCTTCAGCAAAGTTTTGATCACATTAACAATTTTGAGGCCTTAAAAATTTGTGTATCAAATATTATACAGTAACAGTAGGCTTTATAGGGTTAATTGTGCTTATTTTCTTTTCTTTTTTTAGCTTGATTGCATCAATAGCCATTCACATTCATTGTTTGGAAAAGAGCAGCCTGGACATTATTTTTCAACATTTCAAAATATTCCTTCAACAAAATCATGTATTTTCATGAAGTCTGCCATATAACTGTTACGAACTGCTCCGAGACACGAAGGTTGAGATCCAAATGCAGCTTTAATTAAGGGGAAATCCAGACACGTAATCCAATATACAGGCAATAGGTCAAAACACAGGTAGGCCGTCCAAACAAACAAACAAAACAGGCAGGGGTCAGAGGCAAAAGAGTAATCTACAGAACAGGCAAAAAATCCCAAAACCAAGAGACATGAAACCAGGGAAAACGCTCGGAAATGCAGTGCAACAACATACAAAAATTTGCAGTGAGTGAATGAGTGAACATGGTATAAATAGGCTGAGACTAACAGGGTGATGAGACACAGGTGAATGCAATCAGTGATGATGAGTCCGGGCAGTGAGTTATGGAAAATGTAGTTTGTGAGGGAGTGATAATAGTCTGATGTGGAGTGCCCTCTGGTGGCTCTCAAGGGCACTTCAGCTGGTGACGTTACAATAACTTAATTATAATTAATTCTAGTTACTTCTCTCTGTACAAAGGCAGCATATTGACTTTCCACATAAATCAACACTATCACCTGGTGGTAAAACCATGTCAATGCATGAAATTGTTGCATATGTTCTTCAGGTCATCTTCTGATCTTGGTCCAAAGGGTCATTGTCCTGAATCGTCAATGCAGAGTCAGCATGAAAGTGCTCCCTACATGGCAAACAACAGAGCGCCACTCCCTCCTGTCACTACTGAGCCCATTCCCAACCACTCAGGTTAGTGTGTGTTTCAACTGTTTTTCTATGGTTTACAAACATTCAATAATGACTTCTCTCATGCAAAGGCCTTCACACCTCATAGCCAGTAAAATTTCAGCCGTGTATGTCCATGAACATTGATGGATTCCTGTACTATACTTCCATATGAGTAATCTTTTTTTTTAAATATACTGTTCAATGTTACCATTTCATGTTTTCAACATACATCCAGCAAACGAGAAGTTCAGCGGGAGTTTACTATGTCCATATTTTTCATATTTTCTTCAAGCAGTGTCACAGTGCAAATTTTTTCCCTTTCAAAATGTTGTTCAAATAAAGTTTCCAAATTGGGATTTTGTAACACTTTGTTTTGATGGTCCCTTTTGAACATTCTGTTGACTATGCCAACATATCAGCTTATTCTAACCCTAACCCTACCATTCTACTAATACTCTACTAACACTCTAATGAGAGTTAGTAGGTGCAACGTTACTTATAGTCAACAGATTGTTAAAGGGACCTTCAATATAAAGTGAACCAGAGATTTTTGCAGTGATGCCATAGACCAACCATTTTTGTTCCACAAAGAATCTTTCAGGAAAAACCTTCCTTTTTCGTGTGAAGAAGATTTTATTTATCTGGGGCCATATTCACAAAGAATTTTAAGGCTAAAAGTAGCTCCTAACTGGCGAATTTAGGAGCAACTCCTAAAAATAATGGGCGTGTCACTCGTAACTTTAGGACTCCTAATTTTTTTGACTAAGAGTAATTCACGAAGCATTATAGACCTAAAAGTAGCACCTAAGCCTGGGACAGCTTAAAAGAAGTCGAGAGGACTCCTAACTCACTAAGACCTATTCACAAACCGCTTTTTGTGGCATTTCACGTTGCGATGTTTTGAAATGCGTATGCGGGCGGCTACAGGAGCTTCCAATCGCGAGGGAACAATCGCACTACTTGTGTAGCGCACGCATTCTCAGACCTGTCACCTGTCACTCATCATCGTAGGGGAGGTGTTTGGAATCATTCCCGCGTTACAATCATCAGCCAATCAAGGTGGTCACTTCAGTCAAGCTCGTGCATGAGTAATGACGTCATCCATAGCAACGAAGACTCACTCTTAGTTTAGGAGTTGTCATTTTTCTTTACTAAGAGTAGGTCTGAAAGGCGTTGTGAATAACTTTTAAGAGAAAACTCCTAGCTAAAATCTTTTAGTGCGATTTAGGAGTACTCCTAGTGGTAAGATAAAATGCTTTGTGAATACGGCCCCTGGAGAACATTTTTCCACTTTAACCCTCTGGGGACCAAGGTGTTTTTGGGGCCCTTGAGATGTTCTGACATGCCTTGACATTTGTGGTTTTTTCAGTTATTTATAAACATGTTAATGGCTAAGGTGTAAATTCACTCTATATAGCACAAACAGGGCTACCATAATATGCGAGCAACGTGTATGTAGATGTTTGTATTTTTAAGAGAATAATGTTTATGCGTGGTTATTGGAAAAAATAAAAATGAAAGTTGCTGAATTAAGACCACAAAACACATATTAAATATGTGTCCACAAGACTTTTGACTAATGGATGTTGTCCCTTTGAGTTCTAGCTTCAAAATTATGTGAAAATAGTCTTGCTTTATCGTTCACAAAAAAAAATACATTGATTTAAATGGTGTAAAACAGGTTTTGCTTGGAAAGCCATTATGCGAGGGGGGCGTGGAGGAGGAGTAGTTTGTCCCACCCACTCTGCATAATGACTCTGCCTAATGCCCATTCATTGAGGTGTGACACCGACTGAGCCACAATGCAAGGACAAAAGATGTATTTAGAAGAAGACTTATATTGACCATTTAAGATTTCGCTTACATCTCTCTTGTAAATATGTTTTGCTATTTTATTAAAAATGTTACAATTACAACAATAATTACAATTTCAACAATATTTCAAGTGTACTCTTTCTTTGTAAAAAAAAAAAAAAAAAAAAGATTATAGGCCTACATTTTATCATATGTATTCATTAGTTTGAATATAGCCAACATTGGAACATCTAACATCTTAGTCTATGACTTTATTTTTGACAAAAATAGTATATATATATATATATATATATTATATATATATATATATATATATATATATATATTATATATTATATATATATAACGTTAGATATGAGCAGAAATTGCTAAACAAAAGCTTTTTTGATGTGGCGGTATATTCTACAGTAGCCTAAAAACTGTACCCTAGTCTAGTCAACAAAATGTTGTCTTTCATTCTTCGCCTGACTGTAATGTTGTTTTTATGAAATATTAGGGCATATAAATGCTAATTTGCAGTTTAATACGTTGCTTATACAAATACATTTTATTTCAACATATTCCAGTCGATTTTTACTCATCTCAGTAGGCTATAGCAAAGCAGTTTATTATTTTACACACAGACGCGCGATTCATATTTAGGCTAAACAGTCTTTACAAATATGTCCCCTTCATTCATCTCACAGAAAGGCGAGTCATATTATAGAAATGGGATTCATCTTTTTGCGGTTTACATAGGCCTACACTAACGTTATTCCATAACGTTATTCCACACGTGAGAAAAGAAAACAGCCTACCTCACTCCTCAGCGGAATCTGCTCCTCATTTCAGGAGATATTGCTCCTCATCAGCACTGTTCTGAGGAATCGTTTCTCCATAAGGTAGGCTATAATGTCTCACTTGCGAGGAGTCGCGACGCGCTTTGTTTACAGCTGATGTGGGCGTTTCACAGCTCTGAAATGGTTCTCAGAATTTGCGTTTGAATAGCACGCGCTCTCCGGGGCGTGGTCACATTACTGTGAATCATCTCGTAATGAGGTCGACTGGAGTCGCTCTCTTTTTATACAGATTACAGAAGCTGAGAATATTTGTTTTTTATATAAATGACTTCATTTAAAAGATGCGATCTCAAGCTTTATGCCCGTGGGTCTGTTTGCCTGTTTGACTGAATTTTCGCGGAGTTATAGATCATTTTCGAACGCGTTTCAAATGGGAGTTTACTGACAGAGAGAAGGCAGAAATCGCATCATGTTAATTTTTCTTTATTTGTCAAAAAGCAAAACACTTTATTTTTATTGTGAGTATACAGAAAAAAAATAGACACTGAACAGGATCGATTGATGTATTACACGAAAATGAAAGATCAAAATTAACAGAGCATTTAGTGTTTATTTTCATTGCTAAAAAAAAAAAACGAGCAAAACGCGCGGGCGCGTTTTTGGTCCCCAGAGGGTTAAAGATCCATTTGTGCAATGGAAAGGTTTCATGGATGTTGAAGGTTCTTCATAAAATCTCTTTCAGTCATGACAACTCTCAGAGTGGATAGATTTCAACCAGTATTTATTTTCCATGGAACATGGAATAGGCTTGATTTTGGCAGACGAGATCTGCTACTGTATGCTGCTGCTTCATACAATAATTTGTTCAGCTTAGTCAAAAATAACAAACAAATGAAAGGCTGCTTCAAGAAATGTTAGAACCTCTGTAGCAGATCTCTACAGATGGCGCTTGGGAGGAGGATGGATAACAGAAGCTTTCACATCGCGCAGCGTGCAGATCGCAAGCTAGGGTAGGATATATATGTGTAGCGATAATCACTTCTGGGGAATAATTAACTCAAATGAAGGGGAATATTCATGAGTTTATGAATATGATTTTGCTTATCGTCTACACAGATTAAATTACCCAAAAAGGGAATATTTGATCAATTTGTCAGGGTAACTTTTACCAGAATTAATGTCAGTTATCTAAACATACTGTTTGTCCCGCAAACTCTATGTAAGACTTCCTTATCAAATACCAATGAAAGTACCCTTCTTACAAACTCCAAGAAATATTAATTTTCTGGCCGTGAACATTAATTTTCCTGTGTTTATAAAATTAAACTACTCAACGTAGTAAATAATAAAAGCTTTGTAGCTGAATCGTACTTCTCATTGACTTTGTAATATGAGCATTTAGACAGAAGCAATCAAGAATATAATGGTTTTAATAAATGCAAAACTAAGAAATACATAACTGCGAATCACAGAGTAAATATGCGTATAACAATACAAAACAGTAAAAACAATACAAGACTAAACGAATAACGAAAATGGGAGTGAGAGAGAGAGATTGAGAGGGAGAGAGAGTGTGAGAGGATGAGAAAGTGAAACTAAAAGTCAGGATGAGAGAGTGAGAGGAGTAGGGATCACAGAATGATTATAGTAGGGCAAAATCACAGACAGGGTAACCTTTGAGAGACAACAAGCAATCAAATTACATTAAAATTTGATAAAGCTAATACTTGCATGTGGTTTTCTTTGTATTGCTGAGGAAAGCAGAGTCGTGCGCATGTAAATCATCTCCCGAGATTTTCGAGCGGGAAGAAGTTCCTTTGTCCTGTGGGGGACGCCCACTGGAATGAGTTATGAGGAGATTGGATTAAGCCGTTCGGCTCCAGAAATATGAAATGTGTAAAACAATGCACGTTACTGCATTCTGCTATCGGAATTCGACTCCGTTAGATTGAGAGAATTACAGAGATATCAAACACGTCATATGAAGATTATAGGAATACAAAGTTTCATTCTAATGCACGATTATAGGCATTTGAAGTTCGATTCACACACGATAAAATTGTAGAATACTCCAATATGACATGTGAAGACATCTAAGCACAAAAGGAATACATTTAATACATTTAAAGGTACTTTTCTCTGAAAAGGTCCATGGATGGTGTGTGTGTGTGTGTGGGTGTGTGTGTGTGTGTGTGTGTGTGTGTGTGTGTGTGTGTGTGTTTGTGTGTGTGAGGTGATTTGTAAAGTGTTATCCTATAGCAGGGGGGTCGGGTTACAAGACCATGATTCTATTTGAGAACATTAATTAGGAGAAACACTTCCAAGTTACAAATCAGAGAATCATAACTATCGCATAAAAGGGCTAACCAAACATGCAGGCCTTAACCCCCTGAGGTCGGCTATCGCGCCGGCGCGATAGGCTCGTTTTTTTCCGTATGAGTGCAAAAAAAATAAAATAATAATAATAATAATTTTTATCTTATATGCTTGTGTTATACATCAATCGATCCTGTTTAGTGTGTATTTTTTTTGTGTATGCTCATAATAAAAACAAAGTGTTGTGCTTTTCGCCAAATAAAGAAAAATAAACATGATGCGAGTTCTGCCTACTCTCCGTCAATTCTGAAACGTGTCCGAAAATGAACTGTAACTCAGCGAATACTTAGTCAAACAGGCATACAGTCACACAGGCATGAAGCTTGAATTCTCTTCTTTCAAATGAAGTAATTTTTATAAAAAACAAATATTCACAGTTTATATAATATGTATGTAAAGAGAGAGATGTCAGTCGTTCTCATCTCAGCTAATTAAGTTTTAATGTGACTCCGCCTACGGAGACCGCGCTATTCAAACGCAAATGTGAGGCGATCCATACAAACCTGTGAAACGCCCACATCCGCTAGATAAGGCCGGTGAAACACTGGATGCGTGGCGTTGTCTCAGCTGCGTGGCGTGTCCGTTTTTATTTCGGCTCCCATGTTAACAGTTTAGAGTTTGCACACTGCCTGTGTGAGACGCGCGTCTCAGGCGCAGCACGAGCCGCGTGGAAAACGCGTGCATTCTAGAAATAGAACCGACGCCTATTTTTCACGCGACACGCAAGCGTCTTGGAAGCGTTTCCATGCAAAATTGAATAGGAAAATCTGTTTATTTGTCATTTTGACACGAATACATATTAATAAATGTCCTTTTGATGTTTAAAAGTGTCTAGGTTTTGACATAAATGCAAATATAAATGTAATTTTACAAAATATGATCGATTTTCAAATACTGCTGTATTGAATGAACAGCTTTTAGCAAACTCTATTGCTATACTGAGATGAGGAATATATACTGTATGTGTTTTGTCAAAAATAAAGTCATCAACTAACTAATGAATCCTTTACTTTGAAATACGTATGATAAAATGTATACTTTAGTTTTGAAAGACGTTGACTAGTTTTAAAAAGATTATAAAGTATGTATGTGCATGCATATATATATATGTGTGTGTGTATATATGAAGAGTTCAGATGCAAAAGCCTCTAAATGCCATCTGAAATTTTCTCCTAGAATGATCATTTTTATGAAGCTTGTATATTTAAGTTAGCTATAGGTGACACACCTGAATGAATGGCTCATTAACTATGCAGGGACGTAGTCTCACCAGGTGTGAACTACTAAATATGCATGATGCTGTTGGAGCGTTTACGCCCCATCCGCATATTGGCTTTCCAAACTAAAAGTGTTTCACAAAACTAAAATCAATGTATCGTTTTTTTGTGGATGATTAGGCAGGATGATTTTCATATCATTTTGAAGAAAAAACACTAGGCGATGACATCCATTAGTCAAAAGTCTTATTGCCACATATTTAGTATGTGTTTTGTGGCCTTATTTCAGAAACTTTAATTTTTAGTTTTTTCGATAACCATGCATAAACATTATTCTCTCAAAAATGAAAACATGTACATACATGTGGCTCACATATTATGGAAGTCCTGTTTGTGCTATATAGAGTGAATTTACACCTTTGCCATTAATATGTTTATAAGCAACTGAAAAAAGCACAAATGTCAGGGCATGTCAGAACATCTCAAGGACCCCAAAAACACCCCAGACCCCAGAGGGTTAATACATCATCTTAGATTCTGAATCAAATGCAAGCTAAGTTTTTGTGTGTGTTTGGAATGTCTGTGGAAAGTCCATTATCTCTTCAGTGCATCTTTTTGAGGCTCACCACAGGCACGTTAGTTTTAGGTCCTGGAGTATCTCTGAGAGGACTCAGCATCCAGCAATGATGTCAGAAGGCAACCTAAACCCAGACCTGGTGGCTCCATGCCAGTAATTTAGATGCTCGAGAGTCAGGAGGTTAAAAGCTTTAGTAAGCTTAGCAAAGAATGTGTTTGGAAGAAATGTGCTTTGAAAACACAGAGAGTCCGAATTTGTTAATTCAGACCAAACGAACGAATGATTCAATAGCCCAGTCGTTACATATGGTTACGTGGAAATACTTCTGATTGGCTGGTGCCGCAGCGTTGAAAGAACCAATCAGCGTTCGGTTAGAGTTTCATGCCTGAACTATGTATTGATGCCAATAAAGAACCTTCATTTTAGTATAGTTATGTAGAGTGTAGCTATGCTTATATTTTAAGTTAGGGAAGTTTAACACCCTTCCTGGATCATTGGTGATCTGCACATGAAGGATACCTCAAATTGTGAACCTTGTTGACGAGAGTTGGGCTGTTACTTTTTTAAATGATTTGACTTAGCTGATGATAAAATGTGAAAACATCAGAAACTTACATTGAAGGAGGGACTGGACCCATATCTAGAAAAGAATAACATCGATTTTTGGGTGGGCTATTTTGACGTCAAATATCAAGCAATCACAAAGCAACCACACAGAACACCTTCGAAACTTTTTAGCATCATGGCCATGAGTATGGCACAGCCAAACACTACTCATATTTCCTTCAGAATATGTAAAGATAAGTTAATCCCAATATGCTTAATAATAGCATGTGTTTATTTCAAATATACCTAAAATCTCTTCCTTTTTTGACCCACAGGAAATCCTATGACAGCAGTGTACGCCATCCCAGCCACTCATCCAGGATGCACAGGATATTTCATCTCTACACCACCCTCCTCCTATCACAGCCCATCCTGGATGTCTTACCCCCCTGAACCCGAGGACGTGCCTCCTCAGTGGGCAGAATCTGTAAGAATGCATTTATCATATTTATTTATTAGTTCTCTATCAGTTGTCCAATTCTGCTTCACAAACTGGGTTGCATCCCAAGACTCCAGTGCACGCATCACTAATACAACTTAACGTGGAGTAAACCTCATGGACTGCAACCAAGAGAAGCAGAACTGGTCTGTCACATGTGCCTCTATAAATTGTTCTGAATTTGGGGTACATTCTGTGTGCTTATGTGACCTGCCCTTGGGTGCAAGGCTCGTCTTTTTGGATTGTCCTTCTTATCCCTGTTTGTTTGTGCCTGCATTCACACGGTGTCTTTTTGCAGAACCAGTGTCATTTAGAAACCATTTGCTGAACTGAATTTATCGCTGACGTTGAGTGGAAACAACAAATTCCCGGGGTAGTTGAGCACATTTCTTCAAATGAACACTTTTCTTTTTCTTACTTTCCTCTGTCACAAGCAGGGTTGTGTGCCATTCAGAATCGAATTGACGTAAAAAAAAAAAAAAAATGTTAGGGACTTTTCGTTTTTTATTTAAGGCGCTACCGGAAGAGTTTTGAGATCTATAGTCAAAATAGACTTGACCCTCCCTTTGCCAGCAATACTTTTTTCTATGACCCTCCAAAATGATTGTGAAAAAAGGCATGACCCTCCCTGATAATTTATTGATTACTTCTGTACTGGTTTGCGCTTGGCAAAGATGTTCTGATAGCCATTGTTTTTTTACAACCATGACAAACGACTTAACCTCTGCTTTCTCATCTTACACATCACACTCCACTGTTATGGTGGCCATTTCAGTAGATTTACTCACTAACATTGTTGTGGAAACACAATAAGCATGGAAACTAAAATATCGTAGTATCGTGCTACAGCGCACATTCTATCAGCTGCAGTTCTGGCGCCTCAATCCCAATACTGTAAAACGTACTCGGTTACCTAATGTAACCTCGGTTCTCTCTAGAAGAGGGAACGAGTATTGCGTAAGTTGCTTACGCATCGGGAAAGTTCTCTTTCTTCGAGATCTGAAGCCAAAAAATTATCCTTAATCTTGTATTTATTGTCAACGCAGTGCGGCAGCCGGCAGACCGGCGGCAACTGCTTAAGCCTACCAGTGAGCCCTGCATGACGTTACACCCAATGAGGGCGCTTCGCGCCCTCCACACCCTTCTAACCATCAAGATGGGTGTGGCCAGTGTGTATATAAGGAGGGCTCACAAGCTGAAAAATCTGGTTTTCTTAGTCTGAAGCGCAAAAGCTCGTGGCACGTCACGGCAGGTTACGCAATACTCGTTCCCTCTTCTAGAGAGAACCGAGGTTACATTAGGTAACCGAGTACGTTCTCTTACGAGAGGTTCTCTCGTATTGCGTAAGTTGCTTACGCATCGGGAACCCCTTGTCAACGCCGTGCGGGCCGAGCATCCAGCACATGAATCCCAGGGAGACCGGGGAAAACATCACGCTGAAACAGGTGGCCGGTCGGAGAAACGGGCCAACACATGTACAAAGCACTTCACTTCGTATATAAGATAGAGCGGCACAGCCGGTCTATATACATCAACGTAAAGAGTGCGGCCGGCAGCGCTGGCCCACACAGTACATAAGCACATATTAGGGAAAAGAAATAGAGCGGTTTCACCGGTCTATTTGTGGAGAGAATAATTCCCAGCGCGACAGAGTGTAGGACGGGCGGCCAGCGGCGCGGGCCAGCACCGGTACACAAGCGCGTAACGGGGAATAAAGGAACAGAGCGGCACAGCCGGTCTGAGTACAAAATACTCCTTCCCTTGGTGCCATACCAGAAATATCACCAGTACGTGAACGTAGTCTGCGCATAAGCGACTGGGCAGAGCATACATGCCACTTATACTGACAACAGTTTAGCCTGTAAGGCAGGAACTTCCAGGTTATAAAACCTCACGAATGTCGATAGGGAGGCCCAACCCGCCGCCATACAAATATTGTGAATAGAAATTCCGCTGGACCAGGCCCACGAAGAGGCCATGCCTCTAGTGGAGTGGGCTCTGATACACAAAGGGCACTGCAGGTGTTTGGAGGCGTAAGCTGCTGCAATCGCGTCCACTATCCACCTGGACAGGCTCTGTTTCAAGGCGGCGAGACCCTTGGTGCGTCCGCCGAAAGAAACAAAGAGCTGCTCGGAGCGTGTGATGTAAACTCTCAGCGCCCTAACAGGGCATAGGAGGTTATCACTGTCCCCGTTATCGGATGCTGGCAGAGCCGAAAGGGAGATGATTTGCGCCCTAAAGGGGGTACCAATCGCTTTGGGGATGTAACCGTGTCTCGGTCTGAGAATGACTTTTGAGTCATTTGGTCCGAACTCAAGACATGCAGGGCTAACAGATAGTGCGTGCAGATCTCCCACGCGTTTTACTGAAGACAGAGCTATCAGAAAAACGGTTTTGAGCGAAAGGTACTTTAAATCCACGGATTCAAGCGGTTCAAAGGGAAAAAGCCTTCAGGGCCTCCAGGACCAAGGACAGATCCCAAATAGGAACCGAGGGGGGCCGCGGGGGATTCATCCGTCTGGCTCCTCTGAGGAAACGGATAATAAGCTCGTTCCTTCCTATTGCCCGGCTGCGCGTCATCTCAGCGAACGCTGCAATAGCCGCCACATACACTTTGAGCGTGGAAGGGGACCTGCCCTTATCCAACAGCTCCTGTAGGAAGGAGAGCACCCGCGGGACCCCACATGTACGTGGATCCAAGCTCTTAGTAGCGCACCATTTAGAGAACACAGACCATTTAGATGCATAGAGCCTTCTCGTGGAGGGAGCTCTAGACTGCGTGTTCGTGTTCACGACACCTTCTGGCAGGTCAACGGGTATCCGTTGATTACCCATGCATGCAGAGACCATCACTCCAGATGGGGATGCCAGATCGATCCACCGGCTTGAGAGAGGAGATCCTTTCTCACCGGGATCGGCCATGGGGATGAGTGCGACAGCCTCACTAGCTCTGGGTACCAGATTTGGTTCTCCCAACGCGGGGCTTTAAGAAGCACTGGGTGGTGCGTTTCCCTGATCCTCGTGATGACCTGTGGTAACAGGGAGATCGGAGGGAAAGCGTACAGCGGGAGGCTGGGCCAGGTTTGGGACAGTGCGTCCTCGCTTTTCGAGAGAAATATAGGGCAGTGAGCATTGTCTTTCGACGCAAAGAGGTCGACCTCCACTCTGCCGAATAGGCGCCAGAGGAACTGGACTGTCTGGGGGTGCAGGGACCATTCTCCCGGGGGAATGATGTCTCTGGACAGTCTGTTTGGGCCGACATTCAGGTGGTCCGGCACGTGCGCGGCTCTCAGCGAGCGCAACGAGCGGTGAGCCCACACGAGAAGGCGTTCTGTCAGTTTGCACAGGTTCCTGGACCTGACACCGCCCTGTCGGTTCACATAGGACACCATGGACATGTTGTCCGAGCGGACTAGCACATGGTGATCCCGTATGAATGGGAGGAAGCGCTTGAGCGCGTTCTCGACCGCTATCATCTCCAAACAGTTTATGTGGAGGCATTTCTCCTGGTCTGACCACAGGCAAAAGACCGGTTTGCCCTCGAAAAGAGCGCCCCAACCTGAGGCGGAAGCGTCCGTCGAGATAACTTTGCGGTGTGAGACAGCTCCTATTGTCACTCCCCGCTGGTACCAGTCGGCCGCTAACCAAGGCTTCAGTGCTGAAACGCAGCTCTGAGTCACTCTGATTCAAATGCCGCCGGAAGCCCAGGCTCTGTGAGGCACTCGGGCGTTCAACCAGCATTGTAGCGGGCGCATACGCAATAGACCCAGCTGAAGCACTGCTGCAGCTGAAGCCATACAACCCGGCATCCTCTGAAATGTCTTGAGAGGTGCGGTGCTGCCCGACTGGAAGGACGCGGCCAGGCGTCGAATACAGCGCGTTCTATAGCCCCTTTGCACAGAAGTGTCGATATTTCTGCTCGAAGTAGATGTGATACTTCTCCATTCACTCTCGTCTCGGTACGCGCCTGAAAGCGCGGGGGGGGGGGGGGGGGGGTGGGGGGGAGGCTGGGCGGTGAGCGTACTGCAGAGTATAGCCCTTTTTTTTTTACTGTGCTTAGCACCCATTCTGATGCGCCTGGAATAGCTTCCCACGCTTTTGCGTGTGCAGCCAGGGGCAGAATGGCCTCCGGGCTCTGATTGCCGCGCGTCGCGGGCTCGAGAGCTTGAAACGAAGGGGCGGGCACAGCGCGCGCGCTCTTGGTGCTTAGATACGGCGGAACGCACGCAGCGATAGCTGGCCGTTATACACACAGTGTCCCGGTGGCTTGGACGGGGAACATATAGTGTGAGGCGCGAGGGCGGTGTCTGGGGCGAAATGTTCGTTAGTATGTGTGATTTAAAACATGACTGGTCGTGAGAGGCCGTGTGACAGAGCGGGCAGTGAGTAGGTGTGGGCACGGTGAGGTGGACACGTGACCTACTTTTAACACTCGAGCGGCTTCTGCTTTAACACTTCTGCTTTATGAGAGTGGGCTCTGTGAGAGACACGGGATTTATAGTGCTTGTGTGCAGGGGTGAACACGGAAACGTGGGCATATTCACTGCATTTGAAACCCATACGGCGTGAGTCGTGCAACCAGACATTATGCTCATTTGCGATTTCTCTGGGTCGCCGTGAGAACGGCGGTTGCGCGCAGGCGAGCGGGTAGATATACCGGCTCGTTGGCTGCGAGGTAAACATCTGAGCGTGAAGCTTTGACGGTGGTCCAGCCGCAGCGGGACTTAACCGTATTTTCTTCCCTCGTGTTTAGACGCTCATAAATACTCGAGCACCATGAGTAGGAGTGGTGCGAGAGGCGGGTTCGCTTTCTGCATGTAAGAAAAACTGGCCACGAGCTCGGAGAAGCGAACAGCATACATTTTTATCTGCCGCGAAAGCCGGGATCGAACACGGGTCTCTGGTGCGAAAGCCTATGATTCTGCCACTGAACCACAGGGAAGAACACATTAGCTTTTGGTTAGCGCAAGCATATAAGAGAGCGACCTCATGTTTGTTTGCAGGCGTGCGTGTATTAAAACAGGCTCGTTTACTGCAATAGTAATATTTCCAGCCGCCTGAACTTAAGAGGGGACTGAGAAATGTGTGAGAATTGGCGGTTGGTCCGGCCACAGCGGGACTAAAACACTCTCTCTCCTCTTTTCGCTGGTGGGTGAGGCGTGCGCGCTGAACGTTGCTCGTGACCGTCCGCTCTGTCATCCTTTGTGAACGGCGCAATCTGCGCGGACCAACAAGGGGGAGAGCGGGTTCGCTTTCTGTATGTAAGAAAAGCTGGCCGCGAGCTTGGAGAAGCGAACAGCATAAATTTTTACAGCTTGGTCGAAAACTTCAAGTCTAGCCCGCAGGGTCGACATTAAAAGTTCTTCGCACTCGGGGCAGCCGCCCGTAGAGAGTGCGGTGGCGGCGTGCTCGCGGCCCAGGCAGAGAGCGCAGATGAGGTGGCGGTCTCCGTTGCTGAGCGGGGCGCGGCACGAGCCGCAAGGAAAAACGAGGCATTTTGACAAAAACGCCTCGTGCTCTTTTAGAACAGTGAGAGAAAGTGTGTGTCGCAGGGTGAACACACACAGCAGTAATAAAAGGATATGTCGCCGGATAGCGTAGCAGGCACGGATGGCTGAAGGCGGCGAAGGCGGCCGGCTTCCTCAGGCGCTGTCTTAGGCTTGCTGGTCGCTGGTTTCAACGACGGCGGCGGCTCTCAAGATCCAGCGATGCGAAGAGCTTCGCTGAAGACAAGAAAATCAGATTTTTCAGCCTGTGAGCCCTCCTTATATACACACTGGCCACACCCATCTTGACGGTTAGAAGGGTGTGGAGGGCGCGAAGCGCCCTCATTGGGTGTGACGTCACGCAGGGCTCACTGGTAGGCTTAAGCAGTTGCCGCCGGGCAGCCAATGAGCACGCTTATACAGCTTGCCATGGTCTGCCGGCTGCCGCACTGCGTTGACAATAAATACAAAATTAAGGATAATTTTTTGGCTTCAGATCTCGAAGAAAGAGAACTTTCCTGATGCGTAATCAACTTACGCAATACGAGAGAACCTCTCGTAAGAGAACTCAACATACATTCACCCTTAAACCCGAAGTGTCCCACCGGTGGGACACATCCCCCCCCCCCCGCGAAAAAAATTCATAATCAAATTACTAAGCAACCACTGAATGGAACAACACAAAAAAGGGCAGTATCATTTTAAAGCTTAGAATCTCAGCTTTTTAATGCATCTAATTAGTTTGATCAACTCCTAATGAGTGCAGAGTTATTCCTCTAAAAACGAGTGTACCCCCCGTAGGCGCCACCTAGCTGCAAAATTAATAATCATAATTTTTTTTCAAAAATATTACCTGGATCAACTTAAAATAGATGTCATTTAAAAAGCTTAGAGTCTGACATTTACAATGAATGTAGCCAATTTGATAAACTCCTATGTAGTGCTGAGTTATTTGCTGATAAATAGAAAAAAAATGTTTTCATAATTTATAAACTACTTTTTTGTACTACATACTGCAATATGTCAAAAACATCATACAGCTCAGATAGTCCTGTGTCATATGTCATTTGAAAGGTCTCAATGAGTAGAATACAACAAGCATAATTGTTTCAGGCTTTTTTACTAAACTTGAGCAAGGTTTTTGTAAAATAACCCCTCAAGAGACCCATGTGTAAACCATATATGGATGCTGAATTTTAGACACATTTCCGCTTGTAACTTCATGAAACATGCTCCGATTGTGGAAAATGACACATCATTATTTACAGCAGATGCTTACAATTAAAATGAGTCCAAACTCAACATAATCCATCACTCAGAACTAAATATATTCCTCATGGAGTTCTAATACACAAAAAATCCACAGACTCACGTAGCCTAGCAAGGTAGCTTAGACTTGGCCTTTTTACTCGTATCTTCATGAAACATACATCAATCATGAAAAATGACACAGCGTTATTTACAGCAGGAGCTCACGATTACAAAGAGCCCAAACTCAATATATTCCATCAATCAGATCTAAAGATATTCCTCATGGCGTTCTAACACAAAAAATACCTCAGACGCACATATCCTAGTATATACTCATGAAGCACTCGCGCTTGGTTTTCACTTATAACTTCACGAAGCATGCACAGATCGTAGAAAAATGATCTAAATTCCTCGTGGAGTTGTAACACACGAACCCCCAAAGGCGCACATAGAGTATTTATTATAGATGTAGCACTTGTTGCGTTTTAACTCATAACTCAATGAAGCATGCATCAATTGTGGAAAATGGCACATCATTATTTACAGCAGATTGTTAAGATTAAAAAGAGCCCAAACGCACCATAATCCATCACTCAGATCTAAAGATATTACTCATGGCGTTCTAACACAAAAAATACCACAGGCGGATCTATGAAGTTCCAATAGCAGTGATGCTATGTTGTTTTGATGTGATGTTTCAGCTCATAACTCAATGAAACATGCATGGATTGTGAAAAATCTATCATCTTTATTGACAGCAGGTTCTCACGATTACAAAGAGCCCAAACATAACATAATCCATTGCTTTGATCACGAGATATTCCTCACGAAGTGATGCATACTTGGCTAAAAAACAAGTCTCTCATCCTTCCGGGGTGCAAAGTGTTTTCCAATTTTCCCAGAACCGTCCGTGCTCGTTTTCAAACGTGGAATAACACAAAATATGTATCATATTAAAGCTTAGAATCTCATCTTTTTAAAGCATCTAACCACTTCGATCAACTCTGAACAAGTGCTGACTAGTCTCTCTAAACCGGAGTGTACCGCCCGCAGGCGCCACCTAGCTGCGAAAATATTCATTATTATATTTTTCAAAAATATTGCCTTGATTCAAACAAAATTGGTGTCATTTGAAAGCTTAGAGTCTGAACTTTACAGTGAATGTAGCCAATTTGAAAAACTCTTAAGTATTGCTGAGTTATTTGCTGATAAATAGAATATTTTTTTCCATAATCTGTAAAATACTTTTTTGTACTATGTACTGCAATGTGTCAAAACATCATACATCTCATGAAACATTCAAAAATCGTTGAAAATTGCACTTCATTTTTTACAGCATATTAATACAATTAAAATGAGCCCAAAATGAACTTAATCTATTGCTTTTATGACAAGATATTCTTCATGGTGTAACAATTTTAAAAATGCCCATGAGGGGCGTCAAGGTCTCAACAAAAAGGCTATCTTGGTTCCAAATGCTATAACTTTTGATTGCTTTATCCAATCACCACAAAATTTTATCCAGATGCAGCTCATATGTAGAGGGACTTCCCCAAAATTCCCCGAATTTTCCTCCTTCCTTATTTCCTTCCTGAGTTATTCCATGTCAAATAAGAAAGATATGCATTATCATTATATTATAATATATATATATATATATATATATATATATATATATATATATATATATATATATGTATATATATATTGTCTTTTATCAGCAGTTTCTCGGCAGGAGAATGTCCAAATGTAATGTAATGTATATTTAAAAAAAAATAAAGTGTAATAAAAAAGTGTTCTTTCAAACGACACCTACCTTTTGACTCTCCTTGCTACAGTTTTGAAGTTATGAGTCTTTAGTTTTGTGTATGTCACTCAGAAAACGAAATTTTTTTTATTGCCTTCCAAATGTGTGAGGACTAAACAAAAAGGCTACCTTTGTTCCAAATGCTGTAACTTTTGAGTACTTTATGCGAATTTTCCCCCCACCGTATTTCCTTCCTGAGTTATTGCATGTCAAACAAGAGAGATATGCAAAATCATAATAAAAAATATATATATTTTTTTTGTATTTATCAGCAGTTTCTCAGCAGGAGAGTGTCCAAATGTAATGTAATTTATATTTTCAAAAAATTTGAAAAGAGTTCTATCAAACGATACCTACCTTTTGACTCTCCTTGTTATAGTTTTGGAGTTATGAGTCTTAAGTTTTTTGTGTGTCACTCAGACAAAACAACTCTAAAAATGCCTTCAGTGCTTAAGGTGTTAAGGCTTTGCCAGGTAAACATTTCATTGGCGTCCTGTTCTGACATGATGCACTTTTTCTGACCGCGTGCGCCCGAAGCGTGTGCGCACTGTCGAACAGCGCCAAACTGAATTTTTGTTGGGTCAGACCCATCTGCTAGCGATGGGGGGCCGAGACTGAGAGAGCTACATGGAGTTACATGGAAAAATATGCACCAAACAAGCCACTTTGAAATTTTGCTGTTTTCATGAATACAAAAGTTGGGTGACCCTCCCCCTACACTAAAAAAAAGTTGGATGACCCTCCCCTCAACAAAGAATAAAAATACATGATCCTCCACTATTTTCCTCTGGTCCATTCCATAAATACCGAACGGTCTCTTTAACATTCCTGATTTGAATTAAAGTAGCAAATATTATGCAGAATGTAAGGAAGTAGAATTAAATGAAAATTAAATAAAATTCAATGAAATTCCTTTATGCTATAGATATATCTGATAATCTTCTGTTATAAAACATGGGCACAAAACTTTCTTAAGATTACAATTCTTCCTAAGCTCTATTTTCTTTTATTAGATCTTAATAAGAATTCAGGTTATTACAAATAATGTTCTTAACTCTTTCCCCGACATTGATGGAATTTTCTGTCATTTATGATACAATGCTTCCCCGGCATTAGTGGAATATAACGTGTTTTCACCGTTATACAGTCATGGCCAAAAATGTTGGCAGCCCTGAAATTTTTCTCACAGAAAAGTATTGCAATTACACATGTTTTTCTATACACATGTGTATTTCCTTTGTGTGTATCGGAACAACACAAAAAAAAACTGAGAAAAAAAAGCAAATTTGACAATTTCACACAAAACTCCAAAAATGGGCCGGACAAAATCATTGGCACCCTTAACTTAATATTTGGTTGCACACCCTTTGGAAAAAATAACTGAAATCAATCGCTTCCTTATAACCAACACGTGCTACTCTGAGTAAATGCTAATTAATAATCTGTTTGTAGGGAGGGTCATAAGCATCAACAACCATTTAAAGCATTTAAAACCAATGAGTAAATAAAAACAGCAATGTAAGCACCTTTTGTGAACTTTATATAAACACCAAAATAGACTCAAAACAAAGAAACAACATTCAAACAGTATTGCAAAAACACCCTGCACACAAAGATATACAGTATATATAGTTCTGTATATGGGTTGAAGTAAGATGCAAGTCTTGATTGGCTTTAAGGAATCAAATGATGTGGAGGTTTGATAGTAAACGAAACCCAATAATTGTAGATGACAGTCATCAAACATATATATTTCCCGTCAAAGGAAGTCCGTAGCAGCAATCAAATCATGAACCTCGTAGAAGTACTCAATGTGGCATAATCCCAACCAGGACCACAAAGTTGGCACAAATTCATTCAGCAGATACAGAAAAGTACTTCTACAAAACACAAATGCCTCCTGTTATTTATCGGCATCAAATCCCCTATATTCAATAAGCACAAAGATAATATTTCACCAGTAAATAAAACTTAAACATTAACGTTTTACTTACAGTAGAGCATGAAACAGACTGTTTCCCAACAGGACTTTGTTTGACTAAGGAGGTCAGCCATGATAATTTATTCTACTGTTCACCTGTCTCTTTATCTAAACACAAAGGTCTCACTAATACTAAGTAACTGACAGGTGTCTGTTACATATCCCTCCCCTCAGCTGAAAGCCTGACATACCCGTGACACAGTTTTAAGTTCTGTACATGAAAAGTGTCAACTTGTTTAGAGTCATCAAGAAATTAAATAACATAGTTCACAGGTCCTAAACATTTCTCAATTTTGGCAGGACCCTTCCATTTGGCAGACAATTTATGCCTCGTTTCCACTGAGCAGTACGGTACGGTACGGGACAGTACGGTACGGTTCGGGTCTGTTAACCATGATCTGGCTAGCGTTTCCACTGCCAACAGTACCCTTACTTGATAGGCGTGGTGTTTCGATCAATGTCATTTTCACGCGAAGAACATAGTAAACTACAATGGATGACATGCAGCAGATCTTATTCTTGCTCCTCGACATGTTTGTCACAAGAAGACAAGCGCCGACATTAGGGTTTTCTCAATATCAAGTACGCAAAGTTTGTACTTGCCATGTGCGACTCCTACATGCAAATGGTACAGCGTGTTTTTAAAAGCGTCACTCAGCTCGCTCTGCTACTCATTATCTCTGTTAACTTGCTCTGTATGTACATTTTAAGCAACAATAATGAAATATGTTATAAAACACCATTCTGCCTCTTTTCGTTTTCATTTAAATAAATTAAACATTAGGGACACACAAATGTGGTTCATGTGCAACGCATATTGATTATTCACTGCACGTTATACGTTATTCTATTTATAACAAAACGAAATTTAAAACACAACCCTAACGTTACCTCTTTTCGTTTAAAAAAAAAAAAACATATTCCAGGCAATATATGCATTTGTACAAATGTTGCAATAAACATAAGTGATAATCTTGTAATAAAAAAATGACGAAACCATATTTCTTTTAGTAAAATTTCAGTTTTATCAATAATAGCCTATATAAAAGTTTAAGTAAAAGGTACAAGAAGCTATACAATAAGAAATAAAGCAAACAATTCAGTCAAATATCCAAATGCAGCGCTCTAGTCTAACATTACAAGTAAGTTAAGCCTATAACCTTAATATGAAACTAAACTTAGCCCTCAGCCAAAACGATTGACAGGGAACTCATTATATATTCACGAGAGCAAAGATCGCCAGTTAGGTCTACACAAGACGAATTATATCTCATGTTTAACCACTACCGTCGGAGTAAGCGACGAACGTCAGAAGATTAGCCGAGGAGAGGCTCAACCAGCCGGGAAACATGAGCGCCGAGCCCCGCTGAACGCATGGATCACAACCGGGGAAAAAAAAAAAATCATCTTTATAAATAAACCACAGATTTGAGCTTTAAACAACTACATTCTCGCCTGAAAAACTCTTAAAATTACATTTCGTGATACAGTAACAGTAGTATTATATTAAACTGTATATTAAAAAATGGCGCTTCTTATGTTGTCATTCCCCTTGTAGCACGCGCAAGTGACGATTCTCTGTCAACCAATCAACGTCCTGCAGTGAGTCTAGCTCCACCTTTTAGTACCGTTCCACTGTGCTAGGTACCCCAATGGAAGGGTACCTAAAAAGTGGTACGGTACGGTTCGGCATTTTGGTACCATTCACAACTTTTGATAGTGGAAACGCAAATAAATGCGTACCGTTCCGTACTGCTCAGTGGAAACGAGGCATTAGCCATAAATCCATCATCTGCCTTGGATTGAGGAATGTTTAGGACCTGTATAACCATCATTAAGCTTCTTACACCTTTCACCCGGAATTTTGGACCCCTCTTCTTTTGCAAACTTCTCCAGGTCTCTCATATTGGAAGGGCGCCTTTTCCCAACAGCAATTTTAAGATCTCTCCACAGATGTTCCATTTGATTTAGATCTGGACTCATTGCTGGCCACTTCAAAACTCTCCAGCGATCTCGGACGCAAACCCAGCTTTCTGACACTGGGCCCTACATTGCGACCCAAAATCCTTTGGTAATCCTCAGATTTCATGATGCCTTGAACACAGTCAAGGCACCCAGTGTCAGAGGCAGCAAAACAACCCCAAAACATATTTGAACCTCCATCATATTTGACTGTAGGTACTGTGTTCTTTTCTTTGTAGGCTTCATTCCGTTTTCGGTAAACAGTAGAATGATGTGCTTTACCAAAAAGCTCTATCTTGGTCTCACATGTCCACAAGATGTTTTCCCAGAAGGATTTTTGCTTACTCACGTACATTTTGGCAAACTGTAGTCTTGCTTTTTTACAGTATGTCTCTGTGTCAGCAGTGGGGTCCTCCTGGGTCTCCTGCCATAGCGTTTAATTTCATTCAAATGTCGACGTATAGTTCGTGCTGACACTGATGCACCCTGAGCCTGCAGGACAGCTTGAATTTCTTTGGAACTTGTTTGGGGCTGCTTATCCACCATCCGGACTATCCTGCGTTGCAACCTTTCATCAATTTTTTTCTTCCGTCCATGTCCAGGGAGATTAGCTACAGTGCCATGGTTTGCAAACTTCTTGATCATGTTGTGCACTGTGGACAAAGGAACATCTATCTCTGGAGATGAACTTGTAACCTTTAGATTGTTGATATTTTCCCACAATTTTGGTTCGCAAGTCCTCAGACAGTTCTCTTCTCCTCTTTCTGTTCTCCATGCTTAGTGTGGCACACACAGAAACACAATGCAAAGACTGAGTCAACTTCTGTCCTTTTTATCTGCTTTTAGGTGTGATTTTTATATTGCCCACACCTGTTACTTGCCCCAGGTTAGTTTAAAGGAGCATCACATGCTTGAAACACACTTTTTTATCCACAGTTTTGAAAGGGTGCCAATAATTTTGTGTGAAAATTTAGAGTTATGTGTGAAATTGTCAAATTAGCTTTTTTTCCTCTGTTTTTTTTTTTTTTGTGTGTGTGTTGTTCCAATACACACAAAGGAAATAAACGGGAATAGCAAAACATGTGTGATTGCAATACTTTTCTGGAAAAAATTCAGGGGTGCCAACACTTTTGGCCATAACTGTATGGTAGGGTGGGCTATTACGCATCTTCTGAAAGAGTACAGAACCCCGGATCAAAACACAGGCAAAAAAAGAAGAAGCAGAAGCAAGCGATAAAAGCATTGCTTATGCACCTTAAAAAAGGCTTGCAAAAACGCAATTTTCTCAGCTTTTTTGCTCAAAATGTTCAAAAATCTAGAATAAAACAGTTTAATTTAAGTTTAAAAGCAAAGGCCCTGTTCTTTCCTTTGATACGTTGCATGTTCAAATATTCACATAACAAAATATTCTGGGGGCCATTACATTTTTGTGAAAATTATCAAAAAGGCTGGCGGTGGTTGGCAACCTTTTTTTAAATAGTGCTGGTAGGGAAAGATTTAAAAATCTAAGTAAATAATGCTTTAAATTTAGGATAATCTCCAATTTATCTTGAAACCCCCAAGGGTAAGATGTTTAATGAATTAATAAGTATATAAAATATCTGCATATAACACATATTACTACAAAATTTTACTTTTATAACTTAGCAAGTAAATAGCCAGTGCTTGCTACTAAAAAACATTTAAGAGAAAATCAAATTAGTTTTGCGTAGCCAGACCTTCAGTCTGACGGCAGAAGGTCTAGACTCCATAGCAGCTTTCATTGGCCAAGGACCACCCATCTGACTGACATGTAAAGCAACCAATCACAGTTCGTTTTGTTACGTGTCATGTGTACGGGCGTGAAAATGTAACATTGATGTCCCTACAATAACAGACCAATGTGTAAAACTCTTGGACGTATTTTGAAGAGTCTATGCCGCAAAATTTACATACTTCACATACTTTTGAAAATCCAGTGTTTAGTTGATCATGAAAAGCGCTCATTGGCCTCGTTTACACTGTCAGTAAAATGTGACCCAATTCCGATTTTTTGCTCAAATGTGACACAGATCGGATATGTTCTATGACAGAGTAAACTTGCATTCGGATATTTCGAGATCGGTTTCAGGCCTCGTTCATGGCCTATATGGAAATAAATCATATATGTGCCAATGCGACTGTCATGTACTGTAAACAGTCAGATCGGATTTTCTGAGGCATTAGGCTACGTCTCCGTGGTTTAATGACGAGAGAAAACCCAACGTGCAACAGCAAAGGAACGGATGGCCCGACGAATTGTCGTGTCGTAGGAGAGGAATGTGGACACACCTTGACACAACATATCAAAGGTTGGCTTGCTCATCCTACAATTTCAGACCCGCTGCTCCTCGTTAAAGCCCACCACGATCTCATGAATGTGCGTATCTATAGCACAAATTGTATTTCTTGTGCCATTTACGGCAAAAATAGTTTTTGAGTGCATATGATACGCAGTTTTCGCGTGCATATGATATGCACTTTATGGCGTGTAATACACACGCACTCCACACCCTTAATCCTACCCAAGGGGTTTACAGTGCGTATCTGCATGCAAAAATTTTTGGTGTATAAATGGCACAAGAAATAAAATTAGTGGTATAGATATGCACTTTCATGAGATTGTGTTGTATGAGATCTCTCTCGCACACAATAACTGAAGCATATGCGCAGGCTGCAATGATGGCCCTTTTCGTCCTCCTCCGCCTCAAAATCATGGTGATGTTTGGCAAACTTGGCATAGGCTACATCGCAAAGCTAGCATCAAGCATATTTCACGTTCGTCCATCTGTGCAAGAACCCCCTTTAAACATGCATGACGTTTCAGATAGTATGTCAAGTGTAAACACATGAATCGGATATGGGTCACAATTGAAAGAACATGTAAACGGACGGTCAAAAAAATCTGATATAGGCAACAAATCAGAATTGGGCATCAAGACCTGCAGTGTAAACAAGACCATTGTCACATTTGTAAACACGACAGCATTCTTCTTCTATGAGGGGGTCTGGCGTCACAGCATCTTTGTTTCCAGGTGGACCATTAAAGAACGCAACACGCGTCTCCTGGACATCCTGTAGAATTCAACCAATCAGATGACGACTTTGTAAATCCTGAAGTGTTTCAGGTGTACCATATGCATCGGACGTTCAGCCAGTGGTCCGTGGGTGAGACAACAATCAGATAGGTTAAGATTTAAATGTAAAGTTTTGAATTTGTTGTTACGAACTTTAAAAGTCTAGGGAATGTACCATAACATTTATATATTAATATGCTGCTGGATGTGAAGTGAGGTGGAAGAACATGACAGACAATCTTTGAAAGAGAAAAATTACTGGATTTTTATTCACATAAAGCCGAAGCCACTAGATCCAGTAAAATAACAATAATAATAATAATAATAATAATAATAATAGGCCTAAGCGCTATGTACAATGTGATAATGTAAACAAACAAACAAACAATAAATGGGAAAAGAACAAGCGGCGCCAAAGAAAAGAACAAAATATAACAAAACAATCCTTAACCTAAACCTAATCCAACCAAAGAAAAAGGTAGAAAATAAACCGAAATCTTCGGTGCATCCGGCACCCTAACTGAACTACCTAACAAAACAGAAAATACATTAAGTGGCGCTCACTTCTTACCTAGTGTGTCTAGACAATCATCTGCTACGGGTGCAGTGTATATCGCGATATACTGACCTGCGTTCTTTTCCCACTATATCAGCTGTTGCCCGATACCTCAGAGCAAATGAAAAGGTAAACAACACAATACAAAGAACAAAGCACATAGCACACAACTCAGTCCGCGGGCAGAGACATACACAAGAACTCGATTCACTATAGAAAACTCATTCCACTACAAAGAGCTCAGTTCACTACAGAAAACGTACTCGGTTACTAACGTAACCTCGGTTCTCTCTAGAGAGGGAACGAGTACTGCGTAATATCTTACACTAGGGGAAAACCTCTTTTCCACGAGATACTGAAGCCAAAAAATTATCCTTAATTTTGCAATAATGTAAAACGCATTGCAGCAGCATGCAGACATGGGCGAGACAGCTTGCGCGCCCATTGGCTGCTCTGCGGCAACTGCACCAGCCTATCGAGAGAGGCCCCTCATGACGTCAGAACCAATGAGGGCGCTTCGCGCCCAATACGTCATGTCCCACCAAAAGAGGGTGGGGCTCGGCTATAAATATAGCCTCGAGAGGCTGGTTTGACCAGTTTTTCATCGCCGAAGCGAACCAGAGTGTGATGCATGCACGGCAAGATACGCAGTACTCGTTCCCTCTCTAGAGAGAACCGAGGTTACGTTAGTAACCGAGTACGTTCTCTTACGAGAGGTTCTCTCGTACTGCGTAATATCTTACGCTAGGGGAACACAGTGTAAAACGCCGTGCGTGCTTGAGATACAACACTAAAGCCTATCATACTCTGATAGGCTAGACAAACTGTCCTTGTTGCATAACTGCCTAGCCTCCATCAACAATTGGATGGCAGACAATTTTTTGCAGCTAAACCAAGATAAAACTGAGGTGCTGATTTTTGCTCCTGACAACATTTTTCCCAAGATTAAACTGGCCATTGGGGCTCTATCACCCTCAGAATGTAATGCTGTGCGAAACCTAGGTGTCATTTTTGATAGATCTATGTGTTTTAACAGTCATGTTAAATCTGTGGTTCGTTCCTGTTTTTTCCATCTCAGGAATATCGCTAAAATCAGATCTGTAGTTTCTAATAATGAGATGGAGATGCTTGTTCATGCTTTTATTTCGTCTCGTCTTGACTACTGCAATGTACTGTACACTTGTTTAAACAATTCCTCCATGGACAAATTGCAAGTAGTTCAGAATGCTGCTGCTAGACTTTTAACAAAGACCAAAAGAAGATCTCACATTAAACCTATACTCAAGGCTCTTCACTGGCTTCCAGTTAGTTTTAGAGTGCAATTTAAAATTTTAACTATTACTTTTAGAGCCTTGCATAATCAAGCTCCGGCGTATATCCAGGATATACTTCATGCCTACACTTCAGGCCGTTCTTTGAGGTCTTCGGGTCAAGATCTTTTAACTGTTCCTAGAACACGTTTAAAAACGAGAGGTGACCGCGCTTTTTGCGTGGTGGCTCCAAGGCTCTGGAACGCTCTTCCATTAGACTTGAGAGCTTTGGACTCTGTAGAAATTTTTAAAAAGCACCTAAAGACACATCTTTTTAGACAAGCTTTTAACTAGTTTTATGTTTTCTTTTTTATTGTGGCACATATACTGTATATGTGTAATTTTGTATTGTATGTGCATTTATGTTATGTGTATATTTTTTATTTTTAACTCTGTGAAGCACTTTGTGACTCCATTGTCTGTGAAAAGTGCTATAGAAATAAAGCTTACTTACTTACTTACTTACTTACTAAAGTCCCAAGGGCAGGTGCCCGGGGCTCATACAGTGCCTAATCACATGGGACTCACAGAGAATCCGGGAAGAGGGGCTAGAATAGCATCCTTCCTGTAATATAGAGCTCTAATAAGAGCAGATTATATCAAGTGTTCCACACAGCCAGGGCGAACTCGGCCTGGACTGATGAATATGGGGGACTTACGCACTGCCCATAGAAGTATACAGACGATTAGTGATCGACGCTCTAGCTGTTTCAGCATCCTGAGCCGATAGCATCGGGCAGGCAGTACTGAAAATTTAGACCGAGAGCAACTTAGCTTGTAAAGCGGGAACCTCGAGGTTATAAAACCTTATAAATGTAGACGGGGAGGCCCAGCCTGCCGCCATACAGATATCTTGCAAGGCAATCCCACTAGACCAAGCCCACGACGAGGCCATGCCTCTCGTGGAGTGCGCTTTGACACCTAACGGGCATTGCAGGCCCTTAGATGTATAAGCTAGCGCTATAGCGTCAACTATCCATCTGGATAAACTCTGTTTTGACGCGGCTAGTCCCTTAGAACGTCTGCTGAACAAAACAAAGAGCTGCTCCGTCTGTCTGAAAACGGATGAGCGAGACACATAGGCTCTTAACGCCCTGACCGGGCAAAGGAAGCCTGTGTCCCCTTCCTCTTCAGATACCGGCAGAGCCGACAGGGAGATCACCTGTGCCCTAAACGGTGTATTGAGGGATTTAGGAACATATCCGTGCTTTGGTTTGAGTATGACTCTCGAGTCATTAGGTCCAAACTCCATACACGTCGCACTCACTGAGAGCGCTTGCAAGTCCCCTATGCGCTTCACCGAAGCGAGAGCCAGAAGAAACACTGTTTTTAGAGACAAGTGTTTTAGGTCTATTGATTGTATTGGCTCGAATGGGGGACCTTTCATGGCTTCCAGAACCGTGGAAAGGTCCCAAACAGGAACCGAGGGAGGTCTGGGAGGATTCAGCCTCTTAGCTCCTCTAAGGAAGCGAATGACCAAATCGTTCCTTCCTAATGACTGGCCAAGCGGTGGTTCAGCGAACGCTGCTATGGCCGCCACATAAACTTTGAGCATGGATGGGGCTCTGCCCTTATCCAGAAGCTCTTGTAAAAAGGAAAGAACCTCCGACACCCCACAGTGTGAGGGTGAAGTGCCACGCGCTGTACACCAGCTAGTGAACACAGACCATTTTGAGGAATAGAGCCGTCTCGTAGATGGAGCTCTAGCCTGCGTGATCGTGTTTAACACTCCCGCTGGGAGGTTAACGGGTACCCGTTGATGGCCCACACATGTAGGGACCAAAGCTCCGGGCAAGGATGCCAGATCGAGCCGTTTGCCTCACCGGTATCGGCCACGGGGCGGTACTCGTCAGCTGCATCAGGACTGGAAACCAGGCTTGGTTCGTCCATAATGGGGCGACGAGTAGCACCGGGCATCCGTTTTCCCTGATTCGCTCTAACACCTGGGGTAGAAGCGTGACGGGGGAAACGCATAGAGCGGGCAGCGGGGCCAGACGCGGGCCAGCACATCCCTGCTCTTGGAGAAATATTCCTGACAGTGAGCGTTCTCTTGAGACGCAAATAGGTCTATTTTCGCTCTGCCAAATGTCCTCCACAGCAGTTTGACTGTCTGCGGGTGTAAAGACCATTCCCCTGCCGGAAGATTGTTCCTGGACAGTCTGTCTGGTCCCACATTCAGGTGGCCGGGCACATGCGCTGCTCTGAGCGAGCGCAGATTGTGCTGAGCCCAGACCAGGAGGTGATCCGTCAGCCTGTGAAGGGTTCTGGATCTGATACCTCCTTGGTGATTTATATAAGCCACCACTGACATGTTGTCCGAACGGACCAGGACGTGGTGTCCTATTATATGGGGACAAAAACGCCTCAGCGCGTTGTCGACTGCCATCATTTCCAGGCAGTTTATGTGTAGAAGCTTCTCCCGTTCTGACCACTGGCCGAAGAACGGTCTGCCCTCTAGCAGCGCTCCCCATCCCGAGGTTGAGGCGTCCGTAGACACCACCTTCACACTCGAGGAAGTCCCCAGGCTTACACCTGACCGGTACCAATCGGTCACTGTCCAAGGTTTCAGAGCTGCGATGCATTTCTGATCGACCTTGAGGCGCAAGAGACCGGAGGTCCACGCTCGTTTTAACCAGTACTGCAGTGGGCGTATGCGAAGCAGACCCAGCTGAAGCACTGAAGATGCTGAAGCCATGAGACCCAGCATTTTCTGAAACTTTTTGAGCGGGACTAAAGTGCCGTGGCGAAAAGTTTCTGTCATGCGCTGAATATTCAGCCTGCGCTGCGGTGACAGTTGTGCTGTCATAGACAGCAAGTCCAGTTCTGTACCCAGAAAGGATATTTTCTGACTGGGAGACAGCGAACTCTTTGCCCAATTGACTTTGAGACCTAAATTCTCGAGGTGATCGAGTAATATGGTCCTGTGTTCTATGAGCTCTGACTGTGATCGAGATAGAACCAGCCAATCGTCCAAATAATTCAGCACTCGTATGCCTCGGAGCTTGAGGGGTACGAGCGCAGCATCCATGCACATCGTGAATGCACGAGGTGCCAGGGATAGGCCAAACGGCAGGACTGCATACTGATATGCCTGGCACTCGAAGGCGAATCTCAAAAATCGCCTGTGACGTGACGCTATTTGAATTTGAAAATAAGCGTCTTTCAGATCTATCGACATGAACCAGTCCCCTTGGCAAATTTGCGAGAGGATTTTCCTGGTCGTGAGCATTCTGAACCGTCGTTTCAGAAGTGCTTTGTTTAGCCGTCTTAGATCCAGAATGGGTCTGAGACCCCCGTCTTTTTTGGGTAGGGGTAGAATGATATCTGGGCTCTGGTCGCGACCTAGTGGCGGGCAGAGAGCACCGTTGTGCTGTAACATGAACGCCGCGCTTGCAGCGTGTGAGACTGGGGGCGCGCTGATCACAGTGGGCAGCCTGCCCGCGCTCAGTTCTCCTACAGCGGTGTGCTGAGAGAGAGCGAGCGGGGCGAACCCCGTGGGGTTTATTATGTCTGTGAGCGAATGAGGGCGCGGGACATCGGGCCCATGCAAAACGCTGAGAACACCGTCTGTTTGTTCAGACTGTATGTGCGTTGGTTTCGTTTTTACAGAAACCGTGAGACATGTAGTGTGTAGTGTTTGCGGGCACTGGGACGTGGGCACAATCACTACATTTGGTGCACAATCGACATGAGTCGATTTTATTTGTGCGGGCCGTGTGTGGCGGGCCGTGTTTGTGTGTAGGAATGGGCACTGGGCAGTGGGCATTTTTATTACACTCATAACACCATCGGCCGTGGCCGGAATACCAGAAAATACACTCTTTATGGGATTTATCTGGGTCGCCGTAAAAACGGCGTTTGTGTGCAGGCAAGCGGGCTGTGTTGCCGACTTGTTTACTGCAGAATACACTGGAACAGTCGCAATTACTGGAACTGAACGAGCGAAAATTTTCGGTGGAAGTCCGGCCGCAGCGGGACTTGAACACCGTTGCTTCCCTAAGCTGGTTAGGAAGGCTTAGGGGCCTCGGGCTTTACCACGATCTTCGGGCGGGGCCCGCGCAGCGGGGGGCGGCGGCCGGTGGAGCGAGAGCGCGGTCTCTGATCCCGGGCCTGACGGCGCTGTGGGGCGACGGCAGCTGAGGGTTGCGGCTGGAAGCTGCGAGCAGACGGCTGTTTAGAGCGACCTGCTGCGGAGCTTGAGCGCTTGGGCAGGAAATGTTTCATGGCCTGCGATGTCTTCTGAACCTCAGCGAATCTGTCTGCGAAATCCTTGACAGAAGATCCGAAGAGGCCAGCGGAGGAGACGGGGTCGTCGGGAAACGCAGAGCGCTCTGAGTCCGACATCTCCGAGAGCGTAAGCCACAGGTGCCTCTCAGCCACGGTGATAGAGGCCTATGGCCTGTGCAGCGGATTTAGTGGCGCGAAGGGCGAGATCCGTCGTGCTCCTCAAATCCAGCAGGCTCACAGCTTCCGGTCCTTCCTCGTCCATCTTGCGGAGAAGGTTGGCCTGGAAGATCTGGAGTATGGCCATTGAATGAAGCGCCTAGACAGCCTGCCCGGCGGCGGTGTAAGCGCGACCGTGCAAAGCTGACGTAGTGCGGCAGGCTTTAGATGGCAGCGCCGTCTTAGCACGCCGTCCAGCGGAGGGCGGGCAAAGATGGGCGGCTACCGCTTCCTCGACGGGGGGGAGAGAGTGGTACCCTTTGTCTTTAGCACCGTCGACTACGGAGAATGCTGCGGACACGGGAGCACGCACTCTAGCTGAAAAGGGAGCGTTCCAAGACTTAGCGACCTCTTCGTGAAGCTCAGGAAGAAAGGGGGCTGGTCTTGAAGGCTGTGAAGCACGGTCCCTTTGCAGAAAACAACCGTCCAGACGATTGTGTGCAGGCTGCTGGGGCGTCGACCACTCAAGGTAGACGCATAAGCTCCGCTTCAATGCTGGCTCTTTTCCCAGGGGGCCGGTGAGAAGACGGTGCGAGGTCCGCAGAGCTCGACCAGTCCTCACTGCCCGACGCTAGGAGAGAGCAACTGTCGTCCTCCTCACATACAGCTTCCTCGTAGTCCCCCATGGCGGAAGTGGCGGCAGACCGCGGCCGCTGACCGGCAGCGAGAGACTCGGGTGAAGCAGGCGGCGAAGCTGGCGGGCGCACCGGCGAGCTTTCGCGGGATGGAGGAGGTTCCGGGACCCGCTTTTTTACGGCGCGGCAACGCAGCGGGCGAAGGTGCAGTCTCGGAGAAAAATGCCCGGCGAGTCCGCAGAGTCACCATAGGCATTAACTCGCAGTGAGGGCAGCCGCCGTCAGCGAGCGCGAGAGCTGCGTGATCCTCACCCAGGCAGGAAACACAGATGACATGGTGGTCCCCGTCGCTGAGTGGAGCTTGGCATGAGCCACAGGATGAACGAGGCATCTTGATAAAGACGCTCGTGCTCTTTTAGAGAAAATGTGTGTCGCGGTGGCGAACACACACAGCAGTAAAAGGATATATACGCCGGAAAGCGTGAGCAGGAACGGCGACTGAAGGCGGCGAGTTGTCGTCCAGCAGCTTCAGATGTGGCGCTAATCCCGCTGAGTGCTTCCTTCAGACGGCGCTGCTTCCTCTCTGGATCCAGCGATGCGTGAGCTTCGCTGAAGAGATGAAAAATTGGTCAAACCAGCCTCTCGAGGCTATATTTATTGCCGAGCCCCACCCTCTTTTGGCGGGACATGACATATTGGGCGCGAAGCGCCCTCATTGGTTCTGACGTCATGAGGGGCCTCTCTCGATAGGCTGGTGCAGTTGCCGCAGAGCAGCCAATGGGCGCGCAAGCTGTCTCGCCCATGTCTGCATGCTGCTGCAATGCGTTTTACATTATTGCAAAATTAAGGATAATTTTTTGGCTTCAGTATCTCGTGGAAAAGAGGTTTTCCCCTAGCGTAAGATATTACACAGTACGAGAGAACCTCTCGTAAGAGAACTCATTCCACTACAAAGAGCTCAGTTCACTACAGAGAGTTCAATTCGCTCCGGAGAGAAAGCATGAATGAACACGCCATACTTTTAAACCAGCTGTGCGGCCTCCGATTGGCTCTCAAGCGCCGCCTTAATGAAGACTGACGTCCAACTCTGCCAATCACAGCAACCTGCGTGCAGAGATAGTGAGCTAGAGATAGAGAGAAGATAATGAGCACAACAGCCAACACGTGCAAAGTACACTAACGTGCACAGATCAATAAAAACAAAACACAAAACACGCGTGGAGCGTAACATGTTGTATTAGACAAAGCAGCCTCATTAGGAGGATAGTATACAATGAGACCACATCAAAGCCTTGTCTTCAAAAGTATTACAATCGATAAATATCTCAAAAACATTTGAGAACTTCTAAAAGTATTAATTCACCCAAAACATGAAAATTATGCCATTATTTACACACCCTCATGTCATTCCAAACCCATGTTCATCTTTGAAACACAGATGAAGATATTTTTAATATTATTTATTAATTTTCAGTTTTTATGAATTGCACTTAGGAACATACTTACAAACTTCTTGGAAATTATCTTAAGAACTTTCTTAACTTTTCCCTAAGATTTTCATCAGCCCTGTTCAATAAACAAGAAGTTTCAAAATGTTTGCAGTAAACACAGACAAGAAGAGTAAAACAAACAAACAATGAAATGACCTCATTGTCCAGTCAGATGAATGTAATTATAGCAAAAACCTTTTTATTTAATAATTAAATGTGACAACATTATTTCCCAGAATGAACTGCCACATTTTTAGGTATTTATATTTAGTTTTATAAATTAAACTGAAAACAATTCAAGATTTTTTTTTTTTTTTTTGATGGCGGGGTTAAGCATTTTGACAGGGTGGCCAATTCAATTCAAATTTACACTCGAGGAGTCAATTCTTAAATTTTGAACTATGCCCAACCCTGGTGACAATGTGACCCTTGTTCAGAGTTTGTGATTTGTTTATGATTTCATAATTCATAGTTTAATGGAAATGATCAAATCACACAATTCAAACTTGTTTGAATGGAGTGTCACTAATAATACTTATTATATTAGTAGATCCTTAAGCTTTTTGTTTTCCTTATCGTGAGTGTCTCTTTCTTGTGCATTTGTCTATTGGTTCCCTTTTTTAAGTGTAGAGTTTGGTCAACTGCAGCACAGGTCAAGACTAAATAACATTACACCCTTGCTGACTGATTTTAACACAGGCATTGTTGAATGTTACCTGTTTTCTATTTCAGATGCCCTTACCAGGCTACGCAGAGGCCTTTCCTCACCCTCACTATCCTCAGGGCAGCCCTCTCCTGTGGCACCACCGCCAGGCCATTCATGGTGGTCCAGACCATCCACCCTCTTCCTCCACCGCAGCATCCCAGCAGAGTCTAGCAGAGCCTGGTGATCCGATCAGCAGCATCCCTCTCAGCAGCCTTTCCACTTCAACCTTGGTCAAAGCCATCCGTGATGAGGTGGCCAAACTAGCCAAGAAACAAGCAGACATTTTTGAGTTCCAGGTGTAGAACATAGAATGGATTCATGGACCATCTGCACTGATACATTTATAACTTCTGTAAAGATTAGACTTCTAATTTCACTGGACTTAATCATATTTCACTGATAATTTTTTTTTTCCTTCAATGAAACACCTGTCTGTTTTCAAAACAAGTTTTGTGTGGTTCTCTTTGCCATTGTATTATATAACATTATGTAATTAAAGTTTTTCTTTATTGTAGTTTTACATTAATATACAATTAAAGATTTAATTTAATCAGACAATATGAAAATTTACACCATTTTCCCATTTTAGCTGTGTTAGGTTTAATTATGAAACCTGATACGGTAATTAAACATTTACTCACTGTCATGTTGTTGATTTTCTGAGCACTAATTAAGATATTTTTAATACTCTCTCGTTCTTTTTGTCCACGCAACCAAAATTGTCAAGCTTCAAAAAGTACGTAAAGACATTCTAAAAGTAATCCATATGAATCAAGCGGTTTAATCCAAGTCTTCTGAAGAGACACGGTCAATTTATATGGTAAACAGATTTAATTTAGTGTTTTATTTACATAAAATACATACAAATAGCACATCAAATATGGTCAACAGGAGAACAAAATAGTTTTTTTCTTGCAAATCTAGCAAGTACAACTGAAAAAATTATTAGAGATTATTAATATCTTCATTTGTGTTATTTTGAGTTTGGAACAATAGGTGTGTAAATGATGAGAACATTTTCTTTCTGGAGTGAACTATCTCTTTAAACCAAACTGACTCAACAAATTACAGCATACAGAACGCACATCCTGATTTTGCAGAGTTAGATGTGTTCCTGGGTCAACATATTTTGTTGATCCTGGAACAACATTCCTGTCTGAAAATGTAATCATAATCATATCCCTACCCCTAAACCTAACCCTACCCATATGTTATCCCTAAAAACAGAGGAAAACGATAATACTGATGCAGAAGCAGCTGACCCTGGTTGTAAGCCTAAACTTGAACTGTAAACTTGTCCCTCAAATCTGATTGGTAAAATCAGGTTCTGCAAACAAAACACAATTTGAAACAACAAAGTCATTTTCAAGGTTCAGAACCTGAATGAATAATTTGGAACGCATTGCCACAATTGGGTGTAACTGTCAGAGGTTGTCTACAGTGGAAGTGTCAAATCCGCATGTCATTTCTCAGATGTTATCCAGAATGTTTAAAACTTTATGGAAATTCACTGATATAAAAATTGACATTATTATTGTTATTATTTTATATTATTAGGGGCCAAGCCCCGAAGGGGCTATGGCACCTATTGTATCTGTTAGTTTTCTTATTATTATTAGGGGCCAAGCCCCGAAGGGGCTATGGCACCTATTGTATCTGTTAGTTTTCTTATTAGGGGCCAAGCCCCGAAGGGGCTATGGCACCTATTGTATCTGTTAGTTTTCTTATTATTATTATTATTATTATTCTTCTTCCTCCTCTTGAAGTCTATGGCAGCCCTATGAACCATACATAGGAAAATGATGAAATTTGGCACACTTGTAGTGATGGTAATGAAAAGTAATTGTAGCAATTTTTGAGTCTCTAGGACCAACTCTATAGCGCCACCAGCAGTTCAAAAATCCAACATTGAAATGGTTATAACTTTTGAACCCTTTGATCTAGAAAAATGAAACTTAGTACACCTGATTTATCTCATCATGCTGATCAGAACCAATATCTTACATCAAGACTCCGCCCATTACAGTAGTGGCCATTTTGAAAAGTACAGTATGCAGTTTTTTTGCTACTCCTCCTTCAAAATTGGTCTAATTTTGTCCAAACATGTACTCAAATGATCTTCGGACTGAGCCGCATAAAAGTACTGTCCCCGATTTTTTTGCTATATTGGAAAAAAAAAAGTTATGATGTCGCAAACTTAACGAGGTCGACCCAAAATTGGTTCAGAAGCTATAGCTCGGCCAAACTTTGATCAATCGAAACGAAAATTGGTACACTTCATCGGAAGCATGATCTGAGGTTCCATGCCAAAGTTGGGAACAGCGCCACCTACGGGTCATGAGATATGGAAAATGCATATTTTGGCCAATAACTTATGAACAGTTTGTCAGAAAATTATAAACTTGGTGTCTATCGATTCCTTGGGTCATGACAAATCCGTGGATATCGATTTTGCCATGATGGGATGTACCACGTGTCCGCCATTTTGAATGATGTCATAATTTGCAATATCTTTTAAACTATTTGAAATTTCTTCACCAAATTTGGTATGGATCATCATTAGCATGGCCCGAAGGTACCTGAGAAATTTGATCACAGCGCCACCTAGTGTTCCAGAGATATCATTGTTTTTTGAAAAAACGCTTATAACTTTTGCTAACATTGCTTGAAATTTGATTTCTTTATGTCAATATATTCCTTGGCTTATGCCGATTTCAACGATATCTCATATGTTATTTATCAACAATGTGACTGGCCGCCATATTGGAGTGAATGTAAAACAGTTTTTTCGCTACTCCTCCTTCAAAATTGGTCTAATTTTGTCCAAACATGTACTCAAATGATCTTCGGACTGAGCCGCATAAAAGTACTGTCCCCGATTTTTTTGCTATACTGGAAAAAAAAAGTTATGATGTCGCAAACTTAATGAGGTCAACCCATAATTGGTTCAGAGGCTGTAACTTGTGAACAGTTTGTCACAAAATCATAAAATTGGTGTCTATCGATTCCTTGCGTCATGTCGAATCTGAGGATATCTATTTTGCCAGCATTGGATGTACCACATCATAAGCTATATTAGCATTAAGTTAGCTTAGCATGCTAATCTCGTTAACATGATTTTGTGTGCTCATTCACACACTGAAGCCTCTCCTCTGCAGCTTTGTAAAACATGTCCTCTGGGTGGCGCAAGTGGTTCAACCATGCGTCATGAATCCCGAACCATTGTGGTCGTGGGTTCGAGACCAGTGTGGGGCGACTTTGAAATTGTGTATAAAATAATAATTTAAATTCCTTCCGGCTCTGCACTGCTGTTGGTGCTTAAATGCTAGCTGTGCTGCTGTAATTGATGTGCTTACTGTGCTTGATGTACATTAAATTTCTGATGTTTTGCTCTTCTGGCTCCGCATTGCGCTACAGCGGCTGTTGCTTGCTCTGCCTTGCAGGGCTTGGCCCCGTATTGCTGCTTGCAGCTATATTGGTAATTGGAATTGTCAGAATAATAGTATTCTTCTTCTTCCGCCAATGGAAGTCTATGGCAGCCCTATGAACCGTACATAGGAAAATGATGAAATTTGGTACAGTTGTAGAGATGGCCATGAATAGTAATTGGACCAAATTTGGTGTCTCTAGGGCCAACTCTATAGCGCCACCACCAGTTCAAAAATTCAACATTGAAATGATTATAACTTTTGAACCATTTGATCTAGAAAAATAATACTTAGGACACCTGATTCCTCTCATCATGCTGATCAAAACCAATATAGACCATTAAGACTCCGCCCATTACAGTAGTAGCCATTTTGAAAAGTACAGTATTCAGTTTTTTCTCTACTCCTCCTTCAAAATTTCTCCAATTTTGTCCAAAATTTGCTCAAATGATCTTTGGACTGAGCCGCACAGAAATGATTGAACCATTTTTTTTTATTCATCTTTGTTCAAAAGCTATGATGTCACAAACTTGACGAGGTCCACCCTAAATTGTCTAAGAGGCTGTATCTCGGCCAAAATTTGATCAATCGAAACAAAAATTGGTACACCTCATCAGAAGCTTGATCTGAGGTTCCATGCCAAAGTTGGGAACAGCGCCACCTACGGGTCATGAGATATGGAAAATGGCTATTTTGGCCAATAACTTTTGAACAGTTTGTCATAAAATCATAAATGTGGTATCTATGGATTCCTTGCGTCAAGCCAAATCCGGGGATCCCGATTTTGCCAGGATGGGATGTACCACGTGTCCGCCATTTTGAATTTTGTCATAATTTGCAATAACTTTTAAACTATTTGACATATCTTCACAAAATTTAGTATGGATGATCGACACAATGCCCTGAAGGTACATGAGAAGACTAAACACAGCGCCACCTAGTGTTCCAGAGATATAAGGTATTTTGCAAAAACGCTTATAACTTTTGAAAACATTGTTCAAATTTTGATTTCTTTACGTCATTATGTTCCTTGGCTTATGCCGATTCCGTTGATATCTCATTTGTCATTTTCCAACAATGTGACTATCCGCCATATTGGAACAAATGAAAAACAGTTTTTTCGCTACTCCTCCTTCAAATCTTGCTCAATTTTGTCCAAAATTTGAACAGATGATCTTTGGACTGAGCCGCACAGAAATGACTGAACAGATTTCTGATATTCGCTACCGTTCCAGAGATATTCATCTTCAAATTTGACCTAGCCTGTGTTTTTTGCCTTATGCTAGTTAACTTAGCATAATAATTGGTTAGCATGCTAACCAGATGCCATTCTTTCTAATGTGGCTCTTCAGCTATCAGGATAACCATAAGCTACATTAGCATTAAGCTATCTTAGCATGCTAATCTCGTTAACATGATTTTGTGTGCTTATTCTTACACTGAAGCCTCTGCTCTGAAGCTTTGTAAAACAAGTCCTCTGGGTGGCGCAATCTGTTCAACCATGCGTCATGAATCCTGAACCGTTCCGGTCGTGGGTTCGAGACCAGTGTGGGGCGACTTTGGAATTTGTGTATAAAATTGTCATTTCAACTCCTTTATCATCTGGGTAAAAGCTGTACTAATGTTTCTAACACTGGGATTAGAAATGTGTTTTTTCTACATTCTGTGTTTGTTCTCATCAGAACTTTTTTTCATTTTGATTTCATCCTATCTGTACCTCTGAACCCATCTGTTCTTCATGTACATTCTATTTCTGCTGTTTTTGCTCTTCTGGCTCCACATTGCACTACAGCCCTACTGTGCTACAGCGGCTTGGCCCCTGTATTGCTGCTTGCAGCTATATTTAGGGGCCAAGCCCCGAAGGGGCAAGGCACCTATTGTATCTGTTAGTTTTCTTATTATTATTATTATTATTATTATTATTCTTCTTCCCGAATGGGAGTCAATGGCAGCCCTATCAACGGAACATAGGAAAATGATGAAATTTGGTACACTTCTAGTGATTGTAATGAATAGTATTTGGACCAATTTTTTTGTCTCTAGGACCAACTCCATAGCGCCACCACCAGTTCAAAAATTCAACATTGAAATTGTTATAACTTTTGAACCCTTTGATCTAGAGAAATAAAACTTAGTACACCTGATTCCTCTCATCATGGTGATCACAATCAATGGCTTACATTAAGACTCCGCCCATTACAGTAGTAGCCATTTTGAAAAGTACAGTATTCAGTTTTTTCACTACTCCTCCTTCAGAATTTGTCCAATTTTGTCCAAATTTTGCTCAAATGATCTTTGGACTAAGCCGCACAGAAATGACTGAACAGATTTTTTTTATTCATCTTTGTTCAAAAGTAATTGTGTCGTAAACTTAACGAGGTCGACCCAAAATTGGTTCAGAGGCTGTATCTCGGCCGAAGTTTGATCAATCAAAATGAAAATTGGTACGCTTCATTGGAAGCATGGTCTGAGGGTCCATGCCAAAGTTGGGAACAGCGCCACCTACGGGTCATGAGATATGAAAAATTGCTTTTTTGGTCAATATCTTTTGAGCACTTTGTCAGAAAATCATAAATGTGGTATCTATGGATTCCTTGGGTCATGCCGAATCCGTGGATACCGAATTATCTGAGATGGGATGTACCACGTGTCCGCCATTTTGAATTTTGTCATAATTTGCAATAACTTTTAAACTATTTGACATATCTTCACAAAATTTAGTATGGATCATCGACACAATGTCCTAAAGGTACATGAGAAGATTGAACACAGCGCCACCTAGTGTTCCAGAGATATGAGGTATTTTGCAAAAACTCTTATAACTTTTGAAAACATTGTTCAAATTTTGATTTCCTTACGTCATTATGTTTCTTGGCTTATGCCGATTCCGTTGATATCTCATTTGTCATTTTCCAACAATGTGACTATCCGCCATATTGGAACAAATGAAAAACAGTTTTTTCGCTACTCCTCCTTCAAATCTTGCTCAATTTTGTCCAAAATTTGATCAGATGATCTTTGGACTGAGCCGCACAGAAATGACTGAACAGATTTCTGATATTCGCTACCGTTCCAGAGATATTCATCTTCAAAGTTGACCTAGCCTGTGTTTTTTGCCTTATGCTAGTTAACTTAGCATAATAATTGGTTAGCATGCTAACCAGATGCCATTCTTTCTAATGTGGCTCTTCAGCTATCAGGATAACCATAAGCTACATTAGCATTAAGCTAGCTTAGCATGCTAATCTCGTTAACATGATTTTGTGTGCTTATTCTTACACTGAAGCCTCTGCTCTGAAGCTTTGTAAAGCAAGTCCTCTGGGTGGCGCAATCTGTTCAACCATGCGTCATGAATCCCGAACCGTTCCGGTCGTGGGTTCGAGACCAGTGTGGGGCAACTTTGGAATTTGTGTATAAAATTGTAATTTCAACTCCTTTATCATCTGGGTAAAAGCTGTACTAATGTTTCTAACACTGGGATTAGAAATGTGTTTTTTCTACATTCTGTGTTTGTTCTCATCAGAACTTTTGTTCATTTTGATTTCATCCTATCTGTACCTCTGAACCCATCTGTTCTTCATGTACATTCTATTTCTGCTGTTTTTGCTCTTCTGGCTCCGCATTGCGCTACAGCCCTACTGTGCTACAGCGGCTTGGCCCCTGTATTGCTGCTTGCAGCTATATTTAGGGGCCAAGCCCCGAAGGGGCAAGGCACCTATTGTATCTGTTAGTTTTCTTATTATTAGGGGCCAAGCCCCGAAGGGGCAAGGCACCTATTGTATCTGTTAGTTTTCTTATTATTATTATTATTATTCTTCTTCTTCTTCTTCTTCCGCCAATGGAAGTCTATGGCAGCCCTATGAACCGTACATAGGAAAATGATGAAATTTGGCACAGTTGTAGAGATAGCCATGAATAGTAATTGGACCAAATTTGGTGTCTCTAGGACCAACTCTATAGCGCCACCACCAGTTCAAAAATTCAATATTGAAATTGTTATAACTTTTGAACCCTTTGATTTAGAGAAATAAAACTTAGTACACCTGATTCCGCTCATCATCCTGATCAAAATCAATAGCTTACATTAAGACTCCGCCCATTACAGTAGTAGCCATTTTGTAAAGTACAGTATTCCGTTTTTTTGCTACTCCTCCTTCAAAATTTGTCCAATTTTGTCCAAAATTTGCTCAAATGATCTTTGGACTGAGCCGCATAGAAATGACTGAACAGATTTTTTTTATTCATCTTTGTTCAAAAGTTATGATGTCGCAAACTTAACGAAGTTGACCCAAAATTGGTGTAAAGGCTGTATCTCGGCCAAAGTTTGATCAATCGAAACGAAAATTGGTACACTTGTTTGGAAGCAAGGTCTGAGGGTCCATGCCAAAGTTGGGAACAGCGCCACCTATGGGTCATGAGATATGGAAAATAGCTATTTTGGTCAATAACTTTTGAACAGTTTGTCAGAAAATCATAAATGTGGTATCTATGGATTCCTTGGGTTATGCCGAATCCGTGGATACCAATTTTGCAAGGATTGGATGTACCACGTGTCCGCCATTTTGAATTTTGTCATAATTTGCAATAACTTTTAAACTATTTGACATATCTTCACAAAATTTAGTATGGATCATCGACACAATGTCCTGAAGGTACATGAGAAGATTGAACGCAGCGCCACCTAGTGTTCCAGAGATATAGGGTCTTTTGCAAAAACGCTTATAACTTTTGAAAACATTGTTCAAATTTTGATTTCTTTACGTCATTATGTTCCTTGGCTTATGCCGAGTCCGTTGATATCTCATTTGTCATTTTCCAACAATGTGACTATCCGCCATATTGGAACAAATGAAAAACAGTTTTTTCGCTACTCCTCCTTCAAATCTTGCTCAATTTTGTCCAAAATTTGATCAGATGTTCTTTGGACCGAGCCGCACAGAAATGACTGAACAGATTTTTGATATTTGCTACCGTTCCCGAGATATTCATCTCCGAAGTTGACCTAGCCTGTGTTTGTTGCCTTATGCTAGTTACCTTAGCATAATAATTGGTTAGCATGCTAACCAGATGCCATTCTTTCTAATGTGGCTCTTCAGCTATCAGGATAACCATAAGCTACATTAGCATTAAGCTAGCTTAGCATGCTAATCTCGTTAACATGTTTTTGTGTGCTTATTCTTACACTGAAGCCTCTCCTCTACAGCTTTGAAATTTACGTCCTCTGAGTGGCGCAAGTTGTTAAACCATGTGTCATGAATCCCGAACCATTACGGTCGTGGGTTCAATTCCTGTGTGGCACATGTCCAGACTGAAGAGGTACTGTGGCCTTAAGTGGTGGAAAAGTTGTTTTAGTTCCACACATGATGTGTATCTGAGAAAGGATCTCCATAAATATAACATGCAGCAAATTTATATAAAACATCTTCATATTGAGTTCATTTTCACTTGTACTACTAAAACAGCTGTGTTTTTTTTTTCAAATTTAGCACACTTGTAGTGATTGTAATGAATAGTAATTGGACCAATTTTAGAGTCTCTAGGACCACCTCTATAGCGCCACCACCAGTTCAAAAATTCAAGGAAGGGCAGGAGAGGGGCAGAGGGGGCAGGAGAGGGAAAGGGGTCAGGAGAGGGGCAGGGATCAGGAGAGGGGCAGGGAGGGCAGAGAGGGGCAGGGAGGGCAGAGAGGGGCAGGGAGGGCAGAGAGGGGCAGGGAGGGCAGAGAGGGGCAGGGAGGGCAGAGAGGGGCAGGGAGGGCAGAGAGGGGCAGGGAGGGCAGGGAGGGCAGGGAGGGCAGGGAGGGCAGGGAGTGCAGGGAGGGCAGGGGAGGGGAGGGATGGGGAGAGTTGCTGCTGCTTTAGGGCTTGGCCCCTGTATTGCTGCTTGCAGCTATATTGGTAATTGGAATTGTCAGAATAATAGTATTCTTCTTCTTCCGCCAATGGAAGTCTATGGCAGCCCTATGAACCGTACATAGGAAAATGATGAAATTTGGCACAGTTGTAGAGATGGCCATGAATAGTAATTGGACCAAATTTGGTGTCTCTAGGGCCAACTCTATAGCGCCACCACCAGTTCAAAAATTCAACATTGAAATGATTATAACTTTTGAACCATTTGATCTAGAAAAATAATACTTAGGACACCTGATTCCTCTCATCATGCTGATCAAAACCAATATAGACCATTAAGACTCCGCCCATTACAGTAGTGGCCATTTTGAAAAGTACAGTATTCAGTTTTTTCGCTACTCCTCCTTCAAAATTTCTCCAATTTTGTCCAAAATTTGCTCAAATGATCTTTGGACTGAGCCGCACAGAAATGACTGAACAGATTTTTTTTTATTCATCTTTGTTCAAAAGTTATGGTGTCACAAACTTGACGAGGTCCACCCAAAATTGGCTAAGAGGCTGTATCTCGGCCAAACTTTGATCAATCGAAACGAAAATTGGTACACTTCATCAGAAGATTGATCTGAGGTTCCATGCCAAAGTTGGGAACAGCGCCACCTACGGGTCATGAGATATGAAAAATTGCTATTTTGGCCAATAACTTTTGGACAGTTTGTCAGAAAATCAAAAATGTGGTATCTATGGATTCTTTGCATCATGCCAAATCCGTGGATACCAATTTTGCCAGGATGGGATCTACCACGTGTCCGCCATTTTGAATTTGTCATAATTTGCAATAACTTTTAAACTATTTGACATATCTTCACAAAAATTAGCATTGATCATCGACACAATGTCCTGAAGGTACATGAGAAGATTGAACACAGCGCCACCTAGTGTTCCATAGATATAAGGTCTTTTGCAAAAACGCTTTTAACTTTTGAAAACATTGTTCAAATTTTTATTTCCTTACGTCATTATGTTCCTTGGCTTATGCCGATTCCGTTGATATCTCATTTGTCATTTTCCAACAATGTGACTGTCCGCCATATTGGAACAAATGAAAAACAGTTTTTTCGCTACTCCTCCTTCAAATCTTGCTCAATTTTGTCCAAAATTTGATCAGATGATCTTTGGACTGAGCCGCACAGAAATGACTGAACAGATTTCTGATATTCGCTACCGTTCCCGAGATATTCATCTTCAAAGTTGACCTAGCCTGTGTTTTTTGCCTTATGCTAATTAACTTAGCATAATAATTGGTTAGCATGCTAACCAGATGCCATTCTTTTTAATGTGGCTCTTCAGCTATCAGGATAACCATAAACTACATTAGCATTAAGCTAGCTTAGCATGCTAATCTCGTTAACATGATTTTGTGTGCTTATTCTTACACTGAAGCCTCTGCTCTGAAGCTTGGTAAAACAAGTCCTCTGGGTGGCGCAATCTGTTCAACCATGCGTCATGAATCCCGAACCGTTCCGGTCGTGGGTTCGAGACCAGTGTGGGGCGACTTTGGAATTTGTGTATAAAATTGTCATTTCAACTCCTTTATCATCTGGGTAAAAGCTGTACTAATGTTTTTAACACTGGGATTAGAAATGTGTTTTTTCTACATTCTGTGTTTGTTCTCATCAGAACTTTTGTTCATTTTGATTTCATCCTATCTGTACCTCTGAACCCATCTGTTCTTCATGTACATTCTATTTCTGCTGTTTTTGCTCTTCTGGCTCCGCATTGCGCTACAGCCCTACTGTGCTACAGCGGCTTGGCCCCTGTATTGCTGCTTGCAGCTATATTTATTATTATTATTATTATTATTCTTCTTCCTCCTCTTGAAGTCTATGGCAGCCCTATGAACCATACATAGGAAAATGATGAAATTTGGCACACTTGTAGTGATGGTAATGAAAAGTAATTGTAGCAATTTTTGAGTCTCTAGGTCCAACTCTATAGCGCCACCAGCAGTTCAAAAATTCAACATTGAAATGGTTATAACTTTTGAACCCTTTGATCTAGAAAAATGAAACTTAGTACACCTGATTCATCTCATCATGCTGATTAGAACCAATATCTTACATTAAGACTCCGCCCATTACAGTAGTGGCCATTTTGAAAAGTACAGTATGCAGTTTTTTTGCTACTCCTCCTTCAAAATTGGTCTAATTTTGTCCAAACATGTACTCAAATGATCTTCGGACTGAGCCGCATAAAAGTACTGTCCCCGATTTTTTTTATTCTTCTCTGATCAAAAGTTATGACGTCGCAAACTTAACGAGGTCGACCCAAAATTGGTTCAGAAGCTATAGCTCGGCCAAACTTTGATCAATCGAAACGAAAATTGGTACACTTCATCGGAAGCATGATCTGAGGTTCCATGCCAAAGTTGGGAACAGCGCCACCTACGGGTCATGAGATATGGAAAATGCATATTTTGGCCAATAACTTATGAACAGTTTGTCAGAAAATTATAAACTTGGTGTCTATCGATTCCTTGGGTCATGACAAATCCGTAGATATCGATTTTGCCATGATGGGATGTACCACGTGTCCGCCATTTTGAATGATGTCATAATTTGCAATATCTTTTAAACTATTTGAAATTTCTTCACCAAATTTGGTATGGATCATCATTAGCATGGCCCGAAGGTACCTGAGAAATTTGATCACAGCGCCACCTAGTGTTCCAGAGATATCATTGTTTTTTGAAAAAACGCTTATAACTTTTGCTAACATTGCTTGAAATTTGATTTCTTTATGTCAATATATTCCTTGGCTTATGCCGATTTCAACGATATCTCATATGTTATTTATCAACAATGTGACTGGCCGCCATATTGGAGTGAATGTAAAACAGTTTTTTCGCTACTCCTCCTTCAAAATTGGTCTAATTTTGTCCAAACATGTACTCAAATGATCTTCGGACTGAGCCGCATAAAAGTACTGTCCCCGATTTTTTTGCTATACTGGAAAAAAAAAGTTATGATGTCGCAAACTTAATGAGGTCAACCCATAATTGGTTCAGAGGCTGTAACTTGTGAACAGTTTGTCACAAAATCATAAAATTGGTGTCTATCGATTCCTTGCGTCATGTCGAATCTGAGGATATCTATTTTGCCAGCATTGGATGTACCACATCATAAGCTATATTAGCATTAAGTTAGCTTAGCATGCTAATCTCGTTAACATGATTTTGTGTGCTCATTCACACACTGAAGCCTCTCCTCTGCAGCTTTGTAAAACATGTCCTCTGGGTGGCGCAAGTGGTTCAACCATGCGTCATGAATCCCGAACCATTGTGGTCGTGGGTTCGAGACCAGTGTGGGGCGACTTTGAAATTGTGTATAAAATAATAATTTAAATTCCTTCCGGCTCTGCACTGCTGTTGGTGCTTAAATGCTAGCTGTGCTGCTGTAATTGATGTGCTTACTGTGCTTGATGTACATTAAATTTCTGATGTTTTGCTCTTCTGGCTCCGCATTGCGCTACAGCGGCTGTTGCTTGCTCTGCCTTGCAGGGCTTGGCCCCGTATTGCTGCTTGCAGCTATATTTAGGGGCCAAGCCCCGAAGGGGCTATGGCACCTATTGTATCTGTTAGTTTTCTTATTATTAGGGGCCAAGCCCCGAAGGGGCTATGGCACCTATTGTATCTGTTAGTTTTCTTATTATTATTAGGGGCCAAGCCCCGAAGGGGCTATGGCACCTATTGTATCTGTTAGTTTTCTTATTATTATTATTATTATTATTCTTCTTCCTCCTCTTGAAGTCTATGGCAGCCCTATGAACCATACATAGGAAAATGATGAAATTTGGCACACTTGTAGTGATGGTAATGAAAAGTAATTGTAGCAATTTTTGAGTCTCTAGGTCCAACTCTATAGCGCCACCAGCAGTTCAAAAATTCAACATTGAAATGGTTATAACTTTTGAACCCTTTGATCTAGAAAAATGAAACTTAGTACACCTGATTCATCTCATCATGCTGATTAGAACCAATATCTTACATTAAGACTCCGCCCATTACAGTAGTGGCCATTTTGAAAAGTACAGTATGCAGTTTTTTTGCTACTCCTCCTTCAAAATTGGTCTAATTTTGTCCAAACATGTACTCAAATGATCTTCGGACTGAGCCGCATAAAAGTACTGTCCCCGATTTTTTTTATTCTTCTCTGATCAAAAGTTATGACGTCGCAAACTTAACGAGGTCGACCCAAAATTGGTTCAGAAGCTATAGCTCGGCCAAACTTTGATCAATCGAAACGAAAATTGGTACACTTCATCGGAAGCATGATCTGAGGTTCCATGCCAAAGTTGGGAACAGCGCCACCTACGGGTCATGAGATATGGAAAATGCATATTTTGGCCAATAACTTATGAACAGTTTGTCAGAAAATTATAAACTTGGTGTCTATCGATTCCTTGGGTCATGACAAATCCGTGGATATCGATTTTGCCATGATGGGATGTACCACGTGTCCGCCATTTTGAATGATGTCATAATTTGCAATATCTTTTAAACTATTTGAAATTTCTTCACCAAATTTGGTATGGATCATCATTAGCATGGCCCGAAGGTACCTGAGAAATTTGATCACAGCGCCACCTAGTGTTCCAGAGATATCATTGTTTTTTGAAAAAACGCTTATAACTTTTGCTAACATTGCTTGAAATTTGATTTCTTTATGTCAATATATTCCTTGGCTTATGCCGATTTCAACGATATCTCATATGTTATTTATCAACAATGTGACTGGCCGCCATATTGGAGTGAATGTAAAACAGTTTTTTCGCTACTCCTCCTTCAAAATTGGTCTAATTTTGTCCAAACATGTACTCAAATGATCTTCGGACTGAGCCGCATAAAAGTACTGTCCCCGATTTTTTTGCTATACTGGAAAAAAAAAGTTATGATGTCGCAAACTTAATGAGGTCAACCCATAATTGGTTCAGAGGCTGTAACTTGTGAACAGTTTGTCACAAAATCATAAAATTGGTGTCTATCGATTCCTTGCGTCATGTCGAATCTGAGGATATCTATTTTGCCAGCATTGGATGTACCACATCATAAGCTATATTAGCATTAAGTTAGCTTAGCATGCTAATCTCGTTAACATGATTTTGTGTGCTCATTCACACACTGAAGCCTCTCCTCTGCAGCTTTGTAAAACATGTCCTCTGGGTGGCGCAAGTGGTTCAACCATGCGTCATGAATCCCGAACCATTGTGGTCGTGGGTTCGAGACCAGTGTGGGGCGACTTTGAAATTGTGTATAAAATAATAATTTAAATTCCTTCCGGCTCTGCACTGCTGTTGGTGCTTAAATGCTAGCTGTGCTGCTGTAATTGATGTGCTTACTGTGCTTGATGTACATTAAATTTCTGATGTTTTGCTCTTCTGGCTCCGCATTGCGCTACAGCGGCTGTTGCTTGCTCTGCCTTGCAGGGCTTGGCCCCGTATTGCTGCTTGCAGCTATATTAGTAATTGGAATTGTCAGAATAACAATTCTTCTTCTTCCGCAAATGGGAGTCTATGGCAGCCCTATGAACCGTACATAGGAAAATGATGAAATTTGGCACAATTGTAGATATGACCATGAATAGTAATTGGACCAATTTTGGAGTCTGCAGGACCAAATCTATAGCGCCACCACCAGTTCAAAAATTCAACATTGAAACGGCTGTAACTTTTGAACCCTTTGAACCACAGAAATGAGACATAGTACACCTGATTGCTCTCATCATGCTGATCACAAACAATATCATACATTAAGACTCTGCCCATTACAGTAGTAGCCATTTTGAAAAGTACAGTATTCCATTTTTTCGCTACTCCTCCTTCAAAATTGGTCTAATTTTGTCCAAACATGTGCTCAAATGATCTTCGGACTGAGCCGCATAGAAATGACTGAACAGAATTTTTTTTTATACTGGAAAAAAAAAGTTTTGATGTTGCAAAGTTAACGAGGTCGACCAAAAATTGGTTCAGAGGCTGTATCTCGGCCAAAGTTTGATCAATCGAAACGAAAATTGACACGCTTCATCGGAAATATGCCCTGAGGTACCATGCCAAAGTTGGGAACAGCGCCACCTATGGGTCATGAGATATGCAAAATGGCTATTTTGGCCAATAACTTTTGAACCGTTTGTCAGAAAATCATAAATTTGGTATCTATGGATTCCTTGGGTCATGCTGAATCCGTGGATACTGCATTTGCCAGGATTGGATATACCACGTGTCCGTCATTTTAATTTTGTCATAAATTGCAATATCTTATGAAGTTTTTGACATATCGGCACAGAAATTGGTAAGGGTCATCATTAGCATGGCCTGAAGGTACCTGAGAACTTTGAATACAGCGCCACCTAGTGTTCCAGAGGTATAAGGTGTTTTGCAAATACGCTTATAACTTTTGAAAACATAGGTCAAAATTTGATTTCTTTATGTCATTACGTTCCTTGGATTATGCCGATTCCGACGATATCACATTTGTCATTTTCCAAGAATGTGACTGTCTGCCATATTGAAGCAAATGGTAAACAGTTTTTTCGCTACTCCTCCTTGAAATCTTGCTCTATTTTGCCCAAAGTTTGCTCAGATGATCTTTGGACCGAGCCGCACAGAAATGACTGTACAGATTTTTGATATTCGCTACCGTTCCCGAGATATTCGTCTGCAAAGTTGACCTAGCCTGTGTTTGTTGCCTTATGCTAGTTAGCTTAGCATAACCAGATGCCATTCTTTCCAATGTGGCTCTTCAGCTATCAGGATAACCTTAAGATACATTAGCATTAATCTATCTTAGCATGCTAATCTCATTAACATGATTTTGTTTGCCTATTCTTACACTGAACCCTCTCCTATGCAGCTTTGAAAAACATATCCTCTGAGTGGCGCAATCTGTTCAACCATGTGCCATGAATCCCGAACCATGCTGGTCGTGGGTTCGAGTCCTATCTGGGGCATCTTTGAAATAGTGTATAAAATTGTCATTTGAAATCCTTTATTATCTGTGTAAGAGCTGTACTAATGTTTCTTACACTGGGATTAGAAATAAGTGTTTTTTTTCTACATTCTGTGTTCGTTCTCATCAGAACTTCTGTTCATTTTGATTTCATCCTATCTGTACTTCTGAACCCATCTGTTCTTCATGTACATTCTATTTCTGCTGTTTTGTTCTTCCGGCTCTGCACTGTGCTGTTGATGCTTAAATGCTTGCTGCACTGATGTGCTTACAGGACTTGCTGTGCTGCTGTACTTGATGTGCTGCTGTGCTTGCTCTGCTTGATGTGCTGCTCTGCTTGCTGTACTTGTAGCTTGCTGTACTTGTTCTGCTTGCTGTCCCTTCGAGGGCTTGGCCCCGTATTGCTGCTTGCAGCTATATTTATTATTATTATTCTTCTTCCTCCTCTTGAAGTCTATGGCAGCCCTATGAACCATACATAGGAAAATGATGAAATTTGGCACACTTGTAGTGATGGTAATGAAAAGTAATTGTAGCAATTTTTGAGTCTCTAGGTCCAACTCTATAGCGCCACCAGCAGTTCAAAAATTCAACATTGAAATGGTTATAACTTTTGAACCCTTTGATCTAGAAAAATGAAACTTAGTACACCTGATTCATCTCATCATGCTGATTAGAACCAATATCTTACATTAAGACTCCGCCCATTACAGTAGTGGCCATTTTGAAAAGTACAGTATGCAGTTTTTTTGCTACTCCTCCTTCAAAATTGGTCTAATTTTGTCCAAACATGTACTCAAATGATCTTCGGACTGAGCCGCATAAAAGTACTGTCCCCGATTTTTTTTATTCTTCTCTGATCAAAAGTTATGACGTCGCAAACTTAACGAGGTCGACCCAAAATTGGTTCAGAAGCTATAGCTCGGCCAAACTTTGATCAATCGAAACGAAAATTGGTACACTTCATCGGAAGCATGATCTGAGGTTCCATGCCAAAGTTGGGAACAGCGCCACCTACGGGTCATGAGATATGGAAAATGCATATTTTGGCCAATAACTTATGAACAGTTTGTCAGAAAATTATAAACTTGGTGTCTATCGATTCCTTGGGTCATGACAAATCCGTGGATATCGATTTTGCCATGATGGGATGTACCACGTGTCCGCCATTTTGAATGATGTCATAATTTGCAATATCTTTTAAACTATTTGAAATTTCTTCACCAAATTTGGTATGGATCATCATTAGCATGGCCCGAAGGTACCTGAGAAATTTGATCACAGCGCCACCTAGTGTTCCAGAGATATCATTGTTTTTTGAAAAAACGCTTATAACTTTTGCTAACATTGCTTGAAATTTGATTTCTTTATGTCAATATATTCCTTGGCTTATGCCGATTTCAACGATATCTCATATGTTATTTATCAACAATGTGACTGGCCGCCATATTGGAGTGAATGTAAAACAGTTTTTTCGCTACTCCTCCTTCAAAATTGGTCTAATTTTGTCCAAACATGTACTCAAATGATCTTCGGACTGAGCCGCATAAAAGTACTGTCCCCGATTTTTTTGCTATACTGGAAAAAAAAAGTTATGATGTCGCAAACTTAATGAGGTCAACCCATAATTGGTTCAGAGGCTGTAACTTGTGAACAGTTTGTCACAAAATCATAAAATTGGTGTCTATCGATTCCTTGCGTCATGTCGAATCTGAGGATATCTATTTTGCCAGCATTGGATGTACCACATCATAAGCTATATTAGCATTAAGTTAGCTTAGCATGCTAATCTCGTTAACATGATTTTGTGTGCTCATTCACACACTGAAGCCTCTCCTCTGCAGCTTTGTAAAACATGTCCTCTGGGTGGCGCAAGTGGTTCAACCATGCGTCATGAATCCCGAACCATTGTGGTCGTGGGTTCGAGACCAGTGTGGGGCGACTTTGAAATTGTGTATAAAATAATAATTTAAATTCCTTCCGGCTCTGCACTGCTGTTGGTGCTTAAATGCTAGCTGTGCTGCTGTAATTGATGTGCTTACTGTGCTTGATGTACATTAAATTTCTGATGTTTTGCTCTTCTGGCTCCGCATTGCGCTACAGCGGCTGTTGCTTGCTCTGCCTTGCAGGGCTTGGCCCCGTATTGCTGCTTGCAGCTATATTTATTATTATTATTCTTCTTCCTCCTCTTGAAGTCTATGGCAGCCCTATGAACCATACATAGGAAAATGATGAAATTTGGCACACTTGTAGTGATGGTAATGAAAAGTAATTGTAGCAATTTTTGAGTCTCTAGGACCAACTCTATAGCGCCACCAGCAGTTCAAAAATCCAACATTGAAATGGTTATAACTTTTGAACCCTTTGATCTAGAAAAATGAAACTTAGTACACCTGATTTATCTCATCATGCTGATCAGAACCAATATCTTACATCAAGACTCCGCCCATTACAGTAGTGGCCATTTTGAAAAGTACAGTATGCAGTTTTTTTGCTACTCCTCCTTCAAAATTGGTCTAATTTTGTCCAAACATGTACTCAAATGATCTTCGGACTGAGCCGCATAAAAGTACTGTCCCCGATTTTTTTGCTATATTGGAAAAAAAAAAGTTATGATGTCGCAAACTTAACGAGGTCGACCCAAAATTGGTTCAGAAGCTATAGCTCGGCCAAACTTTGATCAATCGAAACGAAAATTGGTACACTTCATCGGAAGCATGATCTGAGGTTCCATGCCAAAGTTGGGAACAGCGCCACCTACGGGTCATGAGATATGGAAAATGCATATTTTGGCCAATAACTTATGAACAGTTTGTCAGAAAATTATAAACTTGGTGTCTATCGATTCCTTGGGTCATGACAAATCCGTGGATATCGATTTTGCCATGATGGGATGTACCACGTGTCCGCCATTTTGAATGATGTCATAATTTGCAATATCTTTTAAACTATTTGAAATTTCTTCACCAAATTTGGTATGGATCATCATTAGCATGGCCCGAAGGTACCTGAGAAATTTGATCACAGCGCCACCTAGTGTTCCAGAGATATCATTGTTTTTTGAAAAAACGCTTATAACTTTTGCTAACATTGCTTGAAATTTGATTTCTTTATGTCAATATATTCCTTGGCTTATGCCGATTTCAACGATATCTCATATGTTATTTATCAACAATGTGACTGGCCGCCATATTGGAGTGAATGTAAAACAGTTTTTTCGCTACTCCTCCTTCAAAATTGGTCTAATTTTGTCCAAACATGTACTCAAATGATCTTCGGACTGAGCCGCATAAAAGTACTGTCCCCGATTTTTTTGCTATACTGGAAAAAAAAAGTTATGATGTCGCAAACTTAATGAGGTCAACCCATAATTGGTTCAGAGGCTGTAACTTGTGAACAGTTTGTCACAAAATCATAAAATTGGTGTCTATCGATTCCTTGCGTCATGTCGAATCTGAGGATATCTATTTTGCCAGCATTGGATGTACCACATCATAAGCTATATTAGCATTAAGTTAGCTTAGCATGCTAATCTCGTTAACATGATTTTGTGTGCTCATTCACACACTGAAGCCTCTCCTCTGCAGCTTTGTAAAACATGTCCTCTGGGTGGCGCAAGTGGTTCAACCATGCGTCATGAATCCCGAACCATTGTGGTCGTGGGTTCGAGACCAGTGTGGGGCGACTTTGAAATTGTGTATAAAATAATAATTTAAATTCCTTCCGGCTCTGCACTGCTGTTGGTGCTTAAATGCTAGCTGTGCTGCTGTAATTGATGTGCTTACTGTGCTTGATGTACATTAAATTTCTGATGTTTTGCTCTTCTGGCTCCGCATTGCGCTACAGCGGCTGTTGCTTGCTCTGCCTTGCAGGGCTTGGCCCCGTATTGCTGCTTGCAGCTATATTTATTAATATATTTGTAATTTTACAAGGGTAAGTGTATTTCTATGGCTAAAATAATTGAAATTAATTTAGTTAATGTAATGGTCAGGAGTTATACGTAAGAAGTTATATTATATTCTGAGAACAACCGGCTGGATGTACATTATCCCGCTTATTACACGGCTACTTGCCACATAAGTAAATAATTAGACACAAAATATTGGTCTGAGTCTAAATATTTGATTAGGTCTTTAAACGCAAAGCTTCCGCAGAGAGAGCTGTGCGGCAAGTTCAAACTAGACGGACATTTAAGAGATACGGTATACAGTCATGCCTCTTATTACACAGCATTTCGCCAAATAAATAATTATGGGGATAAGAGATATTGATTTCTGATTAAACTGTTTTAAAATCGTAGGCCAACCTGTTTGTATCTCATACAAAACAATAGTCACAAAATGGCAGCAGCTGCGTTTGTGTGAAACAAGAGAGAGCGAGTCCACGATTCTGGATGGCATAATTAAAAAAACTGTACACAAAGTATTGATTTGACTGATTTGACTGAGTTTTAATACTTTATTAGCTCACCAAATGCAAAACCTCCAAGAAGAAAAAACGTTCCTAGCGCTGCTGACTTCAGTAACCCGGGTGAGCCTGCGTTATTTAAGTATTCTACAGAGCCATGTAATAAAATAAAATAAAATAACATAAAAATATAGTATTCTAACATAAAAATATGGGAAAATATAAAAACATATAAAAAAGAAAAGAAAATCATGTCAATCAATTCACAAGTGATAGTTGTAAAACAAATCATAATACAATTCAGACAGGAAAACATTGGGCCTGCAGTAGCTTTGCAACATGTCAACAATCTAAACTAGGCCAACTAAAGGTGATGCGCTGCATTGGGTACTTCCCATGTAGACACATTTGTGAGGACCTTAGTCAGGGTAGTGCCTATATTTAACTTGAGGCAAACAAAAATGAGGCAATGAAGAGACAGAAATACAGTCTCTTCAAAATATATACTGTGTTACTGTGCACAAACAACTTTAGAATACATTGTTTGTAAAAATTAGATGTTAAGTACATCCAATCCTACTGAGTGGTTTATGCATCTGTGTCTGTTCAGACAGGGGCCTCACAGTCTCATTTTCATTCCACAAATTACAACAAATGGAATGTGCTATGATTTAATAAGTTGAGATATAACAATATACCCTTAAAATGTGTCAAAGGTGCTATTGTGGGTGAAAGTGAAATATGAAAAATCTTTATAACAATCACATTCAAACTTTTTTTTTTTAAATATAATTATTTAACTCGTTTGTTGGACATAAGGGCTTTCTTTATTGTAACAGACTGCATTTTAAGTAGACAAGTATTTTATTCATATACTGACACAATTTATTTATTTCCTTTAAAGCAACTTTTTATCAGTTTATGAGTCAGATATTCATAGATCAAAATTCCACATGAAGGAATTGATTTGACTGTAACTTTGACATGCACTTTACTCATGTCTCTTCTGCATACATGTCTAAAAAAATTGCCAGAAGTTTGATGATCGCTGTAACATCTCAAGAAAAATCCAGTATTTTCATTGCCAACATGGGTCTGAAAGTAGTCCACATTATCTTCCCAAATAAAACTATAAGCAATTAACTATTCATTATCTTGAGCATGCTGTATGTACCCTGAAGTGGCTAAAGAAAACAAGAGTGTTTGACAGTTTTTGTGTATTTATTGTAAGTAAATTGAGTTTTATAGGACATACTGTCCCCACAGCTGTATATCACAGCTGATGCGGCAACAGCAATGCATTATACTTGTATTACCTACAATTAATAAGTTTTTATTTTTATTTATTTTTTTTAACTATAAACCCAACATTCTCTCCCAAACTTTTCTTCAACTAACAACATTTAAATGTTTCAAATGTGGTCCATTTTGTAAAAAAATAAAAATAAAAATAATGTTTTGCTTTTATATTAGTTTGATTAGTTTAGATTATTTTCACACTGAATTTAGTTTTCATATTTGTTTGGAGGCAGCTTCAATAAGCTTCTTAATATAAAGTTTACTTACTTTCTTAAACATTGTTTAAATCATACTATTAACAGTGCAAACTTTGATAGCTGGCTATTATCAGTTGCAGGCAGTTATAATCATAGTAACATCTGGTGGTCACACTCAAATCCTGTGCAATTTCACTATTGTCATAGTAACTTTTTAAAATGAATTTGCATTTATTTTAATTTGTTAATTTAAGTATTATAAAATCAACATTCTGATGTTATTCTGATTTGGAACCACATGTCTAATAAAGCGCTATTTAAAAGTGTGTTTGAGTCATTTTTTGATGAGACATTTTGCACACAAAAAAAATAAAAAAATAAAAAAATAAAAAAAGGTAACAGAATGACCATGATTCTTATTTGTTGAACTCTTTAAATTGTTTTTCATTTTATGTTGTTTCCGGCATCGGTTTCTTTGGTTCAGGAATTATCACTTGTAATTGTGTGATATGTGGCATAATCTACGATCAATCATTTTAAGGCATTTTAAGTTTATAGCGTTGTTGCAAGGTTGAGTTTAAATTTTAGACAAAAGTGACCCAATAATATAATAAAACACTTATGTTACACTTAAAAATGTGTGGAAGTCATTGCATTAAATATCTGCAACCTATATCTGGCAGGGATAAGGAAGTCAGCTTATGAATTTTGGTTTTGTTGACTGTTATCTGCATCCTTCCTCCAATGTGGATGGAACACAGTACCAAGCACAACAGTCAGTTGCTGCGTCCCAATAAGCCTACTTACACTATGCCCTAAAACTAGTCTTTTTAAGAAGAAAAAGTAGATACTTTGGAGTGAGTCTCCAAAAGTAGTGTGACGGACTGAAAATATTACAATTAAAGATAAAAGTATTGAGTAATATTTAGGTGCCCCAAAATTATGATTTTTTCTCTCTTTCATCAGTTCGAGTATTTAAAAGAGTCTAAAAAGGGATTTAAGTGTCTTCTGAAAGAGGCCTGTAGGTGGCGCATTACACTACTAGACTAGAGTGATGAGGAATTGACGTTGTGGTCAAAGGGCAAAGTCATTAAAGATAGCGCAAGAACGCTGCAGACACTAATCTGTGTTCTTTCATCATTTTCTTAAGGTATGTAAAATGTTTTTTTTTTATGGACCAATATCCATAGTGATACTTGAGAGATTCATAAATGTTTTCAGATTATGTTTGTGCAGTTTAACAGTGATTGGCGAGTGTTCAAATGATTAGCCTATTTGATTTGTGATTCAGTCGATGATATTTCCAGCTGAAACAGTTCAAAATTCACGATACTTGTAAAAATGTGATGTGCAGTATAAGTAAGAGATTTGAAACTATCAACTATATTTCCTGTGTAATCTTGATAGATTTTCCAGGTTGAGCTGTTTAGTGTGTTATATTGTGTTTACTCACACCATTTTGTTTAATGTGGAAAAGTGAAATGTAAAATGGTGTTTTTCTCTAAAAATATACACTCGTAAGGGTTAAAACAGTATATCTACAGCAGGTGAGACTGTTAATCATTATTAATTGGTTATTCTATCGAAGTGATTATGTTAACACTAGAACTCCCAAGGCGGTCATTTTGACCGTTTTTAAATTTTACAATGTAATAACTTTGTTAAAATAAAATAAATGTGGCTGTAGGACTCTGACTTTTCCTAAATATGTGTATATTTTATTCTGACACTGTTATTTTATTAAAATCATAAATCACACAACAGTTCTGACTATTTCTACCTAGAACTACCATAACGGTCATTTTGACCGCACGCGTTATAGATATCATAAGTCCGCTACATTGCAAGTTTCGCAGAGGGACTTCATCGACTGGCGAGTGAACTTCACTCCGACCACATGGAATCAAAAGCCATACAACTGGAGGAACTGCAAACAAAATAAAACCAAGGAGATGTATCAAATGTCACAACGTGTGTGGGAGCTGCACGCGAAAGGCGGTGTTTACCTGTGTGGTATGTGCGTATAAGCGTCAATGATGCGGTATGTTTGCGCCGTTCAAATGGGCAGTTAACCTGATTTTGTTCGTTAATATTTTTTGTTCACTGAAACTAATCGTTCTGAAGCAGTTCGTTTTCTTGTTTAGCTAATGTTCATGTTTTTTTCTTAGCCTGTTTGTGTGTGTACATTTTCACATTCATTTGAATTAAAATTGTGTGTCCTGTTTATCATTACCTATCATTGTAGATCCATTTATTTTTAGATTTTGTATTGATTATTGAACTTATTTACAAACAGAGCTGTACTAACTGTATGAAGCGTTGACGTTTCCTAACTTTTGTACGTGTCTATTCACGTGGTGAGTGCGGTGAAAAAAAATATTATTTTGATGCAAAATGTTCCTCAAATAGAGGCAGCACCTGTCGGGGCCATCTTTCTTTTGTGCTTGGTTTAAGGGCTATGACGACAGGAATTAAAAGCTTCATTGGAAAAGAGAAGGCTTACATGTACAATAGATATTACATGACGAAAATGACGTTCAGTACGGCCATATGAACGTCAAAGTATGAACGGTCAGAATGACCGCTATGGTCGTTCTAGTAGTTATGGAATTCCGGTAGTTCTAGTGTTAAGAAGGTTTCATCCAATCAGAGAGTCGTTTAAGGTATGACGTTAGTCAGTGCCTAGTCAGTAAGAGACGAACGAAATATGAATGCTCCGATGCAGAAGATTAATACCTCATCTTTCCTTCAGTAGTGGTCCTATGTGAGCGAGTTAATGACAAGAATGTAAGTTGTTTATTTCCTTTTATCTTGTGATGTTATATATGCGTTTAAAGCAGATTTGTGTACTTTGAGTTATCACGAGGTCGTTTTGCTTACCATCGCGGCAGCTCGCGCTAGCGCCTAAGCGCCAAAGTTCATCCTTTATGTTTAATATAAGTAATGCATGAGTACTTTCATAGTGTGAGATATATCTCTGGGTGGTGATTTATAAGGTTATTTGCCTATATTTGTGTAAATATTGTGTTATGTGCTGTTTCCTATATCGGGTGTATATGTTACTGCCTGTAATGAAACTATAATGGCGTCTCACATAACAACTAACTCCATGTGCGTCCCTTGAACGCCACCTTGTGGATTATCTAGGAACTGCAATAACTTTAATAATGTAGCCAGTTCTATTGCCTTGGTGAATGTTATTGATTTAGCTGTATATCTAATATGATTGTTATTCTTTATTATTTTCAGACCACTTACTGTTACCACTCACTGTTACTATTCAACCTGAATCAAGAGTAAACTACAAACTCTGCTTCAAACTCTGAGTTGTATGTGTTCTTACCGACACACCAGTGCGGATACAAATCCACCTACTCCAGTAAAATACAGTCCTTAATTAAACCCCCATAACATTTGGTCCTTCGAGCCGGATGCTGTATCTACACTGGACTCATGATGTCAGAGGACCAGAATGCAGAGTATCAAGTTGAAGGAGCTCGCCCTAAACGTGTAGTTCGTCAACCAGCCTACTTACAAGATTTCGAACTGCAGTATGCTGGACTGCCTAGAGCTAATGTCCTTCTGCCTCAGTCTTCACCGCGACCACATGGGTCAGATGACTATCAACATGAAGATGAGGACAGAGATATTCCTATGGACCATCCGCAGGCATCTATTTCTTATCATGATCAAAGAGAAGAGGCTGTTGGATCACCTGATTCATTAGAATCACCACGATTGGCTTTAGAGCCCTGGTACCTTACCACAGATCGTTGGAGTGAGAGAGATGAACGCAGCCCTCACCGGTATGGACGTTCCTTACCTCCTGATGTCCAAAACACAGTGCATGATCTGGAACAAGAGAATAGACATCTCCGTGCTACTCAGTTATCCATGAGGGAAGAGATCAGCCAACTTATAGAAATCCAGAAAAGTATGCAGCAGATGTTGATAAACCAGTCGCAAAGCCAGAGGTCAACTCCTAAGCCTAATTCACAGTTCCAAGTATTAACCCCTCCAGTTCCTTTGCCTAGAGTTGCAAGCAGACAGTCAGAGTCTCCAGGGCCTACACCGACTCCTAGAGCCTTTCCAGTTCCTGCACCACGCCGCCTTTCTACATCTAAGAATACAAATCCTTATGTAGATACAGTCAGCTATGCACAGCATACTCCTCCAATGCAGCCTTACTCAAATGCCTTTGTTTCAGATAATGTGGCTACTCAGATTCCCTCAGGCCCTGTTGACACTCACAGAGTTATGCGGGACACAAGGCAGCCAACAACAGTAAGGAGTGCTTCTATCATCTACACACCACCTCCTCCTAGCTCCAGTCAGCCGCATGTAGCACCAGCTAACTTTCCACGGATCCAGACTAACATTGCAAGACAGGAGATAATTTATAGAGGTCCACAGCCAACCATTCCAGATTTTACCCGTCGAGAGCCTGGTGAATTTGCCCGTCTCAAACTTGCCTTGAATAACCTACTACCTGATGAAGCTACAGAGCTATTCAAGTACCAAGTTTTGGTAGATCACCTAAAGTTAGCAGATGCTCGCCTCATTGCTGATTCCTTTTTAAATTCATCCACTCCCTACTCAGATACCATGGCAGCACTCACTGAACGGTTCGGTCGACCTCACCAGCTTGCCCTGAGTAAAATTGCTGCCATTATGGATGCATCAAATATTCAGCCTGGCGACACTGTAGGCTTTGAACGCTTCGCTCTTCAGATACAAGCCTTCGTAGGATTCCTTAAAACATTAGGAACAGAAGGAGACATTGAATTACATTGTGGATCCCACGTGGCTCGACTTTTGTCCAAGCTCCCTCCAGAACAAAGAGCATCCTTCCGCAGGCACATGAGTTATGAACCTGGCTCAGTGTACACGCTTCTTGATCTAGCTAAATGGCTTAATTTCGAATCCTGGTGCCAGGATCCAGAAAGCTTTGGTGGATATAAGCCCCAGAAAGATAGAGCCCGTTCCCGAGTGGATCAACAGAAGGAAACTAAAGCCAAGGTCAGACAGACTACAATCCTTCATGGCTCGAACGAATTATGTTCTTCAATACCATCAGTGCCAACCAAGAGTCAAGGCAAAAGCTTTGCCTTCTGTCCATACTGTGACAGTAAAGAACATTATCTGAGTCAATGTGCCACATTCCAATCCTTAACCAAAGACCAAGTGATTGACTGGATTAAGATTAATAACAGATGCTGGAAGTGTGGACGTAACCATAGAGCTGCACAGTGTACCCTCAAGAAACTCTGCCATCTGTGTAATGGAAAGCACCTCCAAATCCTCCATGAGGTCAACTTTAAGCCTGTGAAAGAAGGGACTTGTTTAGTTAGTTCAACTAGCAAAATGCTATACCTAGACCGTCCTCAAGGACTCAGCAGCGTCCTTCTGAAAGTGGTCAGAGTCATTCTGAAGCATAAGGGACAGAGCCTGGATACTTATGCTGTGCTTGATGATGGTTCTGAACGGACAATGCTGTTACCAGCGGCAGCCCGGAGGCTGGGACTTACAGGCCAGGCAGAGGACTTAGCCTTGAGAACTATAAGGCAAGACATCACTAAGCTTTGCGGTACCTCAGTATCTTTTCAGATTTCAACTCCATCCCAGCCTGGCAGGAGTTACAAAATAACGGGAGCCTTCACCGCAGAACTTCTTAGCTTAGCTGAACATTCCTACCCTGTTGCAGACCTTCAGCGACGATACCGGCATTTGAAAGGTTTACCTTTACAGCCTATTCACAAAGCGTGTCCCCTGTTACTGATTGGAGCAGACCATCCTCACCTTATCACTCCGATTGAACCAGTTCGTCTCGGTCCACCTGGAGGTCCGGCAGCTGTCAAGACAAGGCTGGGTTGGACTTTACAAGGACCAGCAAGAGTCTTCGGAGATAATGTGAAATCTCAACAGTGTCTGCACATTGCCATTAATCCCTCAATGACAGAGTTGTTCCAGAATGTTGAGAGACTCTGGCAAGCAGACGTGATTCCCAATCGAAATGAGAAATCTGTCACGCGGTCTAAGCAGGACCAAGGAGCTCTTGACTTGCTCCAGTCACAGACTGTCAGAGTACTGATCGATGGCGTAAGTCGCTATGCAACTCCACTCCTGCGTAAGAAGGATATGCCCATACTTCATGCTCCTATGGAGGCAGTACTTCCTAACCTTAGGAACACAGAGAAACGCCTGGAGAAAGACCCTAGTAAAGCAGCTGCCTACCAACAAGAGATAAAGAAATTAGAGACCTCGGGCTATGTTGTCAAACTCCCACCTGAAACAGCTAATTCGCAAAGAGAGTCATGGTTCATCCCTCACCACCTTGTGCAGCACAACGGTAAGAACCGTGTGGTCTTTAACTGTTCATTTGACTTTGAAGGCCATAATCTGAATAACTATCTGCTGCCAGGACCAGCCTTGGGCCCATCATTGTTAGGAGTAATTCTGCGCTTTCGTGAACATCCAGTGGCAATAAGCGGAGATATTAAAGGGATGTTCCATCAGGTTCGTCTCCTTCCAGCAGATAGGCATATTCTCCGCTTTACATGGCGAGACTTGGACAGATCTAAATCACCGGACATCTATGAATGGCAAGTGCTACCCTTTGGCACTACGTGCAGTCCGTGTTGTGCCATTTATGCTGTCCAGCGACATGTTACAGATCATAGCACTCCTGATGACAATATCAGAACCATAGTAGAAAGGAATTTCTATGTGGACAATTGTTTGAAGAGCCTACCATCATCTCAAGAGGCAAGGCAGCTTGTAGACAAACTCTGTACCCTCTTTGCCAGCGGTGGCTTTGAACTGCGCCAGTGGGCATGTAATGATCCCAGTGTGGTTGATCACCTACCGACAGAATTGAGATCCAGCAGTACCGAATTGTGGCTATCTCAAGATCGTACCGATGTGCAAGAATCCGCATTAGGTTTAAGGTGGCACTGCAAATCAGATCTCCTTGGATATAAAACTCGTCCTGTCAAGTCTGGACCATGTACCCTTCGACACGTTTACAAGGTACTTGCAACCCAGTACGACCCCCTAGGCTTCATACTCCCATTTACCACTCGGGCCAAAGTTTTAGTTCAGAGATTATGGGACAAGCAACGAGAATGGGATGACCCAAATCTCCCTGATGACCTTTTGAGATCCTGGAAGGAATGGGAGGGAGAACTCCCTAAGTTAGCAAGTATTTCACTTCCCCGCTGTGTCACATCTTCAGACATTAATCACTCCCACAACACCAGACAGATTCACATCTTTTGTGACGCTTCTGAGCAAGCTTATGGATCTGTCGCTTACTTACGTACTGAGGATGACAGTGGTCATGTCCAGTTAGCCTTTATACTAGCAAGATCCAAGGTTGCCCCGAAACGACGTCTGACCATCCCCCGACTAGAGCTGTGTGCTGCCCTGAATGGTGCCCAATTATCCAAACTCTTGCAAACTGAGCTCACCCTAGAGATCAATACAGTGACACTTTGGACAGATTCCACCACTGTTCTAGCCTGGCTCAACTCTGAATCATACAGATTCAAGGTGTTTGTTGGAACCAGGATAGCCGAAATTCAAGAGCTGACTGCAGAATGTTCCTGGCGATATGTGGATTCCAGCAGTAATCCAGCGGATGACCTCACCAGAGGTAAAACTCTTTCTCAGTTATCAGTGCCTAACAGATAGAGTCAGGGACCATCATTCCTGTTTGAGTCTGAGTCAGTATGGCCTGTCACTCCTCCCATACAACCACCGGAAATCAAAACAGAGCAGCGTAAAGGAATCTTCTGTGGCCTTATGACAGAAGTGGTTGTTCCTGACATTCCTGACCCTACCACACACAACACCTGGAATGAGTTAGTAGAGGCCACAGTTCAGGGGCTAAAAGATACAGGACCACCATCAGCAGTGAACTATCAAACTGCAGAATGGCATATCCTGCAGAAATCTCAAATTGATAGTTTTCCAGATGACTACAAACTGCTAAAAGCTGGTAAATCTGTACCTTCCAGTAGTCGACTACTTGCTCTTGCCCCAGAATTTGACGACTCTTGTCAGCTTATAAGAGTTGGTGGCCGTTTACGTCGAGTTGAAGGACTAGAGATGTCAGTTATACACCCTGTAGTCCTTGACCCACATCACTGGGTTACCAAGTTACTGATCCAAGACTTTGATAGTAAACTCTGCCATCCAGGACCTGAAAGAGTCTTCGGAGAGATAAGGAGAAGCTTTTGGATACTGAGAGGACGAGAAGCTATACGCAAACAACAATATTTGTGCAAAGACTGTCAAAAATGGAAAAACAAACCAGTTATTCCCCGAATGGCAGATCTACCTCCAGCTCGACTCAGACTGCTCAAACCCCCATTCTACAGTACAGGCATGGACTGTTTTGGGCCATTCCAAATTAAGATTGGCAGACGATGTGAAAAAAGGTGGGGAATCATCTTTAAGTGTCTCACGACACGAAGCGTTCATCTAGACCTCCTTACAGCCATTGACACTGATTCCTTTCTGATGGCCTTAAGGAGGTTTATAGCTCGCCGTGGCACACCTCGCGAGTTATATTCAGACAATGGCACTAACTTTCACGGAGGACAGAGAGAGTTGCAAGAAGCCTTTGCATCACTTACTCCACAGATCCAGCTACATTTGGCTAAACAAAAGATTTCTTTCCACTTTAACCCACCTGGAGCCCCACACTTTGGAGGTGTGTGGGAAAGAGAAATTAGGTCGGTCAAGACTGCTCTTCGCATCACAGTCAGCTCCCAAGTCGTAACTGAGGAAGTTCTCCAAACAGTTCTCATTGAGGTGGAGGGAATGCTTAATATCAAGCCCCTGGGTTACACTTCCAGCAATGTAGCTGACCTTGACCCTGTTACACCAAATTATTTGCTGATGGGGCGGCCAGATAGCTCACTACCACTCGTAATTTATCCTGCTACAGAGCTCATGGGTCGAAGAAGGTGGAAGCAGAGTCAGGTTCTAGCCGATCAGTTCTGGTCAAGTTTCATCCAGCACTACCTGCCTACGCTACAGACCCGCAACAAGTGGCACACAGATGCCGGTGACATTTCTACCGGAACAGTGGTAATGCTCATCGATCCACAACTACCACGAGCATTGTGGTTGGTAGGCAAAGTTGCGAAGACCTTCCCAGGTTCTGATGGCCATATCAGATCTGTTGAGATTCAAATTAAGGATAAGACCTACATCCGGCCTGTTTCTCGCTTGATCCCCCTTCCTGCATTCACGGATCAAAGGGAACTTGTCTTAGCCCCTCAGACTGATTAATTTATAGAGTTCAAATATGCTTGGCATATTTGGGGGCGGCAATGTTAAGAAGGTTTCATCCAATCAGAGAGTCGTTTAAGGTATGACGTTAGTCAGTGCCTAGTCAGTAAGAGACGAACGAAATATGAATGCTCCGATGCAGAAGATTAATACCTCATCTTTCCTTCAGTAGTGGTCCTATGTGAGCGAGTTAATGACAAGAATGTAAGTTGTTTATTTCCTTTTATCTTGTGATGTTATATATGCGTTTAAAGCAGATTTGTGTACTTTGAGTTATCACGAGGTCGTTTTGCTTACCATCGCGGCAGCTCGCGCTAGCGCCTAAGCGCCAAAGTTCATCCTTTATGTTTAATATAAGTAATGCATGAGTACTTTCATAGTGTGAGATATATCTCTGGATGGTGATTTATAAGGTTATTTGCCTATATTTGTGTAAATATTGTGTTATGTGCTGTTTCCTATATCGGGTGTATATGTTACTGCCTGTAATGAAACTATAATGGCGTCTCACATAACAACTAACTCCATGTGCGTCCCTTGAACGCCACCTTGTGGATTATCTAGGAACTGCAATAACTTTAATAATGTAGCCAGTTCTATTGCCTTGGTGAATGTTATTGATTTAGCTGTATATCTAATATGATTGTTACATCATTGTTACACTTCCTGCTCAGCTACTGTTCGGACGCTCTTGCTTACTGCTCCGCGCTTTGCTCTATCGCTTTTACATTTTATCTCCTATATTTTTATATTTTATTTCCTTTTATCACCTAATTTTAACTTCAGCAAACACCACAGTGCTCAGACAACAAAGTTTGGATTACTACAAAAACGCAGAATTCTTTTACCCGACCAGCTTACATTCCGGGAAAGGAAAACACAACTGCCTACATTCATACGGATAAGAGAGAAAATGCCTCTTCAGGTTCAAGAATCTACTTGCTGCACTAACTGCCACAGACTTTTACAAAGGATTGCAGTTCTCGAAACAAAGTTACTTACGGGACCACCAAACCAGACGGAGCACACAACAGAGCTTCGTCATGGACACCCTCAGCATACCGGTGAGTCCCATGAAACTAGTGCTCCTCGACAGGTAGAGAAACAAGCCGATCGACTTACTAATCGATGGCACAAACAGGGAGCGAGACCCAAAGGCACTCGAGACATCAGATTGTCACGAGCATCACATATTGCCGCAGTAGCATCCTCTACCCCAGATACAGCTCTGACAAGGATTGCAAACACTGGTCTCCTACCACCGCTTATACATCTTGAGAACAGATTTGAAGTACTAATGAATGTAAATGAGGAATCCCCAAATGTGATGAATGTGATCGAACACAGACTGAATGGGCCAGTAGCTAACACTGATGCTAACTGGCGCTCAAGGTCGAGCAGACAGCGGCACTCAGCTCAGAGCGCAGCCGAGCCCAGGACTCTGATAGTGGGGGACTCCACAATCAGAAACATTAGCAGCAGTGATACAACTACATGCTGCCTTCCACAAGCAACAACTTCTGATGTAAACAGGGAACTTCAGAACATTCTGATGAAACATAAGACTGCAAATCGACTCATCATACATGTGGGGAAGAATGATATTCATAAAGAGCAGTCAGAACTCCTTAAGAAGGATTTCAATGAACTTTTTGAAACACTTAAAAGACTGAAAGTTCAAACATTCATCAGTGGACCTCTCCCAGCAAGAGGAACAAACAGGTTTTCACGGTTGCTTGGGCTAAATACATGGCTGCAAAAAACCTGCAATATAAAAGGAGTAAACTTCATTGACAATTTCAATCTTTTCTGGAGTCAGAGACAACTTTTTCATCGGGATGGCCATCACCCAAACAAACTTGGTTCAAGAGTGTTAAAGGACAATTTCTACTTCTCCCTCATACATCCTTCTGCAGTTTGTGCCAATCCAGTCAATCTGAACGGCACACACACACCTGGACACAGTATGAATGACCACGGGACTTCACTTCAGCAGCAAAATGGACATGCGGTTGACATATCACACAAGGACAATGATAACACCACTCCGCCACAACAACCTCTGCTCACGGACACAATCTCAGCTGAGCCCTGCCCACAGAGAGACTTATCAGAACTGCTTGAAGATTCAGCACCCAATGACGACTTCCGGGAAAACAGCCAGGGAAGCCAGGACAGCATATCACAACCTCCTATAACACCAGAGCAACAGCCCCTTTCACCAGACACGCTATCTCTCTCTCCAGCATCGCCACTTCTGTGCTTCTCACAGAAAATGGAAGAACTGGTGCATGCTGGAACCAGACTATCCCACTCTTTTGCTGCGAGCCCCCAGATACCAACCAAAAAACGACAGGCACCATTACCACCCAAGCCTGCGGGCCCAGCTCGCCCTCCCCCTCCTCCTGTGAGAGCTCTTCGGCCTCTGCCACAACGCCAGGGCCCACACCCTCCTCCATCTGCTCGAGGTGAACCAAAAACAACTGATACCAGCTCTCAGTGATGTGTTTTGGGTCCCCGCTCTGATAACAGTAACTTTCTCAAATGTTTACAGAACAAGCGGGAACCCAGTGTGCCTGTATCTTTCTCTATTGCTGTTTTATTACAAGATAGAAAATCTAAGGCCTTCAATAGCCGTGCAGCAAACCTAACTAATCTGGTGCCTATTACACGTCAAAGTAAGATTGATGTGGGGACAAAAAGTAAGACTGTTAAGTTAGCACTTTTAAACATTCGTTCACTTAAAAATAAATCACTTCTAGTCAACGATTTAATAACCACAAACAACCTGGATTTTATGCTTCTAAATGAAACCTGGCTAGAAGCCAGCTGCAGTGCAACAATCCTCAATGAAGCAGCCCCTCCTAACTTTACTTTTATGAGTGTCTGCAGAGCTGTTAAGAGAGGTGGGGGTCTAGCTGCTCTTTTTAAAGATATCTATCAATGTAAGCAAATATCATTTGGGAATTACCCTTCTTTCGAATATCTTGTGTTGAAAGGTGCTCCACGCATTTTACTTATCATTATTTACAGGCCTCCAAAATACTCTCCAGCCTTCACTGAGGACTTTACAGAACTGTTATCAACAATTACCTCAGAGTTTGACTGTTTTGCCATTGCAGGAGATTTTAACATTCACATAGATTGTGCAGAGAACAATATGGCAGAAGAAATCAAAACTGTTTTAAAAACTTTTGATCTGACTCAGCATATACATGGACCCACACACAATCGTGGACACACTCTAGATTTACTTATCAGTAAGGGTCTAAACATTTCATTAATTGTTATTAAGGATGTAGCACTGTCTGATCATTTCTGTATTTTCTTTGATATATTGATCTCTCCTGCCACTGAAGCTAGATCTGTGTCTGTCAAGAAGAGATGCTTAAATGAGAACACTAGTGTACTATTTATGAAGGCTATATCCTTAACACCAAGCATATCTGCAGACTCTGTTGATTTTCTCCTTGATTCTTTTAACTCAAAAGTTAAAGGTATAATTGATGATATTGCTCCTGTGAAAGTCAGGAAGAAGAGTGGCAGACAAAAAGCACCTTGGAGAAACTCAACAGCAGTGCAAAATATGAAAAGACAATGCAGAAAAGCAGAGCGCATGTGGCGGAAGACTAAACTTGTAGTCCATTATAACATCTACAAAGACAGCCTTCATGCTTTTAATATGGAACTAGGCAAAGCTAGACAGACTTTCTTCTCAAATATTATAAACAGCAATTTAAACAACACACGCACTCTTTTTGCTACTGTAGAGAGACTGACAAACCCTCCAAGCCAGATTCCCAGTGAAATGCTCTCAGACAGCAAGTGCAGTGAGTTTGCTTCTTTCTTCTCTGAGAAAATCAGTAATATCAGAAAGGTGATCAGCACATCCTTGAGTTGCACTGAGGTCAGACAGATCAAACCACCTGAGAAATTAGTTACTATGTCTGATTTCAAAGAAATTGATGGCAAAATTTTGGAAGAAACTGTACAGCACCTTAAAACATCAACCTGTGCTCTTGACACACTTCCCACATCATTTTTCAAAAGTGTGTTAAACAGTTTAGAAGCAGATCTTCTAGAAGTGGTAAATGTCTCACTTCGCTCTGGGAGTTTTCCAAACTCCCTGAAAACTGCAATTGTCAAGCCCCTCCTGAAAAAGAGCAATCTGGATAAGACCATATTAAGCAACTATAGACCGATCTCAAATCTTCCTTTCATAGGCAAGATCATTGAAAAAGTTGTCTTCAATCAGCTGAACAAATTCTTGAGCTTGAATGGATCCTTTGACAATTTTCAGTCTGGTTTCCGACCGCACCACAGCACAGAGACAGCCCTCATAAAGATAATAAACGATATTCGCTTAAATACTGATTCAGGCAAATTATCAGTGCTGGTACTACTTGACCTTAGTGCTGCATTTGACACTGTCGATCATAACATACTTCTTGACAGGCTGGAAAACTGGGTGGGGCTTTCTGGGATAGTCCTAAAATGGTTCAGGTCATACTTAGATGGGAGAGGTTATTATGTGAGTATAGGAGATCATAAGTCTGAGTGGACATCCATGACATGCGGAGTCCCTCAAGGCTCGATTCTTGCGCCACTCCTGTTCAACCTGTATATGCTCCCAATGAGCCAAATAATGAGAAAGAACCAAATTGCTTACCACAGCTATGCAGACGACACACAGATCTACTTAGCCCTATCGCCTAACGATTACAGCCCAATTGACTCCCTGTGCCAATGCATTGACGAAGTCAACAGTTGGATGTGTCAAAACTTTCTTCAGTTAAACAAAGACAAAACTGAAGTCATTGCGTTCGGAAACAAAGATGAAGTTCTCAAGGTGAACGCATACCTTCACTCTAGGGGTCAAACAACTAAAAATCAAGTCAGGAATCTCGGTGTGTCACTAGAGTCAGACCTTAGTTTCAGTAGTCATGTCAAAGCAATAACTAAATCAGCATACTATCATCTGAAAAATATTGCAAGAATTAGATGCTTTGTTTCCAGACAAGACTTAGAGAAACTTGTTCATGCTTTCATCACCAGCAGGGTGGATTATTGTAATGGACTCCTCACTGGCCTTCCCAAAAAGACCATAAGACAGTTGCAGCTCATACAGAACGCTGCCGCCAGGATTCTGAGCAGAACCAGAAAATATGAACATATCACACCAGTCCTCAGGTCTTTACACTGGCTCCCAGTTAAATTTAGGATTGATTTTAAAGTATTATTACTGGTATATAAATCATTTAATGGCCTAGGACCTCAATACATTGCAGATATGCTCACAGAATATAAACCCAACAGATCACTCAGATCATTAGGATCATATCAGCTAGAAATACCAAGGGTTCACTCTAAGCATGGCGAGTCCGCTTTTAGCTATTATGCCAGCCGCAGCTGGAACCAGCTTCCAGAGGAGATCAGACGTGCTCCTACTGTAGTCACTTTCAAATCCAGACTCAAAACACATCTGTTTAGCTATGCATTTACTGAATGAGCACTGTGCCACTGTTCGTCCGAATGTTTGTACTGTATTTTATTCTATTTTTCTAAACTGTTTTAATTATTCTTATTTCTTTTATTATTTTAATTTCTTCTATGTAAAGCACTTTGAATTGCCATTGTGTATGAAATGTGCTATATAAATAAACTTGCCTTGCCTTGCCTTGCCTTGTTATTCTTTATTATTTTCAGACCACTTACTGTTACCACTCACTGTTACTATTCAACCTGAATCAAGAGTAAACTACAAACTCTGCTTCAAACTCTGAGTCGTATGTGTTCTTACCGACACACCAGTGCGGATACAAATCCACCTACTCCAGTAAAATACAGTCCTTAATTAAACCCCCATAACAGATTATGTTTGGTCCGTGTAACGCTTCACAATTCAGTTTTCAGACCATATACTGTAGGCTACAATGCAAATGCAAAAATGAAAAAATGAAACCAGACATTCTTTTTTCTTGTTTTTCCAGTACATTATCAATGGATATTGCCTTTTCCTCCCCTTTTTTCAATTTTACTTTTGCTGAATTGTGACTTCAGAAACAAACATTTGAATAAATGAAATCTAACCGATTTTCTATTTTTCCATTTTTCCATTTTTCGTCTTGTAATTTGTGCCGTGGGCGGTACCATTAGCACGGGGGTGTGGCCGTGGACTAACTTTACTATCATTTCATTGATGTAACTGCTTTATTTACACTGCATGCACGTTTGAGGAGAAGTTTAAAAGACGGAACACGGGACGACATTTTTCACCCGAAGTGCCATCATTTTTATTATTAATAGTCTGTGCTAAATTATAAGGCAGTCTCGGACCGGCCACAACCACGAGATCCCAGACAGTTCATTTTCAGTGCAGCAGAACGGGGGTGGCTCGCGAGCAGCAGCGCTTTTCAAGATCCTTCACGGGAATCTAGAATAACGATAAAAATTATAGCCTACTAAGCAAAAATATAGAAAAAAATAAGCATATTTTTCCCCCCAATTTTTTAAAGGTTTTTAGCTCTCGTTTGTAGGCTAATACAATATTTAATGTCTATAGTGCTGATTCATTATCGAATGGCGAATTTAATGTGCTCGAATAAATAAATAAAAAACAAGCTGGGCAATGTGCCAAACGTAGCAAGGTATTTCTGTTTATTTATTGAAAATAAATAAATATTATTGCTCTTGATTTGCAGCACAGTTAGCTATAGCCTAGTATCGCCTCATGCTCATATCCCGGCGAACTGCTTCTATTGTAATGAACAGACTAGAGTTCTACAACTGTGCTAGATTTAAGGGCACAGGAACGAGAAGCGGTGTAGAGCTAAAGCACACAGAAGCTCAAGCGGATGCCGTGGTAACGAACAATGCCCGCTATAGTGAAAACATCTGCATCTTTATTGTATTGTAGGCTATTACAAACGAGAGCTAAAAACCTAACAAAAAAAAGCTTTTTTTTATTAATAAGGTCAATACAAACAGGTAGGGCAATGTGCCAAATCATACCCAGGCCACCGGGATTTCACTTTTCCCGGCTGCTCCCGATGGCCGGTCCGAGACTGCCTTATAATTTAGTACATGTAGACTATTAGCCTAATAATACAAGTTATGGCACTTCGGGTGAAAAATGTTGTCCTGTGTTCCGTCTTTTAAACTTCTCCTCAAACGTGCATGAAGTTCAAATAAAGCAGTTACATCAATGAAATGATAGTAAAGTTAGTCCACGGCCACACCCCCGTGCTAATGGTACCGCCCACGGCACAAATTACAAGACGAAAAATGGAAAAATAGAACATCGGTTAGATTTCATTTATTCAAATGTTTGTTTCTGAAGTCACAATTTAGCAAAAGTAAAATTGAAAAAAGGGGAGAAAAAGGCAATATTTGATAATGTACTGGAAAAACAAGAAAAAAGAATGTCTGGTTTCATTTTTTCATTTTTGCATTTGCATTGTATGGTCTGAAAACTGAATTGTGAAGCGTTACACGGACCATGTTTGTTGCATTGGAGTTATTCTGATTTCTCTTTGTATAGAACTTCACTATATCTTAAATAGATAAAGTGAAACGTTAAAGATCAATTGAAGTGTTGAGTGAACACATGGGGTGATGGTAAGAGACAAGACACATGTATAGTTGTATCCAGATGTTTATTGAAGTTGCTTAAAAGTGTAATATAGAAGAGAAATCCATTAGCTGACTTAATGGACATACATTTAAATGCTGTAAATTAAATTGCACAGAGAACATGACCTGCAAAATAATGTGTTATACATATACATGACCTGTTTTGAATGTGTTGTGCTTACCTGTTACCTGAAAAGGTTAAAAAGAGAAAAGTCGTTGAAGAAAGCACCAGAACGCTGCAGACACTATCTGTTCTCTCATCACTTCCTACAGTTACTATCTATCATCCTTCCCTGTTTGAGACCGGTAACATAGGCAAGCTTTGGGACATAATACAATGTCATAAAACTGTGCTCTTTTTTTTACATGCATTCTGTCAATGTAAACTGACCTGTCAATCAACCTTATACACACTCTCAACATATGTGATATTTGTATAATCATATATCAACATATATCATCCAACATAATGTAAAGAACATTCTGTGAAAATATAACCTTGATTTCTTTAATATTGACTGTGTATTGAAACTTATTTTTAAAACTTGCGCAACACATTTGAACCATAATCATCATAATGATGTGCCATATACCACATAAAAGCTGAACTTCTCCCATTTTCAGTGATATATGACACATTCATTGGAAAAGTCTGTTTATTATGATGCACATATTCAAAAAGCGTGATAAAGTCTCAGAAGAAGAAATTACCCGCCTGGTTACTCCTAGTAGCGAAACCCTACACTATATTAAATTATTATGGGATCTCATTCAATGCTTTCAGAATCTTTAATTTAAAAAAAAAAAAAATTCTTTATGTATTTTTTAAATATATTTTATATTAATATATATTTATTAAACAAAAATGTATCATTTTATTTTTCAAAATAAACAGACAATAGTGCAAACTTTAAAGTGATTTGGCCTATTTCTAACAAGTATTAACTTAGACATTATTAAACACATAATATTTTAGCAAAACTATTTATAAAATAGGCTATGCCTTTTGCCCCATGCTGGTGAGCATTTTAGCCTGTGTGTGGGTTTAAGGGAATTAGGTGTAGCTCTGTTTAGACTTGATGATTTACTATAAAATAAAAAAAAAGTCACCCTATTAATCAATATCTCTATAATGGACAGAAATTGATAGGCAGCATTAAAATTGCAATCTTTTATTGAATGCAGAAAAAACTGTGATGATCTTTAAATATTCCTGAGGGTAACTGTTATTTTTTACATTTTTGCTACCAAAACAAGCTAGCGTACAATAACGGGTATGATTTTGTTTTCCAGCTGCATGAAAAGTTGTACAGATCAGAAATTTATAGATTTTTATTTTTCTAGTTATTTTATTTTATTTACTATGAAAATGAGTGATTACTACAATATCACAAGTCTTCTTTCAGTGCTTATTTCTGTTTGTTACTAACTAATGCATTTACCCCCATTGCCAGTAGATGTCATCCATGATCTTTCTTGTGTTTTGTTCTGTAGTAGAGAAATTGCCTTGAAATGAATGTATTCAAGATCACCCTCAAGGTTTGGTTTATAAAGAGGTTTCTCATAAATAGCCTAAGGTTGGACAAAGATGTAGTTTTTTTTAAAACCCTTTATACCCCGACACATCAATCCCTGTAATCAGTGCCGGCCCGTTGGGTTGTGGGGCCCTAGGCAAGATCATGAAAATTGGCCCCACTGGAGTAAAAAACTGTCATTACAATTTTATGAAGGAAGAGAAAGCACATGAGACGACAATTTCAATATTTAAATTTATAAATGTGTATTAAGTGTATAGCATTCAACATATGAAAAAATATTTACATGAAACTCAAAAAAAAGAAAAAAAGTATGAATTGTATAATTAATTATATATATGAAGAGTTCAGATGCAAAAGCCTCTAAGTGCCATCTGAAATTTTCTTCTAGAATGATCATTTTTATCAAGCTTGTATATTTAAGTTCAGTAAATTCACTTAAATGATAATGAATAGGTAATTTTCATTGCCATTTAAGTGAATTTACTGAACTTAAATATACAAGCTTGATAGAAAGAAGAAAATTTCAGATGGCACTTAGAGGCTTTTGCATCTGAACTCTTCAAGAAGTATCTTCTGCTCACCAAGGTTGCATTTATTTGATAAAAAAATACTAACAAAAACAGTATTATTGTGAAATATTATTCCAATTTAAATCATCTGTTTTCTATGTGAATATATAGTTAAGTGTAAATTATTCCTGTGATCAAAGCTGAATGTTCAGCATCATTACTCCGGTCTTCAGTGTCACATGATCCTTCAGAAATCATTCTAATATGATGATTTGATGATCAAGAAACATTTATGATTATTATCAATGTTGAAAACAGTAATTTACATTTTTATTTCATGATGCTATGATGAATAGAAAGTTCAAAAGAACAGCAGTTCTCTGAAATCTAAAGCAACATTAAACACTACCGTTCAAAAGTTTGGGGTCAATAAGAATTTTAATTTTTTATTTTTGGGGGAAATAAATAAAATAAATCGATACTTTTATTCATCAAGGATGAGTTAAACTGATCAAAAGTTACAGTAAAGACATTTATAATGTTAGAAAATATTCTATTTTAAATAAATGCTGTTCTTTTGACCTTTCTATTCATCAAAGAATTTTGATGAAAATTTGTACACAAATGTTTTCAACATTGATAATAATAACGAATGTTTCTTGATCATCAAATCATCATATTAGAGTGATTTCTGAAGGATCATGTGACACTGAAGACTGGAGGAATGATGCTGAAAATTCAGCTTTAGTTGAATAGTTAGTAGTTAAATTCAGTTTTAAATTGTCATAATATTTCACAATATTACTGTATTTGTTTGTATTTTTAATCAAATAAATGTAGCCTTGGTGAGCAGAAGAGACTTATTTTAAAAACATAAAAAATCTTACCGATCTAAAACTTTTAACCGGTAGTGTATATAAAAAAGAATTAGGCTATAGATTGCTCAATATTTAAGTGTATAAAACTGTAACATTCAACGTACATTTGAAAAAATATTTACATGAATTTAAACAAACAAGAGTGCAAGTGAGCTTGAAAAATGAAACTAAACATATATACATGAAACACAAATAAAATAAATAAATTGTACATAAAAACTAAATCAAATAAAAAAGAAATTAATTCTATAATAAAATATAAGGCTACAGATTTAGATTTTTACTTTGCGTGACTTCTTTGCTGCAAAGTCGTCAATCACCTCATCATATGACACAGTCTCACATGTTTCTCAGAATAGCAAGTCCTGATAAGCGCTCCTGGGCCATTGTGGATCTCAGGTATGTTTTGATTAGTTTGAGCTTTGAAAAGCTTCTTTCTGCACTGGCTACAGTAACAGGTAAGGTCAATGCGATTCGAAGAGCTGTCCAGAGATTGGGGTAAATTTCTGTCAAATGCTGAGTGTGAATAAATGACAGGAGGCTAATCAGGGTCATTTTGCTTGACGGCAGTTGTGGGAAGTTTGTCAACTCAAGAGCAAGTTCCCTTCCACTGATGTCTGCATCTTTGTTTGTCGATAGAGTTTTACTAAGTGTCTCACATTGTGCTCCCAATTCACTTAGTGTCAGACTCTTGAAGTTGAGGAGCACGCTGAACTTGTCTTTCACTTCACTGAAACTGACAAACCTGTATTCAACAGAAGATTTGACAGCGTCTACAACCGTGTAAAAGAATGTCACTTCTAGCATCTTCAACGCATCCATGAATGGTTCATCATGAGCTTCATAGGCGAAGTGTTTCTTTGTGCTCCTCAGCCTTTTCTGCTTCCGTGTGGCTTCTACATTCATGGCATCACAGATGTCTTTGGCTGTAGCTTGAGCTGCTGCAAAACCAGTGACTCTGTAGTCAGTGAGGAACCTCTGTATCTTATTGAGAAGATCAACAGCTACATCTAACTGCATGTCAGGTGACTGCATCAGCTTGTTTGCATGATGGACAGAGGAAAGAATGTCGTTCCACACCACAGAGCAAATGGAGAAGCGGAATGAACCCACTTCCTCTGCCAACGACTGAGCTTCAGTTCTGATGTTTCCATCAGTGGCCTTGTCCCTCAATTCCAAGAGAGCTTCCCTTACCTCTGAGGCCTGATGGCGCAGAGCCTCTACGCTTATAATCCTGCTCTCCCATCTTGTTTCTGTCCAGACCTTTACACTGATTTCAGCATGTTTTTTAAGTATTGCCCACCTTTGAGGAGCTGCTGAAAAAAGGCAGTAGATTTTCTGGAGGTATCCAAAATAACTCATTGCATCTGAAGAAGCTTTGGCTGCATCAGCCACAACCAAATTTAGTGTGTGTGCACCACATGGCACAAAAAAAGCATGAGGATTCTTCTTCAACAGCCTTGCCTGGACACACTTGTGTTTACCTTTCATGTTAGATCCATTGTCATACGCTTGACCTCTGCAATCATCAAATTGAAGATTGTGTTCCTCCAGCTTTTCAAGAATCAGCTTTGACAAGCATTCACCAGTGTTTGTTTCAGCTACAAGGAAACCAATGAAATGCTCCTTGATCTCTGGAACGTCATTGAGACTGACTATCCGTAAGACAGCAGACATTTGCTCCTGGTGGCTTACATCAGGAGTGCAATCCAGTATGATTGAGAAGTATTTAGCAGATTTGATGTCTGTCACTATTTTTTCTATTACTTTGCCACTCATTGCTGCAATTAGCTCATTCTGAATGGTCTTCCCCAAGTAATGTGGATGCTTGCCAGCAGCACGTTGTACCCTTGCAATATGTTGCTGCATTACAGGATCAAACTTAGCTAAGAGTTCCACCTCTTTTAAAAAGTGACCATTGTTTGGCTGATACAGTGTGTCACTTGATCCTCTCAATGCCAGGTTTCTGCGTGAAAGAGACTGGATTATTGCCACTAAGCGGGTAAGAACCTCCCTCCAGCGCCTCTTCTCAAACTCTAGAAGTGACATTTCCTGCATGTATATTGTTTCCCCCTTTTCCAGACACATCTCTAACTCCTTCCATGCTGCCAGATGTTTGATGTGTTCAGGTGAGTTCTTGTGGATGTTTAAAAGGGATGGTGCATTTTTCCAGTCATTTAATCCACTTCTGATTAAGTTGTACTCTTTTACAGAAAACAATTTACAGCAAAAGCAGAAGTGCTTTTGCTTTTAGGTGAATAGCTTAACCAGCTTCTCCTAATTTGCTCACCATTTAACAAAGTCCTGTAAAAGTAGTGTTGGTGACATGATCTTCCATCTTCTCTTCTGGGAAATTTAAAGTCAGATTTTGGTTGCATTGGACCTCTGTTTATTAAATCAGATCTCATTGCACCTGACAAGACAAAAGGCCAGTCAGCTGGGTCAAAAGGTGGAGCTTGCTGGACTTTATCTGAAACATCTGCAGAAGGTGCCTCAGTTGGAGTAGTCTCTTTTGCTTGGGAATCAGATGAATGGGATTCTGAAGACTGAGGTTTTGCCTCAGGATCAGCAGATGACCCTTAAATATTAAATGTACATTAACAGAAATGAATGGACAGTGTAAAGGCTGATTTCAATAAAGTAGGCACAATGTTGTGTTGTACAATATAAATGAATACAACCAGTGTTTTATATCAGAGTGCAAACTAAAAATCATAATCCTCACCAGCAGCACTACAGAAACATTCTGATGTTGCAGCATATTGGACTGAGTCTGTGACATTTCAGCATAGCCCCTAGTACATAAAAGATAGAAAGCACACATGTAAAAAAATAAGCATATAAAATAAAGCATAAATTAAAGGTGTTTTTGTAAATGCATAAGATACTGTTACAATTATGCATAATGATTAGAAATGCAGTACAACATTTCAGCTTAAGGCCTTTATGATGATCACAATAACAAAAATGTTTTGCATTATTTAGAAATTTTATGGTGGGTTAAATATGAATTTGGAAAGAGGGAGAAACCTGTTTTTAGCGGGTAGGGAGAATGGGTGGGGTTGGTTAGAACTGCATAATAGTAATGAAACTGATCATCACCAGGGATGCAAACATGTTGTCAAAAAAGAGAGAGGTTATCGAAGCCCTCGCCCCGCGGCAAATATCCAGATACTTACATAATTGTGATGAATTTAATCCTTTGTAAGTTATCATTTTGCAGTGTAAGATTACAGTTAACACCTTTAAATATTACATAAATGTATTATGTATTTTTATTAAACTTAGTGAGTGTATAAATCAGCAGCAAAAAAGTAATTCTTGAAAAAATCTGCATAGTAATTTTATAAAATCTAAACATGTTAATAAAAACAAATTACTATTAGTACTCTTATAAAATTCAATCAGGCAATCATACATTTCACAATTTTATATTTATATATGAATGTCAAGAATTCAGAAGTGTATATTTATAAAGCCTGCACTACACTACACAGAAATAATATACAATTAAATTATGCTTATTTTAAATGTATTGTGCAGGCTAGGTATAAAAAATATAGGCTTTTAATAATCTTTCAGTGCGCAAAACCATGATAATATGAAACGCTTCAAAACAGAGCGCACAAAGCGCGTATGCGCATCGCGGGTGCAGAATGATGTGCTCAAAGCAACATGGAGTCACAGTGTGCTGCGCTGTGCATTTAAAAGTTCACGGCACAAAGCGAAGAAATGTCGAGCGCACAAATCCTAGTGTATACTGTATCTGTCCAACAGTTTAGTGATAATTTGTTTCTTCACAGTTTTAAATTCCAGTTATTGTGCGTTTGATGCCGATTCATAATCCTTGTGATGTGTGTGATCTAACAGGCACACGGTAGCGAGTCGTTTAAAAACAGCAACAAACATAAAATACAAATACACAAAATAAAGTCATTTTATGCAAATCCACAGCCTTTTATCTACGGATCAAGCATTATAATGTGAATATCATATTGGAGAGAGTTTTACCGTGCATCCTGCTGTAACCGGATGAGGCGCGCGCGCTGTTTGAATAACGTTACTGAATGGAGAATGATTGACAGCCGCAGAGGAGGGAAAACGAGGTTTCCGTAAACTTTAATTTAATTATGTAAATAGTCTTTTGTCCCTCACATTAAGCTATGGAATGGCTTCAGATGACTTTGTGAAATTATAATCAGACCCTCTCAGACCCAAGTCACCCAAACTGACGTGAAAAAAGCGGGAGGCGCCAAAAAAGCACGCTGTTTGCATCCCTGCATCACGATTATTTTGCTCAAAATTATAATCGTGATTATTAATGACCATTATTCTCAGTTGAGAAATTGCAGAGAAAGAGACAGTTAACGTAAATTAATTGCATAATTAGCATATCAAAAGGGGTAAAACGGCCATTTTGTGTGCTCTTTACAACCTACCCTTCACCTAGGCCTGAGATGGCCCGCCTTAATTTAAACAACTACGATAACTTCATCAGAGGGTAAAAAATCTATACAAAATGCATGGGTAGATTATTCTTAACACGCTGAATGTGGCCCAATTTTTCCATGTCTGTCTGTCTGCGATCATGGGCATTGTTACATTTATTATTATTAAAACTAATAATACAGCAATAAATAACGTAAGTTACTATTTATAGAAGTCAGAAGAACATTCCTTTACTTTGAGCTTGTCTTTCTTCCTCATCTTCTCATCCAGAAAGCGTTTGGATGACATTACCACAGCTTAACATCGATTGCGATTCTTATTTCAGTTAACTAAAAATAGCATTGGTGTTGACTCTGACTAGACTGCGTGACGTTGTAACAGGCAAGCGGCAATCCAAATGTGAAGTCGATATTACCGTAGAGATTATAATATTTGGTATTTTATTTTTGACAGCACATTTTTTGTCATGCAAAATGCCTAATATAGGCCTAAGCAATTAAGCATTATTAAAGAGTAATGCTATTAAAGTGTTTGTCTCTTGTTTCTAAAACGTGAGCATTTTGGAATGAAGTGTGGTGGAATCCGTGTGTGTGAATACTGTGATAATTACGGTACTCGAGGTCTCCCACTATATTGCGGGCGGTATTATGCAAATTGGGGTGTGACGCGCTACTGTGTATATTTCTTATGTTTTCGTATTTTATTCATTCTATTCTTATGTATTTATTATCTTTTTTAGAAATTTGTCATGTATGAACTATACAGAGCCAGGGTTCTCAAGTCTCACGCATTGGCCGTGAGACACACGCAATTCAACCAGTTCACACGCTCACACGCCACACCATGTATTTCTCACGCTGAAAAGGCAATGCCAACCAAGTTGTCATGCAAGCTTTATATATAACGTTGTATACGAGGCGCGGGCACACAAAGTGAAGTTTCCTGCCGCCAGCGCGTATCTTGGCCAGATTGCGTTCGTTAATAGGCAACACAGATGCGCGAACACACGGAAGTTGACGGAACATTCTCGGCCACCGTACGTTTGTTACTAGGTAACCAACAACATCGCGCGAACACACGTCGTGATGATGGAGAAGGTAAGCTCGTCTAACATTTTTAGGCTAGAACATTTAATATATAGCCCATCATACATTATTATTGATGCAGTCAAAAACTCTACAACTACTTTGCAACCAGGCCAGAAGCTTTGGCTCAGTTTGGCTAGCTTACGTTATCTGAAACTAAGGGAAATGTTAGTGGGTATGGGAAGGAATGAAGATGTATTTCTTCATTTTATTTTAAATAAATTTAAATTTATTTATTTTATTTTATTTTAAATTATATATTATACTGTATTAATAGTATTTCTAGTTACATTAAGGCTACATACGTATTAAAGCAGAGTGCTCTGGGTAATATATATCCTGTCAAAACATACATTAATCATTGCCATTGCATTTGTATTTTTCAAACACTTACAACACAAAACACATTTCATAAGCTGGAGTGTGTACTCTTGTGTACACACTCACACACACACACACACACACACACACACACACACACACACACACACACACACCTTAATAATACTCTAATATGTCATTTGTTCACAATGTCCCACCACACAATAAATCATTATACCGTTTCGACTAGACACATTCAAAATGCAAAAATATTTGTTTTTCCAAACTGTTTGGAGCAATTAATTATATTTTTGTAATTTTTGTATAACTTATTTGTAATTTTGAAATATAACATTAAAGAGTATATTTGATGTGATGAATTGCTCTGTCATTTATTAGATTTACCAATTGTTATAATTTCAATTTGTGCGGGTTAACAATGGTTAAAATTGTGGGGCGGGGACAGGTGGGGGCGGGGCTCCATTAGGCTCCTCCCCCAACCACATGTGATCTCACTCCAAGCTTTTGATCAAACTTGAGAACCCTGCTATCCTTTTTATGTATGTGGTGGGTCTAGACTCTTGGTGATTTAGCTACCATCTTTGTGAACTGTATCATGTTTAGTAAGGTCCACGCATTGTTTTGTAAAAAATCTGAGCGAGTTGAGATGCGTTCACTTCAGCTTACAGTAACATTAATGGTGGTCAGTGCATTTTTTATAGTACTCATTCTAAAGTTGAAGGGCCCCCCCCCCTTGCAGGCGGGGCCCTAGGCGACCGCCTATGTCGCCTAATGGACAGGCCGGCTCTGCCTGTAATAATCTTTATCCTGGCTTTTTACCTGTTCTAAACTCCAGCTTTAAACTCAGTTTCTAATGTCTTCTGAAATCCCACTCAGGGTTTCCCATACATTCATTAATTTGTGGCGGCCCGCCACAATATCAACGCTGACCGCCACGGATTGATTTTCAGATTTTTTAACTATTTAATATGGGTAAAATTGTATTTTATTGTAGAGCTGCGCGCAGCTTGCTCCCTCCCTCCCTCTCTCACAAACTGACAACGGAGGCGTGAATAGCCCCTCCTCTTCGAGCACGATTTGAATCAAAACATGAGCATGCGTTGGAGGACGGATTGTTGCCGGTGCTTATTCCCCCAGCGAAGATTCCAGAATCAATCCGGAGTTGAATGGTTAGTATAATGAACACTGTTGCACAACATAACTCTGAGAAGTTAGTCTATGTTAAACGCTGTCGCGTTTCCATTACAGATTTGCGCAAAACTTTTGCGTTTTTTTTCTTCTAAATATCGATAAAAAACTATTGCGAAATGACGGCGTTTCCATTAACCGATGTTATGTGACTAAAACGTCATTTTTTCCTCTCGTGATCAGTCATTACAAAAATCATGGCAACGGACGTTGGTAGGTTTATACTTATTATTATTATTATTATTATTAATGTAAAGAGACGTAGGCCTAAGCATGTTATCCAAGCATTAATGGCAAGGAAAGACCCTTAGGCCTAAAAAAAAAAGTTTTTTGGTTCCGGTTTCCGACCAACCCTGTCAATTTTTGTGCGACCCAAATTTATTTAATGAGCTTGGGGAAGAAATAATACAAATTAAATAAATACACAAATAAAAAACTTTGAAGCAAACTATAATTTACGTTTTTGTACAGCACCGTTTTTGTATAGCACTCTTGCGATGCAAGACAGAGTCCTGCACGGGTCCGATTTAGTAAATCCGCACTTTATCGCCAGGTCATACAGAAGTTATTACACGACAATTAACACAAGGACAACTTCAGCCGAAGCTGTCAAAAGGCCGGTACATGAAGAACATGGCTAACGTTACCACAAAAGTGAGTAACTTAGTCTTATAACATTTTACCAATCGAACAGACACGGCTACAACACTATATCTGCCACGCAATTTCGTCTAGCCCACATTTGACAATTTTGGGTTCAAATACGCCCTGCACACCACACATACTTAACAGTGTTAAATTTGAAAAATACTCTTCGATAGAACTGCTTGGTTTGTTACCACAGTTATCTGCGTGCTTCCTCAGCGATGAAGTTCCACATCTGCGGCTAATCAACACGAACATGCAGCAAAGCCTTTCACAATATTTTCTTCAGATAACTCCAAATTTCTCCCACACACTGGACTTTATTTTTGATGACGTATTGTCGACAACTTTACAATCTCCACTAGCTATTCTTTTCTTCAGCTCCTCAGCATCCATCTCGACGACTGCATGCAGATCGCGCGCGCGCGGTTATGATGAATTTTAAAAAGTGAAAGTAGCCTAGGTAACGTTATAGATCCTGGGAAGGCGTGGCGCGTGGGCACAAATAAACTGATGTGGATTTTAAATTATTTTATCAACTTGAAATACAGGCATATTTTTGTAGATGTGTTCCTAAAAATATGCATATATTTTTTACGTTTGCATGTGATTGTTTTAAACCCGTGTTTAGACCCGTATTTCCCCCTTTTGTATTGAGGTTAATACTATTAAAGGTATTAGAGGAAACATTGCTTGAGATGTCTGGTTTTTTGGAGTAGAAAAAAGTACACACATTTAAAATCAGCGTGTGTGTGTGTGTAACATGCTGGGACACACAAGATGGTATAGGTACATGTAGCCTACATGTAGTAGGCCTGCTATGTTATGAAAAAATAGAGTATCCATCGCTACTGTAAAGTAGGGTGACCAGACGTCCCGAAAAATTCGGGACAGTCCCGAAATCTAAGCTGTTGTCCCGAATCCCGAATCCGGCCCTAACTGTCCCGAAAATTATACTAAAGCAAATTCTTGAGTAGTTATTGTCTGATAAAACATTAAAAACTGTCCGTGGAGGTTGAGTCGTCCTGCAGCCAGCCCCCGCCGGCTGCTCATTGGCTGCAGCATCTTTTTTTGTTTTTTTTGAAGTTCTACAAAGATACCGTAGGCGCGAATTTAAATGCATTGATAAGCGAGCGCAAGTTGCCGCAGCCACGAGGACAGTGAATGTGCAGGCAGCCAGTCGTAAAGGAGTGAATGACTGGTCGTGGCACTGTGTGCAAAAAAAATACTTCGGCCTAAAGTCTGTTGGGTTACACAAAGCAAATCATCTACACAATTATTTCGTTTTCTTATTTAATGACCGACAATTTAGTCGTAATAATAATTTTGGCATAAGGCTTATTAGTGTTAGGCTATAGCCTGAAATGTCTGATTTACACACTGTTACAACAGTCTTTTTTTTTTTTTTTTTTCACAATGACATTTGAGTTCATGATTTTAATGTTGTTGTTGTTTTTTTGTGGCAGACTAAAGACTAATGGCAGACTGTTGATCTTTGAATAAAAATATGTTTGGTTCAGGTTTGAAATTCATTATCTTTTATTATAGGCTATGTAGTATAATATCATAGTAGGACTACCCCAAAACCTCCCCAAACAACCCCCCCCCCCCCCCATGACCTCAACTGACAACCAAACGGAACCAAACTTTTTTTTTTTTAGGCCTTATACTGTGAGCAGCAAATATGAGGTGTTTTCTCACTCATTTCTGCTCTGAGATCTTGATTGTGGCATTTATTTGAGGTTTAGAATCCAGTATTCCTGTAATTATTTTGTCTTTTATGAATTTAATAAAGAACTCTGTCTCGTATTCTGTCCAAACACACCGCACTTTCTAAGTCAGGTGACTGTAAATGCGCAAAAACTGTTTCCATTGCAGTTTTGCGAAATATTTCTTTTTCAAATTGCCTGAAAAACCACCTCACGTGAGCGTAAAACCTTTTTTGCGATAAATGCAATCGCAATTTCAATTTGTGCAATTTGAAGGGTAATGAAAACGCGGCTCGGAGACCCACCTTAGTTATTAGCAAGCATGTAAGGAGCCTAGCTAATAATTAGCTATGTTAACATGAGAATAACATTTACAGCATGTAATACATAATGTTAACACGCTGTAAATAGAATATCGACTGCCCGTGCAAGTAGATAACGTTAATGTTAAGTATTTAATCATGACGCCGACTGTTCGTCCCTCAATCCAGATGAATATTGAAAAATATTTTCAAAGATTTAAAAGGGCTCGTCCTGAGGAGCAAAGACAGTCTGGACCAGAGGTAATAGCAAAGCAGAGAAACACATGTGGAAGCTTAACATTCCGACCATTGTGATAAGCTATTCAATTAATTTATTTAGAATATTTCCAGGCTTCAATCAGTGCTGCTGTAGCAGCTGAAGCAGCAAAAGAGGATCAGGAAGAGAGAGATGTAGGAGAGGAGGAGGACTGCAGCCAACATGCTGCTGTGGGAGAGCCAGCTAAAGCAACAGGTGAGATTAACAGCAAACACAGAGAGGTGTAGAAGCAGGGCAGGTCAAAAAAGCAGATTTTTAGGAGTGTTTTGTCGACTATGCAGACACCACAAGCCTGCGCCTAAGAAAGGGCTTTTGTTAAGGTTGGAGCCGTTATATACAGAAAACATTACTAGGAATGTCACATCACCACGGAGCACCACCAAGACAGCATCAGATGCCAGGCATCTCTTGCCTCTGGTAGGTTCCAATTTCAAAAACAAGTATATAATATAACTTTTACTTTTCAAATTGTTTTATAATACTTTTGTCACAGGCATCTCAGTCATAGACTCATTTGAGCCCATGGTTGTTTTGGAGCATGAGGCAGTCATTGGTGGGTTTAAGTGCCTTTACTGGCTCGTAAAAAATGAACTGGCCCACCACACAAACTATCCAAAACTTTTGAGACTGGCTGAGCTTCTAGGGTGCGACTACTTCAGGAAATTGAAGGTAAAGGTCACCTAGGCATTACTTATTTGCATTGGCAGAGGAGACAGAGGTGAGAAGATGTCCAGGGGCAAAGGGCCTTTACATATTCTGTGCTACAGTACATACAGATTTGTGGCAGCAGTTTACCTCCAGGCTGATGTTTTGCCCCACCTCGCTTGCCTGTCCAAAATCTTTCAAAAAGCATGTCAACTTTCTACATATCAAGGAGCAGGTATGTTTTTTTTTAAATCAGTTTGATTTGATATATTGAAATGAGGGTTGTTTGCAGGTCTATTAAACTGCAGCAACTCTTTTTTAAATGTAGGTTCCTGTCACAATTCAGACTCTCAGGAGCATCAAAGAGGCTGGACAGACTCCTCTTCCTGGATCATTCCTGTCTCGCCTTCATCAGGACCTCAATGATCCACAAGGACTTGGAGCCTTCAACATACAGCATGAGGAGGAGAGGTAAAGGAGAGGGTGAGATGTCCACGAAGTGTCGAGGGAGGAGCTGTGGGCCAGATTCCAGCGAGAGGTAAATGCCTATGTTTAAAACTAATGAATTTTCCTTTTCCTCTTCAAAGAAAATGTTATTTGTACTCCTGAACAGACTCTATGGCCTGGCCCTTAATGACTGTAGTAAAGGTGGGTGTAGGCTCTTCCTAAAAAGATGTTGATGGTCTGTTCATTGTAGGTCATCCACCCTTACATTACTGGCCTGGAAACACACCTGGACAGGCGGTTCCATGATCTGGACATCCTTGGGGCCTTCAGTGTTTTGGGACCACTTGGTAGAGCTACTCCAGAAGATGATATAATCAAGATCTCTCAGCTGCAGACTCTTGCCAGGAAATTTTGCCCTCAACATGAAAATGAGGTACTGCAGGAGTGGTTCTCGTTCAAGAATCATGTTCTCACTGGGGTATTCAAGGTGGGTGTATTAAAATTATTACTAAAGTCAACTATGGTTCACAACACCAACACAACACACTAATGCCATGATGGTAAACCAAATGTTGTTTCAAGAATAAGGACCAGGAGGAGATCTTAAGTCTGCTGGCAAGTGAGTGGGCCAACCTCTACCCCTGCCTGAGCCTTTTTGCAGGCATTGCACTAGTTATCCCAGTTTCCAGTGTGAACTGTGAACGTGATTTCTCAACGATGAACAGGGTAAGAACATCAATTTGACAAGCACAACAAATAATTATACATTTTATTTGTTTTAGTGCATTTTGTGGTAAATTATTTGTTTTTGCTTTGTCCTTAGGTGAAAACAGACCTCCGAAACCAGCATCAAGGAGAACACCTGGCTGCCTGCTTGAGAATCTCCATCAATGGACCCTGTCCTGAGGCCTTCCCATATGATAGGGCATTGGAACCATTGGAACCACCCTTTTGTTGTGCCTTAATCAAAACCCACACCACCGCAAATATAATCTAATTCTGTGGGAAACACTGCCACTTGTCTTTTTCAACCAAAACCATTAAAATTTCAAACTAATCCAACACCGTCATTGTATGGAATTATTGTATGAATATAGATTATTGTGCCAATAATAAAGAACGTAACTTTTCAAGAAAATAATGAAAATATAAATTGAAACTGAATAAAATATCTTTGAAACTAAAAAAGAATACATAGCAGGCAATTTTTTTTTACTTCATTTTTAATACAATGCAAGTTTTGCTAACTGTTTTCTCATCTTTCTTTCGCTGATCTGAACTTACAAATGCACTTCCAGAGTTTTAATTTACGCTCCCTAAGTTTTCGTTCGCCGTTCTGGCACATAGCTCTCGTGGGGACGGGGCTAGCAGCAGTGTGTTCTCATTGGCTACTGAGTTTTTGATTCACAGCTTCTTGACCTGGAAGTGAAGATGTCAGTGTTGTGTTTATGTGTGGATGTGAGCGTCTGTGAGTGCAGCTTTCTGTTTTATTTTAGTGATATTAAGTTATGTTTGTTTTTGAATTTTATCTGTATTTACCTGCTGCAGTGTTGGGAAAGTTCACTTTCTACATGAACTAGTTCAAAGTTCAGTTCACAAATTTTAAAATGAACTAGTTCAGTTCATAGTTCATACTCAAATTTTGAACTAAGTTCACAGTTCCAAAAATGAACTAGTTCATAGTTCTTTTTTTCCATGTTGCTGCAAGCTATTATTTTTTCAAAATGATTGCCACAGCCCATATAGAACCACAGATAATTATTTTATCAGTTTTAACACTGAAGCTATGCGTCAGATTTTTTCCATCCTTACCGACCTGTCATAAAACTTGTTTAAATGATCATGACGCCAACATGCTGCTTTTTGTTTTGATTTGCAACGTAAGTAATGAGTCGTTCATGAACAATCCGTTCGTTGCGTTTGTCACGTGACAAATGAACGAAAGACTCGGAAGGTAAAGTAATTATTTATGATCCCTGTAAACAATTTTTGACTGCATTATAATGATTTCTTAATTCAGAATATGATCAAGATTGCGTAGGTGGATGTGTTCGGGGAATTTGCCAGTTAATGGTATAACATTTAAAGCCCCTTAAATGAACGAAATGACTCGAAAAAAGATTAGTTAATTTTGATGAACGAGATCGAACAAGAGAGTCAGTAGACACTGGTGGCTGGTGTTGCCAGATTGGGTGTTTTTCCGCTACATATTAAGGCCTGTTTACGGTGTGTTTTAGCCGGGTTTTCGCCTGGAAGGCTCTATAGAAATCTGGCACCCTATTGAACGAAGTTAAACTGAGAGAGTGTGCCGTTCACAGACACCAGAATGAACGAGTTCACAGTATCGTTCATCAGGCAGTAATACAGTACGTTCAGTTCACGTTCGCCCAAAATATGAACGAGTTCATGGACTATCGTTCAATGAACGCGTTCAGGCACAACACTGACCTGCTGCTACTACTTTGTCGACAGAAGCTTTTAGGAGCGCAAGAGATCTATTCAGTCTGTTCAGGTGTAATTGTACATTAAAGTACTGTATATAATACTGAAAATATTGTATAATATCCACTGTTTTTGGAGAATATTTGTTTATTCAGGATGATTATTTTGCATGTTAGGCTCTGATTAGGTTGTGCTGTTACAATTTAAAGAGAATATTATTATACGTGTGTGATATATTCAGCCGTCAAGAAAGTCTTACTTCACCCAGGTAATCAGGGTGGGCAACCATGGCCATCACACTACTCATTGCTAGCATATGCATTTACACCATCAAAATGAATGATCACTTTAATAAGAGGAATTTAAAGGGATAGTTCACTTTGAAATTAAATTTTGGTATGTTTTAGCTTACCTCAAGGGCATCCAAGATGTAGGTGTCTTTTTTTCCGCAGTAGTTTCAATTTTGATATTTTTAGGTCAAACCGTTCTTGTCTGTCAGTCATTTAATGCAGGTCTGTGGTCACTGTCTCAAAGAGCATGCACAGAGTCCAAATTAAAACAATTCCCCATCGTCCAAATTAAACAATTCCCCATCGTAAGTACACATTGATGGCCTAAGACACGAAACGAGCGGTTTGTGTGAGAAAACGAACAGTATTTATATCGTTTTTACCTCTTATACACAGCCAGGTCCAAGTGATCTGAGGGCGCGTGCGCACATCCTGGTGTGTGACGTGTACGCAGACTGGTGCATAGATATATACACTAGATGTCGCCTTGTCTACGGCAGTTCATTGGAACGAATGTCTTTAAGGCGACATCTAGTGTATATATCTATGCACCAGTCTGCGTACACGTCACACACCAGGATGCGCGCGCGCCCTCAGATCACTTGGACGTGGCTGTGTATAAGAGGTCTCTTTGAGACAGTGACCACAGACCTGCATTAAATTACTGACAGACAAGAACGGTTTGACCTAAAAATATCAAAATTGAAACTAGCCTACTGCGGAAAAAAAGACACCTACATCTTGGATGCCCTTGAGGTAAGCTAAAACATACCAAAATTTAATTTTAAAGTGAACTATCCCTTTAAACAATATGAAAATTACAATCGTGACTTGCTGTCAGATGATACCAACCTCAAAGGGCATTTCATTACATATTTCACACAAAGAACGTTCTTGTTGCCATTTTTTTATCATGCCGATAATTTTATTTAGTTATTTAATTTAGTTACTATTATCATCTAACATTTAAAAGTGTAAATATATTTTAACAATCAACAGTTTCAATTGTGAATTATAAAACCAGTTGAATAAAATATGAATTATATTATATTATATGAATTATATTACAAGCATATACACAAGTATCAAAGTGAAAATCTTGGATGCAATTATGTTGTGACAGGAAAGACCAGAATCCACAAAACATTAACTGCATACTATACATGTAATGCACAGTATTATCATGATATACATTACTATACAAAATGCACAATTGCAAATACAGAATAAATATTTAAAATTCATATACATTTAAAATGATGCAATGATCATTTGAACAGTTCCTGTTACAGTACAAGTAACAAAACAGTGAATGGGTGGTTACAAGGATAGTCCACCCAAAAAAATTTGAATTCTCACATCATTGACTCACCTTCATGCCATCCCAGATGTATGACTTTCTTTCTTCACATAAACAAACAAAGATTTTTAAGGAAATAATCCATCTCTGTGAGTCCATATAATACAAGTGGATTGTAACCCATGTACAGTTGGTCGGAAGTGATTTTTAATAGTTAAAACAGTTACATTATTAGTATTTTTCTTATCTAACCCATTGTTTCACTTCAGAAGGCAGTGATTCATCCACTGAGGTCGCATGGATATCACGGTCACAATGTGTGGTTTTTATAGGACTTGCAGAGATGGATTACTTTCCTTATAATCTTAATTCGTGTTTATCTGTAGAAAGAAAGTAAAATACATATGGGACAGCATGAGGGTGAATAAAATAAGTGAGAATTTTTATTTTTGGGTGAACTATCCCCTTAAAATTCATATGCTGTTGGTATGCTAATCCAAGATCAGCATAGACTAGAAAGAATAAAGCGAAACATCGTGTGTACTTGTGAACTGTGTTTGTTTTAATCTAGAGCTCCAAAGAAATTAAAATATTTGCTGTTTTTTAATATTAAAATGAAATAAATCGGGTGTCTAAAGATCAAGATCCCAGTCATTCAAAGGTGATGCGTCTGAACAAAGGAAGATTCTTGTCTGATGGGGACAGTGGATCTCTAGTACTACCACTTCATCCTCTGTGTCAGCATTACAATTTTGTTTATGGAAAAGTTGCTCCACTCCCTGGAAAAATAAGAAAGGAAATGTATTATAATCTAACAATACAACTGCTTTGAATTCCCACATACAGTTACAAATTGCAGGCTTAACATATTTATTTCAAACAAATTATATAATTTTTTTAAAGGGATTTTACAGTACATTTATCTTTGAGTCATGCACCATTTATCATCTGTAATACTGTTGTGTAACCAGTAGATGGCTGTATTGCACTATATATACAGTGAGGAAAATAATTATTTGAACACCCTGCTATTTTGCAAGTTCTCCCACTTGGAAATCATGGAGGGGTCTGAAATTGTCATCGTAGGTGCATGTCCACTGTGAGAGACATAATCTAAAAAAAAAAAAAATCCAGAAATCACAATATATGATTTTTTAACTATTTATTTGTATGATACAGCTGCAAATAAGTATTTGAACACCTGTCTATCAGCTAGAATTCTGACCCTCAAAGACCTGTTAGTCTGCCTTTAAAATGTCCACCTCCACTCCATTTATTATCCTAAATTAGATGCACCTGTTTGAGGTCGTTAGCTGCATAAAGACACCTGTCCACCCCATACAATCAGTAAGAATCCAACTACTAACATGGCCAAGACCAAAGAGCTGTCCAAAGACACTAGAGACAAAATTGTACACCTCCACAAGGCTGGAAAGGGCTACGGGGAAATTGCCAAGCAGCTTGGTGAAAAAAGGTCCACTGTTGAAGCAATCATTAGAAAATGGAAGAAGCTAAACATGACTGTCAATCTCCCTCGGACTGGGGATCCATGCAAGATCTCACCTCGTGGGGTCTCAATGATCCTAAGAAAGGTGAGAAATCAGCCCAGAACTACACGGGAGGAGCTGGTCAATGACCTGAAAGGTTACTGTTGCTAGCATATGGTTACTGGTTACTGGTAATAGGTTACTGTTGGTAATACACTAAGACGTCATGGTTTGAAATCATGCATGGCATGGAAGGTTCCCCTGCTTAAACCAGCACATGTCAAGGCCCGTCTTAAGTTTGCCAATGACCATTTGGATGATCCAGAGGAGTCATGGGAGAAAGTCATGTGGTCAGATGAGACCAAAATAGAACTTTTTGGTCATAATTCCACTAAACGTGTTTGGAGGAAGAAGAATGATGAGTACCATCCCAAGAACACCATCCCTACTGTGAAGCATGGGGGTGGTAGCATCATGCTTTGGGGGTGTTTTTCTGCACATGGGACAGGGCGACTGCACTGTATTAAGGAGAGGATGACCAGGGCCATGTATTGCGAGATTTTGGGGAACAACCTCCTTCCCTCAGTTAGAGCATTGAAGATGGGTCAAGGCTGGGTCTTCCAACATGACAATGACCCGAAGCACACAGCCAGGATAACCAAGGAGTGGCTCTGTAAGAAGCATATCAAGGTTCTGGCGTGGCCTAGCCAGTCTCCAGACCTAAACCCAATAGAGAATCTTTGGAGGGAGCTCAAACTCCGTGTTTCTCAGCGACAGCCCAGAAACCTGACTGATCTAGAGAAGATCTGTGTGGAGGAGTGGGCCAAAATCCCTCCTGCAGTGTGTGCAAACCTGGTGAAAAACTACAGGAAACGTTTGACCTCTGTAATTGCAAACAAAGGCTACTGTACAAAATATTAACATTGATTTTCTCAGGTGTTCAAATACTTATTTGCAGCTGTATCATACAAATAAATAGTTAAAAATCATACATTGTGATTTCTGGATTTTTTTTTTTAGATTATGTCTCTCACAGTGGACATGCACCTACGATGACAATTTCAGACCCCTCCATGATTTCTAAGTGGGAGAACTTGCAAAATAGCAGGGCGTTCAAATACTTATTTTCCTCACTGTAAATATATCCATGACTGTGTATTCCCTAGTTGCTGGAGGTTTTCAGTCATAATTACTTGCATGTATTAGGTTTTGCATTTGGATATATATTTATTATTAAAGACTATTAAAGATTAAACATTTTTCTCCAAAATGTTCATTTGAAGTGCAATGTCTTGCATTATTATTAGTCAAATATGGACACAGAAAAAGCATTTTGTTACTCATACTAGCTACATACAATAGCTTTATCAGTCATCTTTATCACACAAAAGTAATCAAAATATTGCGACCAGGGCGATACTTCAAAATAATAGAGTGTTTACATATTATGAACAGAGACGTGGTCTGTGGTCAAGTCGTGTCTCTCCTCTTTCAAAAACTGCATTAAATTGAGGTTTAAATAGCTTTATTGACATGGTAAAAAAAAAAAAAAAAGGCTTTACATTGCCAAAGTTGAATCAGGCAGTGATTGACAGCGCTCTGGTCCAATGGCATCGGTTATTGTCTGATACAGTACTTTTTGTACTGTAGGCTACAGTACAGATACTGTACAGTACTCTAGCTGCCCCATGTTGTTTGGGGTGGCTGGGGGGAAATATGATCTAATTGAAGCAAATATGATCTAATCGAAGACTGTAACCGAATGTAGATAAACAAGTCATGTAATGATTGGGCTAACAGTTAAATCAAGACAACACAGCTGTATAATGTTATGGGCTCTCACTGAGCTCTAAAATGCCTCTCCACCTGAAAAAAGCAAGTACTGTATTATACATAGTATTAGTATAGTATTAATAAAAAAATCACAAAAAAAAATCAGACTTACCACGAGTAGGCTATCCAGTATCCTGATAGCGACGATGACTAATGATAATGATATCATTCGTCTGTACTATTCCTTCTATAAGAAATCATCTCAACAATATAGTTGTCACGATGTGGGTTTTGTGTCCTGTCAGGTTCTATGGTTCCCTGTCTTGTCTATTAGTTATCCCAGGTGTTTCTGATTTACCACGCCCCCTTGTTATCTTGTCTAGCTCGTTTGTCCCTGATTATTTAAACCTTGTGTTTCAGCCTTGTCTTTGTGATAGGGATGGGCAAATTAAGCCTCATGAAGCAATGAGGCTTTCCCCTGACTGTTCCGGGAAAAGATTCAAGGCATCAAAAGTGTCGAAAACAGCGCCACATTGTGGCAGGTCAAATTTATAGCAGCCAACCCGAGTGCGTATTTCACCTCCGTTGTTTTATCCATTAAACACAAATAAAAGACTGACAGTTTTCTGATAATTTAATTCACATATTAAAGTGTATCAATAAATTAAATGTAACAATTATATTAATACTAATTATAAAATTGTTGCTTGATGCAAATAAATGATGGTTATTATTAATGGTTTCTATGCTGTTTATGTCAGAATATGATCATGTAACATAGTCTATAGGCTTATTTATATATTAAAAAAAATGTTAGTAAATGGACTTAAACTTCCAAAAACCTGTAGAGTAGTGGTCTGGGTTCAAACATTCCGACGCGCAAAGTGAAGCATTCACGTGACTGGAAAGAAAATGAGGCTTTGTTTTTTCGTTGATCACGTGTTTCTCTGAAAACGATACGCGCTCCGGCACGGAGCTTCATATGAAATTGCGCTGCAAATTCGATACGCGCTTTGAAGCTTCAGTGTCAAATGTAACACTACTTTGTGAGTTCTTGTATGTCTTACAGTTCGCTGTAGCACGATAACGTTGATGTTGGTTGTTCCTGTTCTCGTATCCTGTTCCTGAGTCCCGAGTCCTGTATCCAGTCTAATTTGTATAGTTTGAGGTCTGTTAAATAAAGCGTGTGCTGCATTTGGATCCTGCCTCATCTCTGCCTCAACCGCACCGCGTTACAGAATAACTCACCACATTGTGATCCAGCAGCCATGCCTTTCTGGAGTCCAGACATCCAGTTTCTCCGTCTCCGTCAAGAGAATCGCACCATAGAAGAGTACGTTGCGGACTTCGTTGAACTGGCACATCTCGCACAAATGAGCACAGAGTGCTTGATGATCTTCTTCCGCGGGGGATTATCGGAACCACTCCGGTCTCTGATGCCCGATCCTGATCCTCACGGTACTTTGGAGCAGTATATTGACATTGCCCTGCAACTTCGTGGTTCAGCTTTTACTGTGGGTAAGGTGGACGAGGAGCCCCGCGACTCCACAGTATTCACCAAACCAGGGTCTAGTCATGTCACTTCTGCCGATCCAGAGACTGTTCACGTCACGTCTGCCGATCCAGAGACTGTTCACATCACGTCTGCCGATCCAGAGACTGTTCACGTCACGTCTGCCGATTCAGAGACTGTTCACGTCACGTCTGCCGAGCCAGAGACTGTTCACGTCACGTCTGCCGAGCCAGAGACTGTTCACGCCACGTCCGCCGATCCAGTGTCTCCGGACAAGATGGCCGCCGACGAGCCAGAGCTTTACGTCAGCCACGACGAACTCGAGCTTCACGTCTGCCTCAACGAACCTGCACCTCATGCCAGTTCTGACGAGCCTACTCCTCACACCAGCCCTGTCGAGCCGGCACTTCTGGTTCCGTCCAGCCCAGAGTTTCCTTTGCCGCTGGTCCCGTCCAGCCCAGAGTTTCCTTCGCCGCTGGTCCCGTCCAGTCCAGAGCTTCCTTCGTCGCTGGTCCCGTCCAGCCCAGGGCTTCCTTCGCCGCTTGTCCCGTCCAGTCCAGAGCTTTCTTCGCCGCTGGTCCCGCCCAGCTCAAAGCCCTCTTCTCCGCTGGTCCCGCCCAGCACAAAGCCCTCTTCACCGCTGGTCCTGCCCAGCCTAAAGCCCTCTTCACCACTGGTCCTGCCCAGCCCAAGGCCCTCTTCACCACTGGACTCCTCTAATCCTCAGCCCTGGACTGTTAGCTGTTTAACTAGCTGTTAGCTGTTAACTGTTTTTTTGGGGGGGCAGTATACCCGGTTGGACCATGGAGACAGTCTCGACATGGTCCCCTATTCACCCTGCACCGCCATGGCCACCTGAAGGGTCGTCTCCGCCATGGCCACCTGAAGGGTCGTCTCCGCCATGGCCACCTGATGGGTCGTCCCCGCCATGGCCGCCCGAAGGGTCTTCCCCGCCACGGCCGCCCGAACGGTCTTCTCCGCCACGGCCGCCCGAAAGGTCTTCTCTGCCATGGCCGCCCGAAGGGTCTTCTCCGACATGGCCGCCCAAAGGGTCTTCTCCACCGTGGCCACCCGAAGGGTCCTCTCCGTCGTGGTCACCTGAGGGGGCTTCAGCGCCCTGGCTGCCGGCATGTCCTGCTCCACCCTGGCCACCGGCACGTCTTGCTCCGCCCTGGTTGCCGGTACGTCCTGCTCCGTCCTGGCCGCCGGCACGTCCTGCTCCGTCCTGGTTGCCAGTACGTCCTGCTCCGTCCTGACCGCTGGCACAACCTGCTCCGCCCTGGTTGCCAGCACGTCCTGCTCCGCTCTGGTCACCCACACCCCTCTGTCCCTCCCCCAAGACCGCCTCCGCTTCTCCGCCCTCCTGAACTTTTTGTTGTTTTAATGGGCGTCAGGAGCCGTCTGGTTCTATGGTTCCCTGTCTTGTCTATTAGTTATCCCAGGTGTTTCTGATTTACCACGCCCCCTTGTTATCTTGTGTAGCTCGTTTGTCCCTGATTATTTAAACCCTGTGTTTCAGCCTTGTCTTTGTGAGTTCTTGTATGTCTTACAGTTCACTGTAGCATCTTAACGTTGATGTTGGTTGTTCCTGTTCTCGTATCCTGTTCCTGAGTCCCGAGTCCTGTATCCAGTCTAATTTGTATAGTTTGAGGTCTGTTAAATAAAGCGTGTGCTGCATTTGGATCCTGCCTCATCTCTGCCTCAACCGCACCGCGTTACAATAGTGTAGCAGCAAATAAATACAGATATAAACTTAATATCACTAAAAATAAATAGAAAGCTGCACTTACAGACGCTCACATCCACACATAAACACAACACTGACGTCTTCACTTCCAGGTCAAGAAGCTGTCAATCAAAAACTCAGTAGCCAATGAGAACACACTGCTGCTAGCCCCGCCCCCACGAGAGCTATGTGCCAGAACAGCGAACGAAAACTCAGGGAGTGTAAACGAAAACTTCAGAAATGTAAATGAAAACTCTGGAAGTGCATTTTTAAGTTTAGATCGAAAGATGAAAGAAAGAAAGATGAGAAAACGGTTAGCAAAACATGCATTTTATTAAAAAATATGAAGTCAAAAAGTTTGTATGCAATTTAGGCTATTCTTTTTCAGTTTCAAAGCTATTTTATTCAGTTTCAATTTATATTTTCATTAGTTTCTTGAAAAGTTACGTTCATTATTATTGGCACAAAAGTAATTCGATATCATTGGTGCAGTCAGAGCATGTGAGCGGAGTGGAGCGGTGAGAATCTCCGCTCATCGCTCACGGAACTGTTCACCCCTCCGCTCCCCCGCTCAAAGCTACATCAGGACGCTCCGCTCATTATCGCTCAGCGCTCAACGAGGTTTGCTTCGCGCTCCACTCAAATCGCCCCCCGCTCGCTCCAAAAAAGGAAAAAAAATCTACATGTATATCACTTTTAGCTTAGACCACAGCCTTACCTCCTAAAGAACTAATGAGTAACAACAACATTTTTCAAATAGAAATGTTTTATTTCAAATTACAGGCCTATGGACGTTCCATTAGAAACAAACATTGATGTATTGTTTTATTACTGTGAAGCTGCTTTGATACAACCTATGTTGTGAAAAGCGCTATATAAATAAACTTGACTTGACTTGACTTGACTATGTAAGAAGGAATATAGCCTACACAAAAAGTCCTGTAAAATTAAACGAATAAATGGGCCTAATAATATAAATAAAAATGATATAAACAAAAATATACATTACATTTTTTAAAAGTAAATTAACTATAAGGCCAGAATTTTGATAAGTGAACTTTTGCGCAGCGCGCACGATTAACATTTAAATTGGCTTCCATACACACAAACTGCTGTAAAATTAAACGAATAAATGGGCCTAATAATATAAATAAAAATGATATAAACAAAAATATACATTACATTTTTTAAAAGTAAATTAACTATAAGGCCAGAATTTTGATAAGTGAACTTTTGCGCAGCGCGCACGATTAACATTTAAATTGGCTTCCATACACACAAACTGCTGTAAAATTAAACGAATAAATGGGCCTAATAATATAAATAAAAATGATATAAACAAAAATATACATTACATTTTTTAAAAGTAAATTAACTATAAGGCCATAATTTTGATAAGTGAACTTTTGCGCAGCACGCACGATTAACATTTAAATTGGCTTCCATACACACAAACTGCTGTAAAATTAAACGAATAAATGGGCCTAATAATATAAATAAAAATGATATAAACAAAAATATACATTACATTTTTTAAAAGTAAATTAACTATAAGGCCAGAATTTTGATAAGTGAACTTTTGCGGAGCGCGCACGATTAACATTTAAATTGGCTTCCATACACACAAACTGCTGTAAAATTAAACGAATAAATGGGCCTAATAATAGGCCTATAAATATTATTACGGATGACACAAATTCGGCTAAATAAAACGAACCATTAGGTCTACTTGAATGAAAAAACGAATTTGTTTGAATATTACGCTATATTTAATTTACACTTTGTTACAAGTTACTGTATTCAATTTGCTAACCTTTTGTTTTCTTCCCAGCTGTTCGCATAGCTCACGTTTTCGAGAGATGTCTTTTGAGATTCCAAAATGAATCTTTGCTGACTGACACGATGTCTCCACATTCGTTTTCTTGTACCACATTATCATTGTTAGTTAGTTATATTAATAGTACACCTGACCTGTATGACTTCTCATTTTCCTTTTTGAAGTACTTTTTGAACTCCATTATTGAGCCGAGTTTTGACTGAAAATAGTCTAGGCCTACTGTTGATGACTGTGCAAGACAGATGGATCCTGGTTTAGGTTTGACTGAGCATGCTTCAGACTCGTGGTGTGAGCGGAGTGAAATTGGAGCGGGAAATAAGGCGACGCTCCGTCCTTTTAAAAATGCCGCTCTGCGCTCTGTCCAAGATCCGCCCGCTCCCGCTCCCCGCTCGCTCCCGCTCCACTCCGCTCACATGCTCTGGGTGCAGTACTAGGTTTCTGTCAGAAATTTTGTATGTGTTATGTTTTCATACTTCTCAAATTCATTTAACATGTTTCACAACACTGTGTTAAAGCAGTGAATTCTAAATGTTAAGTTCACACAAACTTTAAATAATAATTGTAACAATAGTTGTCTTCCTTGAAGAACAATACATCAGCGCCTTTTGCCATACACAGCTTCTAAATCTTTGTAACCTACTGTTTTAACCTCACAGATGATCACTTTAGTGCAAATGGCTCTGCTTCATAAACTAAACTATATTTACATTAGCAAATCTAAATCTAATATCTTGGTAATCAAATGGGAATTACAGCAAACACATTATATGCTTCTCAGATTACACATTATAAGTAATTTAACTCCTTTTGTTTGGAAAGAGATTGCAGCCAGTGTGCCTTACAGAAGTGCTGTAGTTCATGACCCATTATAGTATGGCCGAGAGCGGACTCACAATGCTATTTATCAGTTTTGTCTATGCCATTTATCAGCTTTACAATTAGCTATTGAACTGTGTGCAGAAATGGGCAAGTGCACTGCCTACTGGAGAGTGCTTATGTCTGGACTGTGTATTCTTTGACTTTGCACAAGAGTCTGTTGAATGATGTTAATACATGTAAAGTGTGTTAATGCATGTGTGTACATTGTTGTGTCTAGTGAGCAGTTTATTGGGTAAATAGGGAATTTAGAGTGTTCCTATGTGTTTGCTTTTTTGTGTGGTTGACTATAAATTAATTCTAGCAAATTCTGGTCTTTGGAATAAACTCCCTGTTAGTTAAAAACAACTCAAATTGAGTGTACATGCGTGACCATCAAAAAGACTCTAGCGCAGAGTTAAAATAACTCTGCTCTTGGAGTTGAATCTTTAACACTTTTTAAAATACTTATGAGTCCTGAGTTAAAATACTAATCCTGTGGAGAGTAATTGTAACTCTAAAATCGAGTTATTTATAATATGAACTCCTTACGAGTGTAAAAATATTTCATTTAACACTTCTTAGAATTAACATTTATTTAACACAATATAATGGTTTATGTGAAAATTACTTCACTAAACGCCATACTCTCGACTTACTGCTTTTATCTGAGCTGTAAGGGGTTTTGCAGTCAAAGACCCAGAATCACATATGATGAATGAAGACCCGGAGTAAGAATTATAGCCTAATAAATTAAAGAAAAGATTTACTGAAGATAGTTTGCAGTTTCATCAGCAGAAGTTTGCTTTAATACTCACAGAGTTTGTAGGCTGCCTTCACCAAGGTCTAAGGTACGTCTTTGCTTCAGGTTGCAGTTTCTGATTGGCTAAGAACACATATAGTCTAAGCAAATTTCCACACGTGGATAGATAGGAGAACATGTCGCCATTAGTCAAGGTAGTTGTCGCACAATTCCTAGATTTAGGTCTGCGGTGACCTCGGAGGTCGGAGAAAGGCTTCTTTGGGTCTGTTGTTGCATGCCGAAGTGTCCCATAGCTCTTATAAAAGACCTTCACAGAACATCCAACGCACACAAAAAAGCACTAGGGAATCGCAGTTTCTCCAAGGTTGAAGAGGGCCTGAGCTAACTATCATCAGGACAAACTACCAAAACATACTGATAATACATTCCCTCCTCAGGAAGAAGTACAGATAGCCTTCTTTTCACTTTAGTTTCTAGAGAAATACACATGAAAGAGGTACAATTCTGTAAATCAGGTGAAGTCACATATAGTTGGACCTCTGTAACTTTAACTCGTCAGCTAGAAACAGATATATAGACAACACATGTTTGAGGGTCACATCAGAATGTAGGCTACCTAAAAGCAGCTGGTTAACACTCACAGCAAACATGATTAAAAGTATAGCCTATTTGAATCACTCATTGAATATAGAAATGATTTATGTAGAAATGCTTATACTTGATTATTAATCACTCATTACATATACATTGAAGCAGCAGTGGATTCCAATCCACCCCCTTCAGAGCAAATCCACATTAGGCTTAGAAATTCCATGCTGTCATGGATTGGCCAGGTTCATCCACCACAATCACCCAGCGATCACAGTCACCTGAGTTTTAACAAGTCACACCTGCACCCCATCAATCACCACTGCTTCATAAGCACACCTCACGCACCTCTCATTGTCTGGGCTTGTTAATCCGAAGCGGACTCATAGTGCTTCTCTCTGCGAGTTTCACTACTAAACTTACCTGTGTTTACTTACCAGTTCTCTACGACGATTCCAGTCTGTCCCAGTCTGTCCAGATCTCATCTCGAGTGGTGTCCGAGCCGTAAGCCTGTCTATCCCATCAAGTGGTGCGTGAGTGTGTGCTCTCACCTGTCATCTTCTTCATACGAAGTTCATATCCACTCTGAAGTCTCATCCTGCCGTTCCTGCAAAAGATAATACGATTATTCATTCACGAATTGCACTCAAGAACTCTGAACCTCTGAACTCTGATACTCACCTAAATTCTGCACGTTGAATCTTCTTGACACTCTGCTGTTAAAAATAAACATTACATCACTACTTACCTTGTTGTCCGTCTGCTTCCGTAACACATGCATGGACACACTTTGAAATTAATTGATGTCATAAAATACTGTAAAATCTAACAGCAAAACATTTATAATACATGACAGAGTGCCAGCTAAAAATGTTTAGTACTATTGTATAAAACATTGTCAACAACACATCACCGAATTATATCAAATAAAGCCTGCATGATTATAAAATAAAAACAGTAGTGCAGCATAGGATTGTGTAACCTGAGGTAGACACATCAGATAAAGTAACAAGGAACAACTTTACAGTGAACTCATTTAATGAGAAATCAGATAATACAGCTCTCTGATACAACATAAAATTGTAAATTACACCCGTATGACATTTGGTCATCAAAATATTTGAAATGTCTTAATCTTTCCCTTTATGACCAGTATCTTCCTTGGTAGGTTTTCACTCATTTCTTCTTCCCTCCACGTTGCACTTTTATCAACATCGACCTGATATTAAAGAGAAAACATGTAGGCTAATTTAAGTTATCAGGGAATGTTAGTGTGATTGAGAATGCAAAAAATGTTTAAGCTGAAAACCATGCACTCTCATGATGGGTCACAACTAAAAACTTATTTATTATAGCTGTTACAATTCAAAACATTGGAGGCCTACACTTTCACGGCTCAATTATGATCTTATTAGCCATGGCAGACACTGCAGTTTAGTAACCACGTCTGTAAAACGTCTCCGGTTACTTTCGTAACCTCGGTTCCCTGAGAGGCGGGAACGAGACATTACGTCATACTGACGTATATGGGAACTCCTTCCTTCTCCATTTCCACTGAAATCTTATAGGCTAACGCCAGCTGGAGACAGCTGGCCAATTGACGCGAAACATGCAAATGCTGACCGGACCGCGGGCAGTATAAATAGCATGGGCGCGACAATAACGTCAGAATCAAGACTGAACGCTAGCACAGCTGATCAAACGGCGAGCACGGCGGCTGACGTAATGTCTCGTTCCCGCCTCTCAGGGAACCGAGGTTACGAAAGTAACCGGAGACGTTCCCTTTCAAGGCGGTCACTTCGACATTACGTCATACTGACGTATATGGGAACTGTATAGAATCCCGCCGTGAGCGCAGTGAAGATAAGCCCTGAACGGGGTCAGCTACACTCCCACAAGAGACAACAGTTTTAAGCCAGCAGCGCCGCTAGGAGCACTCAAAACTGATAGGCGAAACTAGACCAAGAAACGTCTGCTCCGACCTTACCAAAGTTGCATATCCAATGCAATGAAGCGAAGGCTGCACTGGACAGGGCAGCACAACACCATAAGCACTCGAGCACAAGAGTTAACACAGTGTCGACGGCATTAGCGGTGACAGCTGCATAACCTTATAGCCATACACAGAGTTAACAGTACATTGGAAACTACTGCGTAATTGGAAACAGCTATGTAACATTATAGTCATAACACAGAGTTAGCAGCGATGGTAACTCTGCATAATGCAGACTACTGCACAGCTGGAGGTAACAGTTTCATGAGTACAAGAATAAAACTCACCGAACCCACGACGCTATAGGCGGTGCATCAAACTTGAAACCCTGGCGAACGTGTTCTGAGAAGACAGCCAGCATGCCTAAATCCTGTAGGCATAAGCCAACATTGAAAAGCGTCGAATTCAGTGAGAAAGTCTCTGTATAAAACAGCACGTCCCTAGTACCATCCACCAAGCACACAAACAGCTGGTCAGACTGCTGCCTAGTGAACCACGTACATCCGCAAAGCCCTTACAGGGCCAACAGCACTCTGAGCATCGGCATCATGCGAGGCTGACGGCTCAGCAGATAAGGCGGGCAGGGATCAATCTGTGCTCTGAATGGTGTAAGCGACTTCGGAACGTAGCTTGGTATCGGACGGAGAGTGACGCTGCAGTCACCAGGTCCGAGACAATGCAACATCATTCACTTAGAATGAGCGTAGGTCTCCAAAGTGCTTCGCTGGGGTGAGAGCTGGGAGAGCTTTTCTCAGCACTTGTTAGTGTAAAGTGTCTTGCTCAACTATGGACCCAGCAGCGGACACACAAGAAGGTTCCACAGCTTGGGGCGCCAATCGTGCCGATTGCCTGTAGAAGCAGGACCTCCTGAGGGGGATTGTTATGTGGGAGCCCCATAACTCTCTCAGGTCCGTGGACCGGAGAAACTGACACTCCCTTGTAGAACATAGCCGATGTTCTATAGCCGATGTACAGAAGTGCAAATCAACACATAACCGAATGTACGTAAACACAGTGCCAGTGGCCGTAGCGACAACAACTGTGAATACACGCAGTTAGATAATAGCCCCATAATAGCATAGCACCTCAGTAAGTACACAAACACAGTCGTAGCCGTAGCTACAACTGTGAATATACGAGTTAGCACATAATAGCCAGTTGCACTGAAGGAAATGGGGCAACATAACAACGTAGCACATGCACGTAACAGCATAGGTCGCAGTAGCGCCAACTTAATATACGCAGTTAGCTCAGTATAGGCACTGAAGGATACGGGGCAACACCGCAGCATGAACACATCCATGTGTAATAATGCAGCGCGGGTCACCGTATTGACAGAGACTCTGAATATGCACAGTTCGACTGGGATAGCTAGTTGCACTGAAAGATACAGGGCAACATGACAGCATAACACAAGTGCGTAAGAATAGCGCATCCATGTACGTACATAAACGCAGCGTAGTAGCGACAGAAACTGTGTAGAGACAGAAACTGAGATGCACAGTTAGATTAGGATGGCTAGCTGCACTGAAGGAAACGGGGCAGCATTAAAGCATAACACATCCGTGTACGTACATACATCCAGAAACTGTGAATATGCACGGATAGATTAGGATAGCTAGTTTTGCACTGAAGGAAACAGGGCAACAAATAGCAAAAACGCGTCCTTGTATGTACATAAGTGCAGTGTAGTCGCCGTAGCGACAGAACTGTGAATATGCACAGTTAGATAGGATATGGTTGTTGCACTATAGAGGGCAACATAGCAGCATAACACAACAGTGTGCACATTTTAAACATCTGTGTGTATAATGCAGCGCAAGTCGCCGTAGCAACCGAAACGGCATGAATATGCGCAGTTCAAACACTATAGTCAGATACGTTGAAGGGCAACATAACAGCATAACGCTTCAGTGTACACAGATGCAGCGCAAGTCGTCGTAACGACAAACTGTGACTATGCACAGTTAGATAGGATAGCTAGGTGCACTGAAGGGTACAGGGCAACGTAATAGCATTTACATTAGTGTGTACAAAAACACAGCGTCAGAGGCATAGCGACATCGACTGTGAATACGTAATCAGAATAGCCGGTTGCACTGAGGATACAGGGCAATATTTAGCGGCGTAATCATAACACATATCAGTGCGTAGTGTGTACACAGCGTCAGTTGCATCGCACAACAACTGTGAATACGTAGTAGTCAGAATAGCCATTTGCACTGAAGGATACAGGGCAATTTATAGCGGCATAAATCATTACACATATAACAGTGTGTAACACAGCGTTGCATCGCGCAACAACTGTGAATACGTAGTAGTCAGAACAGCCATCTGCACTGAAGGATACAGGGCAATTTATAGCGGCATAAATCATAACACATCAGTGTGTAGAGTGTACATAAACACAGCGTCAGTTGCATCGCACGACAACTGTGAATACGTAGTAGTCAGAATAGCCATTTGCACTGAAGGATACAGGGCAATATATAACGGCATAAATCATTACACATAACAGTGTGTAGCACGTAACACAGCGTCAGTTGCATCGCGCAACAACTGTGAATATGTAGTAGTCAGAATAGCCATTTGCACTGAAGGATTCAGGGCAATTTATAGCGGCATAAATCATAACACATATCAGTGTGTAGAGTGTACATAAACACAGCGTCAGTTGCATCGCGCAACAACTGTGAATACGCACTGCGTAGTAATCAGAATAGCCATTTGCACTTAAGGACACAGGGCAATATATAATGGCATAAATCATTACACATAACAGTGTGTAGCATGTACGTAACACAGCGTCAGTTGCATCGCGCAACAACTGTGAATACTTAGTCAGAATAGCCATTAGCACTGAAGGATTCAGGGCAATTTATAGCGGCATAAATCATAACACATTTCAGTGTGTAACACAGCGTTGCATCGCGCAACAACTGTGAATACGCACTGCGTAGTAATTCGAATAGCCATTTGCACTGAAGGATACAGGGCAATATACAACGGCAAAAATCATACACATATCAGTGTGAAGAGTGTACATAAACAGCGTCAGTTGCATCGCGCAACAACCGTGAATACGCACTGCGTAGTATTCAGAATAGCCATTTGCACTGAAGGATACAGGGCAATATATAATGGCATAAATCCTAGCACATAACAGTGTGTAGTGCGTACGTAACACAGCGTCAGTTGCCTCGCACAATAACTGTGAATACGTAGTAATCAGAACAGCCAGTTGCACTGAAAAATACAGGGCAATATATAATGGCATAAATCCTAGCACATAACAGTGTGCGGTGTGTACGTAACACAGCGTCATTTGCATCACACAACAACTGTGAATACGTATTAATCAGAATAGCCATTTGCGCTGAAGGACACAGGGCAATATCGTGGCATAAGCATAACACACACATATCAGTGTACATAAACACAGCGTCAGTGGCATCGCACAACAACTGTGAATACATAGTTGACTCAGAATAGCCAGTTGCACTGAAGGATACAGGGCAATTATAGCGGCATAAATCATGAACACATCAGTGTGCGGTGTGCAAGTAAACACAGCGTAATTTGCATCGCACGACAACTGTGAATACGTGGTAATCAGAATAGCCATTTTGCACTGAAGGAAACAGGGCAATATATAACGGCACAAATCATAGCACATATCAGTGTTCAGTGTGTACATAAACACAGCGTCAGTGGCGTAGCGACAACAACTGTGAATACGTAGTTAAATCAGAATGGCCAGTTGCACTGAAGGATACAGGGCAGCCTGACAACATAAGCTGTAAAAGCACATCAGTAATGTTATGTAGGCCCAGCGTCAACAGCATAAGCGGTAACGACTGCGCAACCCCGTAGTCAAGACTGACTAGAAGGGGGGTAAACACTTCCGTTGTCAGAGCGGAGCGTCTGAGGCAAGCCAGGGAAAGACCCACGTCTGGCGCGGCGCTCTCCGTGGCCCGTGTCGCCACATTCCCGGTCCCGCCCTCTGCCAACGGTGAAGATCCGGTTCATACGGGTTCGGAGCCGATTTGGGGCTTAGCCGAATTTAGGCGGGGCGAGGTACCGACGAAGAGAGACATCGAGGAAGGCTGGACCGTAATAGAAACTCATAGCATCCGCACTTCCGCGCCTTTTAGACACGGAGCCATGGCCTTTGCCTCGTCTCTCTAGACGCGCGTCTTGCGCACGACTTACCATAGGACGTCGTGGAAGACGGAGTCTTTCTAGAAGTAGCCTGGCTGAGATACCGGGCTAAGTATCCTTTTCAACGGAGCCTACCGCGTCGAGTCCTTCTAGCGAGCCCGCGAAAAGGACCGGAGTGGCGACGGGCAGCGTCAACCCGTCTTTGGGCGGGAGAGGGCCCACCAGCGGCCTGCTGGCGGCAGTGGGCCTCATCCCTGCTGATGCCCGGGTTATTCCCCTGAGGGCGCGCACTGGCAGACCGGCACATGCCTGTCGTCCGTGAGTGCGCCTCGGTTGATCCTTGTGAGGGTAGAGCGAGTCAATAGGACCCGCACATATCTGGCATGAAGTAGCAGCCATCGGATGCGGGGAGGAAACATGGTGAGTAACCTCTATTGCAACTTCCACGATGACTTCAGATAAGACTTCTAGCGTGAAGAAAGAGATTCTGACGTTATTGTCGCGCCCATGCTATTTATACTGCCCGCGGTCCGGTCAGCATTTGCATGTTTCGCGTCAATTGGCCAGCTGTCTCCAGCTGGCGTTAGCCTATAAGATTTCAGTGGAAATGGAGAAGGAAGGAGTTCCCATATACGTCAGTATGACGTAATGTCGAAGTGACCGCCTTGAAAGGGAACATTAGGTTATCTGACAGACATAAGGCTGCATTGCTGGATAAAAAATATTACCGGCATTAGTTTATGAAATCCAAATAAAAGGTGTCTTGAGCTGAGTCACCACTTCTATTATAGTAGTTCAGTGTATAGAAGTATAGTGTATAGAAGTTCTATACACTATATATAGTACACTAACGTAACAGCTACGACAAAACGTGTTTCTGTCAGAAAATATTGAACATTTTGAAATAGTTTTGTTTTATATATAAATACGCTTTAACCTACCTCACGACGCAGTACTTAAGTCCATTAGTTCCCTATCAGTTCGGTCACATTCGAAATAGTCGACGTGTTGACTGATTGGGATCACGCTTAGGGAGCCGGTCATCTTTGAGTATTGTTAAAACGAGCCAATGCACATTGGCGTGCGAGAATTGCATCACACGCTCCGCCCTGCAGCGCGGGAATAAATACGGAAGTGGATGCACGCACCAGTTGTCTTTCGCTTCGGAGCCAATCAGTGTCGATGTCTCTGAAGAGTATCGTTGTGTACAATGAGCGAGTGTGTCGTTGTTCTTCTGGAAGGCTCTCCCAGTGCTGGTGGTTTCTACAGCGAGAGTGCAGTGGTGATCGCGAGCTTCTGAAGCTCTCAACTGTGGTTTTAACAGCATCAAATTTCTGTGTTTGTTGGTGGCTGGTTGAGGGCGAAACAGGTTCCAAACCCGTTCCAAACGGGTTGTTGTGACGGGTTCCATTTCCTGACAGAGCAACACGGGTGCGTTTGCGTCTTTTTCAAGATGCCATTCCATCCATGTGTTTCTGGGTGTGGTAGAGCTCTGTTCCCCTCTGACGGTCACAATAGTTGTATCACGTGTTTGGGCTTAAAGCACGCTGAGGCAGCTTTTGTGGATGAGTCATGTTCCCACTGCGGGAACATGACCATTGCGGTGTTGAGATTGAGACTTGCCTTCGTCCACGAAGGTGGAGTCCCCATTCCCATGCCCCACTCTAGTGTTTCTTCTGGGCCAACTTCTCAGAAGAAGGCTGGAGTGCCGCGTGAGTTGGGTGATCTGAGGATCACAGTGAGGGGTTCCCCGCCTGGCAAAGCCCTGTGGGTCCTTCACTCCTCCTTTGCACCGCAGCCGGTGGAGCTCCCCGATGAGCGTGCTGGTCCCTCTGTAGTGGACCGACCAGCCGTTTCGTTCTGGGTCCCTCCAGAGGACAGAATGTCCATCGCAGCATCGGAGGGTGAGCTGGGCTCTGGAGATGACGAATCGGCTGCGCTGCCTCACTCTGGGAGAGCAGCGTTGCCTGATCCTGAGATGACAGCTATGCTTAAAAGAGCCGCCGAGGTGGTAGGGCTTGTGTGGAATCCTCCATCGTGTCCTGAACCGGCTCGGTTGGATGATTGGTTTCTCGGGGCGGGCCGGGCTTGTTCTCAGCCCGCCGCCCAAGTACCTTTCTTCCCTGAAGTGCATGAGGAGCTTACTAGGTCGTGGACAGCACCTTTCTCTGCCAGAAACTGGCAAAGTAGTTGCTACCCCCTTACTACCCTTGACGGAGGAGCGGTGAAGGGCTACAAGGCTATCCCTCCAGTGGAGCGGTCTGTTGCCCGCCACCTCATGGAAGGGGATCCTCATCTCCCCTCTAAGGCTTGTAAGTTCTCGTCCATCCTTACAGGCAAGACTTACAAAGCCTGTGGGCAAGCCGCTTCCTCTCTGCATGCCATGGCGCTGCTTCAGGTCCATCAGGCCCAGGAACTCATGAACATGCACGAGGGTAGCCCAGACCGTGAGCTCATGGGTGAGCTCCGCACTGCAACCGACCTCGCCCTTCCGGGGCACGAAGGTTGCAGGTAGCCCAGACTGTGAGCTCATGGGTGAGCTCTGCACTGCAACTGACCTCGCCCTCTGGGGCACGAAGGTTGCAGCTCGCGTGATCGGTCTGTCGATGTCCACCTTAGTGGTCCACGAGCGCCATCTCTGGCTTAACCTGGCAGACATGAGGGATGCGGACAAGGTTTGGTTCCTGGACTCCCCCGTATCACAGGTTGGTCTATTCTGCGACGCGGTGGAGAACTTCGTCCATCAGTTCTCTGCCGCATCCTGCCCCTGCGGTGGTCTCCTGGGGGCAGATCTTCTGCCTGCTCATCGCCGAGGGCGTCAGTCTACTGCCGCCTCCGCACCGCAGCAGCCTCCACCCAGGCCCAGCCCACTCCAGGGGCTGCTAAGCCAGGTGGCAAGCGTCTGCGTAAGTGTTCCTGAGTGGGCCACTCAGGGATGGAGGAAGGAGCTCTTGGAGATAGTCACCGATCCACTCCCTCTCCCCAGAGGAGGGCCGGGTGGAGTTCTTTGTTTTTGTGTGTGTCTGTTCCGCTGCTGGCTCCCAAAAAAGCGAGCGGTACCCACATTTTCAAAGAAAGAGCAATTTCCTCTGTTCATGGGTCCCAAAAGGGCCAGACTGGTGATGTGCGACCCTGTTTAGCCTTGCACCCCTCAGCCCCCTCTTGTATTGCCAGCCGGCAGCTGGGTGCGGTTCGAGGACCCGGTCACGCCTTCTCACGCACTCTCTGCCGTCATGTAGAGACAGGTAAATGTTGCACCGCACACTCAGACCCCGCTTCGGGTCGCCTTCAGGCCTTCCGAGCCGGGTCCCTGTCCTCTACCTCGTTGCCCCACCCTGGGTACGTCTATGGTACATCTGGTCCCCCTGGGCCGGTTTGTAGAAGCCTAGAAAGTGCTTCCAACCAGTCCAGCTGGCTCCTCCGTACCAGCAGACTCGGCTATATGATTCAGTTCGGCTGGCGTCCACCCAAGTTCAGCGCTATTCATTACACTTCGGTGTTGAGTGAATGTTTTCCTCCCTTTTTGAAATTATACAGCTGCACAACATATGAACGTCTGAATAAAAAAAATATATATAGTACATAACTAACATAGATCTATCTCTGGAAATGTGCAAAAACAGCTGATTAAATTAAATAGAGTACAATTCCTCCTGTTTAACTAAATACACAGCTCTGATGTGCAAATAATGTAAACAGAACAATAGAAAACTTAACTATGTAGTCCGAACAAGTAGGTTATTTGAGGTAGAACATTCTTTACTAAACAAAGTATTTTATAGTATATATCACTTATATATTTTGTGCAAGGAAAACTAGCCTATCAACAGCTTCAGGCTTTAGATGTTACCACTGCAACTGAAAACCCTTTCAGAAGGGGAACTGGTGGCTGGTACCAAAATATACTTCTTTGCCTGGTGGCTCAGTGCTGGAAAGAGTGTTTCATGTTCCTTCCACCATTTGAGAGGATCGGTGTCACTCTCTGCATTAACTGACTGCAAGTAGCTTGAAAGTTCTGTTTCAATTGCCTCCCTCCTTGTCAGTGCTGTGCTGATTGTGGTTGCTGTGCTCTGCTTGAAGAAGCTAGCCAGTGACTACTTCTTCTTCTTTGCTGGTGGTATTATTTCTAATTGGTCTGTAGGCATAGCCACAGTGGGCACATCTGGGTCAGGCGGGCAGATGCCATGATCAGCCAGCAAAGATTCTGCCTCTAAGACAGCTTGTTTTTTCACTGCATTGATCTTTTCACTTGGTATGTATTTGCCCTGAACCGTTTATCAACAAGTGAGGCCATGTCCAACAGGTCACTAGTTGCTGGGTCAGCATACTTGGCATTAAGATAATCAACAATGCAGGTCTTGATTGATTTGCACAGCTCGCTGTCATCCTCTTCATGTGCCAGGAGACTTGTGTTGAAAAGGTGAAGTACAGGTCTGACATATGAGATGGTGACACACTCCTCACCTGACATAGCATCTGTGAAGTCCTGAAGGGGTTTCAGAGCTTTTTGGATTGACTCCAGGACCTCAACGTCCTGCCATGTAGGAGCAAGATGTCTAGACTTTTTGTCAGCAGACAATACTTTTGTGATTGCTCCCTGCTGCTCCAGGAACCTCTCAATCATTTGCTGCCGTGATCCCCAGCGTGTGGCTGACTCAGTGATGAGCTGGTGAGCTGGCAGACCCAGCTGAATCTGGACTTCAGCAAGCTCTCTTCTCTTCCTCCAGCTATAGGAGAAGCTGCTGACAACTTTCTTACACAGAGAAATGGCCTGGGTGATGCGTTGTCATTCATGCCATGCCCTTAAAACAAAAGAAATAAATTAATAAAATGAAAAATAAAAAAATAACCAAACATTAGAGGTAAGTATGAAATGCACACCAATCTATATCAACTATAGTAATTTTATGGTCAAATAATTTATAACTAATTGAGCTATACAGCAGTTTATAAACAACAATTACAGCAGTTGTATATGCATTTGTAGTCACACATTTACATTTGTACATCTGATTTAACAAAGTAGTGAAAACATCAGAGATATGCAAGTGAGAGGTTATAAATATCTATTTCTTTACTTTTTTTTATTTGAATAGGAAGATCATCACCTGTGTTTAATACAGATTTGTGTGATAAAACTACTACGTTTAAATGTTGCTTTAACATTTCAAATATTTTTTTGTTATACCGGTTAGGCATACTAAGCAGTTACTACTGCAAACAATTATTTTACTTAGCACAATATGCTTCACAAGTTCAAAACAATTTTTTCCCTAATCAAATACAAACTTAGCACTTACCAATGACCAGATGAAGTCGATGACCAAAGCACTGCATCCTCAGCCACTTCTGCAGTTCCACCACTTTGATAACGTTGCTGCCATTGTCGGTCATTATAGCAACCAGTACCTTTTCGTTGAGCTTCCAGTTCGTAAGTGCATCTTGTAGGGCTTCAGCTATATGCACCCCGGTGTGGTCTTGGGGAAAATAGCTGGTCTGGAGACACGCAGTTTTCATTTCCCAGTCTTCAATAAAATGTATTGTCAAACTCTTACATGGCTCGCATGTCCTGCTTGACCATATATCAGTTGTCAGTGCAAAATGAGTGACTTTTGCGAGCCGGTTGGAAAGCTTTCGTCTGACCTCCGTGTACATTTCTGGCAGAGCTTTAGTTGCAAAGTACTTGCGACTGGGTAACTGGTATCTGGGGTCAATGGTTTTTAGCAGCGTTTTAAAACCGTCCTGTTCCACTGTTGCAACAGGAACCATATCTTTTGCGATGTGGAAAGCTACCGCCTTACTAATATCGCACCATCTGGAACTTTTCTTTTCATAAGGCACGCTGCAAAAGAAGCTTCCAACGAGCTTTGTTTTGGGAAACAAAACTTTTCGGGCTGTTTAGTCTTCATTGCTGAGGTTGTAGCAGAAGAATCACAAAGTTTTAAACACTCATCGCGCTGCACTTTATGGTGATGTTGTAAGTGGTGGAAGATATTTTATATGCTTCCACTTTTTGACATGATCATTTTATGGCATTCTTTACAGATGGCTTGGTTTTGCTGCTCATCGGATCTTTTAAATCCGAACCATCTCCAAATAAATGAACCAGTGCTTTTCTTTTTACTAACCAGATCGTCTTCACGGCCGAGTCCCGAGGAGGCCATGGTAGAGCGGCACGCTCTGTGTGACGATCACCCTGGCCTGCCGCCAAACCCAAACCGAGTGACAGAAAAAGTGTCAGTGTCAGAGAGATTGGTAAGACCTAACGTTACATAAACTGCACTACCTAGAGGGCACTATGTGACTTATTTCAGATCTTGACAAATCACGTAAAGGCAAGCAGACGGGCCACCCTATCAGAAGCTGTCTGATGCCTGCGGCTTCCGCCTGACCATAACAGATTTTTCACTGCTGAAACTGAAAACCTAGAAACCTAGAAAAAGAAGTGTGTTGAGTTTTTTAAGTCAATATGTTAGCCTGGCTTCAGAAAGGTACTAAAATAATGCGTGTGCCAGAACCAGACACGTCAACAGAGGTCTAAGTCCAACCAGAAACATCGGGTACAATTCATGAGCTTCAAATTAACATTAGCGCTGATGTGAGCGGAACAGCTAGCGTTAATGAGGAGTCTGCAGCTACCAACTTTAACGTTACCTTAGTCAATGACACCGACGTCAACAATAACGTGAGTAACGAAACACATGGATGGCCTGACTGTTGGTCAAGGGACCAAATTATGTATTTTTGCTCCACGAACAGCTGGTTTGTTTTTAAAGATAACAAACTGGGCTGCAAAACATGTAGCAGCATCCCGTCACTTGCTGCCCAGACAGAGAGGGGACTGAAGCTGTCAAGAGAATGGAGGGAATGTTTAATTCTGGGGGGCTTCTGGGGGGTCTTTGGCTTGAGGTCATGGTGCAAAGGACCCTAGGTTGATTTTACAATTCTCGCACGCCAATGTGCATTGGCTCGTTTTAACAATACTCGAAGATGACAGGCTCCCTAAGCGTGATCCCAATCAGTTGACACGTCGACTACGTCTCTGTTCCCTGCTTCAGGGAATGAGGGTTACACGTAACCGAGACTGCTGAAGAACCAGGGTCGTGTGGCGCACTTCTCAACATTTAACTCCGGATGTAATGTTAAAACACGCTCCTGAACACCAATAAATGAACTACAAAATACAACACAACCAGGGAGTATCCCATAAAAAATGAATTCCAAAAATCTAACTTTCACACTTTTTTTTTTGCCTAACTCCTGATTTTTCAACTCCAGAAATTTGCTGTGCAAGATGTCTCTGGCTGGACAGTCTCCTCTTGCAAGGCTTTCACCTTCCACTTGCTTTGGCAGTAATGAGCCCACAATGATACGGTAGGCTTCAATTAAGTTGATTAGCACAATGATTTCTTCAAAATAGAATCAGAATTGATGACCTGCTTCAGGTTTCTAATAAAACTGCATGGAAACTATGAATTTGACTATCATCTTATCTCATTCACATAGTATGTATAAAGCTGTAGATGGAATACAAAAACAAAACATAGAGGTGTGCGATATAGGTTAGCATTAATGTTTATGGGTAATGTCAAATGTTATGTAATCATCAACATAATTCTTACTCTAACAGGCAAATTTGTGTGTGATCAGTCTAGGCTGGTCCCTGGAGCGTACGATCACACCGGTGTGATTAGAACGGTCAGTGCATCACGTGATCAACTGCTAAATTCAAATGTGCTTTCGCGCGTTGGCTGGCTCTGAGCCAGAGACAGGCGTGCTAAGAGCTGTCATATATCACAACTTTTCAGTGTTTTCAACCACATAATGTTTATTTTAGGTTTTATACATATAAATTCACATAAGTACTAAAAAAATAATACATTTAGAGTTTATAAAATACACACTGATGTCTATGGAAGAGGCAATAATAATCATTTCCATTATAATTAGACACGTTTTATTCATATTGATACACATTGTGTAAGTAACTTTAAAGTTTACTCTATTCTTCTCCCAGTTAACCAGCTACTTATTTTTATGTATTTCGGAAGAAGTGGATGAATTCACGTGTTGTAAATCCAACAGATCCGATTCTCTGAACTGCGTCTGCGGCACAAACTAAGATGGCGGAGCCCATCGCACATACAGCTCAACTAACGCAATCGTTATAAAGGAGTTTAAACAACAAAACACTTCCACTTGCATATATTTGACAATCGGAATATCAGATATTTCATCCAATAGCTAACAAATTTGTGAATATTTTGAATAAAAAAGGAAAATTGACATAAAAGCAGATCATCATTCATTCAGCTCTGTTGCTGCTGCGGTGTGTCACGTGACAAGCAATGACGCGTCACCATGGAAACCATAAAGTGACACGTTCTAAATAACGGTCGCCTTGAAAAACTCACGCTGGGGGGTCAGCCAGAATATTTTAAACTTACGTGTGAAAAGGTTAAATCAGTATTTCTCATTCTCAACTAGTGGGCCTCAGCAAACTTCCAAGGGGGCCACAGGATGACATACTCAATGTGCTGTTGTTTATGTCTAGCGGTGTTTTTTTCCACCTCCCACTAGACATTTAAAGTACTGCACTATATTTATGCAGTTTACTTTTGGTTTCTCTCAGTGAGTGCAGCCAAGAAGAACACTCAACTCCTATCGGCTATTGATTGACATTGTTTAAATCTTGGAAATATATGTCTCTAAGTGCTATATTTTATACTAAATACTGATTTAAAGTGTTTAAAGGGGTCCTATTATGCCCTTTTATGAAGTCTTGATTTTGTTTTTGGGAGTTCTAAAATATGTTTTCATGCATGATTGTTCAAAAAATGCATTATTTTTCACATATTTTACATTATTACATCTCCTCTCTCCCCAATTTGTGTAGTTTTTTTTTGTTTGTTTTTTTTTCTGTTATTTGTATTGCCATTTTCCAACAGTTTTATACAAATCACTTACATATATACAATTTGTATATGTATGAATGTAAACAGAAAACAAAACAAAATGCAAAAAAAAAAAAAAATAAAATCCTGCACACACTTGAAGTATTAAGTAAAACTATATCAAATCAGGCATTAGGAGGGCCATCCAATTTTACTTGTTATAACAATTAATAAAAGGTTGCCAAATTGAGTAAAATGTTTGTTCTTTCTTCCTTAAAGAATATTTAATTTTTTCCAATTGTAAATATTGCATTACGTCTCTAAGAAGGTTTTGATGAGTAGGAGGAATTTTATTTTTCCAGTTTAGTAAAATTAGACGTCTGGCTAGCAACATCACAAAACACAATACATTAATTTGTGAGCTGTTCAAATGAATATCTGTAGGTACAACACCAAAGAGTTACATTACTGGATCTGCTGGGAGTCTAACATTAAAAATTGCTGACAAAGTCTCAATTATTTTAGACCAATAGAGGGTGATGTGGGGACAGTCCCAAAATGTATGTGACAATGAAACAGGGGCATAGCCACAACGTTCACAAGAGGCGTCCACTCCCGGAAACATCCTGGACAGTCTTTGTTTGGAAAAGTGTAATCGGTGCAGGATTTTAAATTACAGCAGACCGTGTCTGATACAAACTGAAGAGGACTGGACCCGCTCTTGAGCTTCGATCCATTGGTCTTCTGTGATGTTTATTCCTAAGTCTTCACTCCAAGCATCCTTTATATGGTCAAGTGTAGTTGTACTATCTATCTGTGAAAGGTAATTATATATTCTAGAAATAGATCCTTTTTTAAGTGGGTTGTTCAATAATACATTGTTCATAGGACATACTTCAGGCTGATTGGGAAAAGAGGGAAATGTTAGTTTAGTAAAGTTGCGCATTTGCAAGTATTTAAAAAAGTCTTTGTTATCAATATTAAATTTATGTATTGTTCAAATGTTGGAAATATTTTATCAATGAAGAGGTCTTTAATTGTGTGCACTCCTTTAAGGTCCCATTGTTGAAATGCTTGACCTGAAAACAGCTTATGTGCTTGATTACCAGTTATTGGTGTAAGGACTGAACATTGATTCCACTGAAAATGTCTTCTAATCTGAGACCAAATTTTTAGTGAGTGGGACACAACAGGATTCTGAGCCTTAAATTTAGAAAGATCAGAGGTATAATGTATCAATGATCTCAGTGTATTAGGAGAAAAATCTTGATTTTCCATCTGTTCCCAATCCGGTTTGAGAGATCCATTCCAAAATGACATACATTGAATATTACAGGACCAATAATAGAGCCGGAAGCTGGGCAATCCCATTCCTCCTATGGGTTAGGGTCTTTGTAAAAAGGATTTTTTTAAATTCTTGGAATCTTTTTATTCCAAATAAAGGACGCAACTAAAGAATCTATTTTGGTAAAAAAATTCTTATTAATCAAAATTGGAACACACTGAAATAAAAATAAATATTTCGGTAAAACATTCATTCTGATAATATTAATTCGGCCAGCGAGAGAGATCGGGAGATTAGACCACCTCTCGATCTGTTGCTCCGTTTGTTTATATAGGTTCACAAAGTTTTTGCTGAAGAGGCCAGATATTTCCTGCGTGATATTTATTCCGAGATATTTAAAACAGTCTGAAACAGCGAAGGGAAAAGGGGTAAGTGTATGTACTTGATCTTTTGCCCTAGAGCTGATCGGAAACAATATGCTTTTTGACAGGTTAATTTTATATCCTGATACTTTACCGAAGTCCGACAGCATGGTCATAATTTTTGGTGGAGACAGAGATGGATATGAAATATATAGAAGCAGATCGTCCGCATATAAGGACACCTTATGCTCCTTATCTCCTCTTACAATCCCCTTGTAATCCCCCGTAGAGCGCTGCAAAATAGCAAGAGGTTCTATGACCAGCGCAAACAACAAGGGAGATAAAGGGCAGCCTTGTCCTGTTGAACAGTGAAGAGGAAAAGAGCAAGAGTCCATATTATTTGTGTGAACACATGCTTTAGGCTGAGCGTAAAGTAGCTGAATTAAAAAATGTAGTAGGGGCCAAATCCAAACCTCGTCAGGGCAGAGAACAGAAAATCCCACTCGACCCAGTCAAAGGCCTTCTCGGCATCTAGTGAGACCAATATTGTCTTTCGCGCACAATACAAAAAATACTTTTTTATTTGGATTTTGAGTGTAGATAATGTTGAACAGTCGCCTGATGTTAAAAAAACAACTGCCTGTCTTTAACAAATTCAGTTTGGTCTGGAGACACAACAGTTGGAAGGACTTTTTCCAAACGCATGGCTAAGATCTTTGCCAAAATTGTATTATCAACATTCAAAACAGTCGTTTCTGCAGTGTATAGTAAATTGAGTTCAGTCTGCAATGACTGCTTTCTTTTATAAAGGTCTGGTGTGGGGGAGTTAGCATAAACTCTGTCAATTTCCTTAAGTTCTTGGGTCATTTTCAACTCTTTTTCCCTTCGCTGTTTATTTTTCAAGCTATTCAATAATCTGGCCCCTCATGTATGCTTTAAATGTTTCACACAAGGTGGATCTTTTGATCTCTGGACCATCATTTATATGCAAAAATATATAAATTTGTTTTTGCAGTTCTTCTATTACTTTATCGTCCGATAAAAGAGCATTATTAAAAGAGCATTAAATAAGAATAATTCCTTGTGTTGGGAGATAAAACTCTAAATGGATCAAATAATTTATAGGTATTCATGAGTGCATGAATGGCTTTAGCAGACTTTGATATGTTGTATGGTTTTTGTGATGACCTATCAATTATTGGGTCTAACACCAGACTAAAATCCCCTCCAATAATCAATTTATGAGAGTCCATATTAGGTAATGCTGTAAAGAAAGAGGTAATAAAAGCCTCATCATCAATATTGGGGGCATATACATTAGCTAGAGTAACTGGTTTATTGTACAATTTTCCTGTAACAATAACATATCGTCCTCGAGGATCAGATATTATTTTTGATGCTAAGAAGGGAATTGTCTTTCTAATAATTATAGCTGTGCCTCTGTTTTTTACTGGGAATTTAGAATGAAATATCTGTCCAATCCATTTAGTTCGTAACCGTTTATGATCCTGATCTCTCAAGTGTGTTTCTTGTAAAAACCCAATATCCATCTCTAATTTTTTAAGGTGGGTCAATACATTTCCTCGTTTAATAGGTCCATTGAGTCCTTTACACGTTTTTGTGACTAGATGAGTCTAAAATATAGTTTTTAGCCATAACTGTTTAGTTGGAAAAATAAAAAATTACTCAGTTTTGTTTTTTTGGACGGTCTCCAATAAAAATCAAAGTTATATTCAATTGTAGTGCAGGTAAAAACACAGAACAAACCAAAGTCCCTAAATACAACAAACCCTGCTCCCTCCCTGAACTCCCCTGAACTAGCTGCTCTGTCAGAACTACAGAGGAAGCGCGTATTCCAAAAGAAAGGTTATTTATACACTCAGAGAGGTGTGTGAACATTTGACTAACCACTAAGCTCCTAAAAAAAAAGAAGTTAAACCAATTTCGTTTTCCAGACCTTCTTAACCATATTTTGGCCAGTACCTATGTCTAATTTAACCCAGAGTTCCCTAAATCTGAAGCAAATAAATGTAAAAAATATAAAAAAATAATTAAATAAATAAAAATAACAGTAATAGTAATCTATAGTAATACCTGGTTGAGAGTCCGTTACTCAATTCGTGTAGGCCATAGCATTTCCACACACAACTGTCCAAATTAGTGTTCTTACGTTCAATGCTCATGATGATTTATTGCTGTCAATAAACCTGTCCACTGCCCGTGGGTCGGTGAAAGACATTTTGGAACCATCGGCTGTAATCTCCAGCTTGGCAGGGAAAAACATTCTGTACTGGATTCCAGCGTCACGCAGTTTGGCTTTCACTTGATTAAAGGCTGCTCGTTGTCGTCCTACCTCTGGGCTCATATCGGGGAAGATATGAACCTGTGCTCCCTCGAAGGACAGCTTGCCTTTGGTCCGGGACAACGACATGATCTTTTTTTTATCCGAGTAGTAGTGAAGATGGGCGATTATGGGTCGGGGCCGTTCACCATTACCTGGTTTTGGGGCAAGGCTTCTGTGGGCACGATCAACAAGAATGGGGCCGTCAAAGTTTTCTTCACCAAGCACTTTAGACAGAAACTTGGCCACAAATGCGGTTGGTATGTTGTTTTCGGACCCCTCTGGGATGTTTAGTATCCTGATGTTTTGGCGGCGGCTCCTGTTCTCCAAATCGACGCATTTTTCCTGAAGTTTCTTATGATCAGCAGCAAGAGATTGGCAAGAATTCTCTAGAGCCGTGAGCCTGTCAGAAGTGTCGCTGAGGGACTGCTCCATGCCCGTCTGTATGTTAGTGTCACAAGTCGGGGTGGAGCGCCAGCGGGCCGCCCACCCCTTCACTTGCGTGCCGCCCCTGAGGAGCTGGCCATGGACACAAAGGAAATGGCGGACACAGGATTCAAAATAAATATACTCTTTATTAAATAATAAAAACAATCTTAAAAAGTCTCTTCGGCATTCTCTTCATGCATCTCAGCACCTTCGGACAGAGAGAGGAATGAACATGATTCACAGCTTCCGCATTCTCTTCAGCGTTCTCTTCGCGTTTCTCAGCACCTTCAGACAGAGAGAAGAATGAACATAATTCACAGCTTCCGCGTTCTCTTCTTCAGCGTTCTCTTCGCGTTTCTCAGCACCTTCAGACAGAGAGAGGAATGAACATAATTCACAGCTTCCGCGTTCTCTTCAGCGTTCTCTTCGCGTTTCTCAGCACCTTCAGACAGAGAGAGGAATGAACATAATTCACAGCTTCCGCATTCTCTTCTTCAGCGTTCTCTTCGCGTTTCTCAGCACCTTCGGACAGAGAGAGGAATGGACATAATCCACAGCTTCCGCATTCTCTTCAGCATTCTCTTCGCGTTTCTCAGCACCTTCAGACAGAGAGAGGGATGAACATAATTCACAGCTTCCGCATTCTCTTCTTCAGTGTTCTCTTCGCGTATCTCGGCACAGCATTAGCCGGCTCTTCACTGGACTCAGGCAGAGAGAGGAATAGACACGTGTAACTCACAGCATTAGCAGGCTCTTCACTAGCCTCAGACAGAGAGTGGAGAATACGTATAACTCACAGCATTAGCCGGCTCTTCACTGGACTCAGACAGAGAGAGGAATAAATACGTGTAACTCACAGCATTAGCAGGCTCTTCCAGCATTAGCAGGCTCTTTCAGCATTAGCAGGCTCTTCACTAGCCTCAGACAGAGAGAGGAATAAACATGTGTAACTCACAGCATTAGCTGGCTCTTCCAGCATTAGCAGGCTCTTCCAGCATTAGCAGGCTCTTCCAGCATTAGCAGGCTCTTCACTAGCCTCAGACAGAGAGTGGAGGATAATGGTATTTCCCCAATGCAGCTGTAACTTCACAAGGCTCAGATAAAGGAGAGGTTAATGAACAGCTGTGACTGCGAGTGAACAGCAGAAACAATTCCCACACTCACATATCCACCACACACTGTAAGATTTCACTCGTGCTCATTTCCACAATAAAACTGCAATTCAACAGACTCAGTGCAGCTAAGGCTTGCACCCGCAATCCAGCCGAAGTCTTCTCTGTCTCTGTCTCTCTTCCTCGCTCTCTCTCTCTCAGCCTACCTCCGCATCCGCGGTCGCGGCCGCGGCCGCTCACGTGCCGCGTGCCTCACATGTCCTCTCTCGTCATGTCCTCCTCTCTCGTTGCCGCCTGCCGCCTGCCGCGGGCGCGCGCGCCCCCGCGATCCTCTTTCGCTCCCCCCACCAAAGTGTCCAAAGAGACACCTTCCTCCTCCATGTCCCATCACCATCCTATATCCTCTCCTCTCACACCTGCCGCGAGTTTCCCTCATCAAGCCTCGCCCGCCGCCATGACACTCACGTGGGAAACCGGAACCGTCCTGGTGTTTCCGCCGAAGCGCTCCCCGGGGGGAAACATTCTAAAAAAAAAAGATTCCCGCCTTCGTCACCCCGTGACATTAGCTGCTTCTGCCTGCATTGAAAACAGTCTCTCAACTTTTTCCGTTAGCTCGTCACGAATAGTTTTCATGTCCGCTTTGGTTGTCTCCCGCAAGGATGAGATCTCGTCGTGTATTTCTTTGCCAAGGCCCTCTATTTCTGTTTTAAGAAATGATCGCATGGTGTCTCCATACGAGTTGAATTCTGATCTCAGTTCGGCACGCAGACTGCCTAGTGAGATTGGGCCTTCTTCTGTTAGCCCCGCGGCTCCGCTAGCTTTAGCACCTTCACTTTTTTCTGCGGTGGCGGCGTGAGACTTGACCTCCAGAGTCGTCTGCATGTATTGTCTGCCCTTCCTTTGAGACATTTTAATATCACGGACGTTGTGGCTCAGTTTGTTTGAAATTAGCTGGTCTGGAAAATAAAATTTAATACAATTTACTCGGAGCTGGTCCCTTGCTCTGCTCACGCCATGCGACCGGAAGCGGAAGCCACGTGTCGTTTTTGATGAAGCCCCTCCTTCTGAAATACTAAATGTGCTGTGATTGGTTAGCTGGCCCAGTGTGTTGTGATTGGCAGAAACCATTTTGAGCCCAATTCAGACCCTGACAATGTTAACGAACAAGAGGATTGTTCGGTGGCGTGATTAATGATGAGTGCCACCTGCACGCTGCACCGGTCTCATATCTCTCACGAAGGAGCTTCAGAAGCATAAAAGGAGGAGAGATGACAGTGAAGGATGTGGGAGGACCAGGCCTGTACCTTTACACTATGTTTTGTTTATGTGTGTGCAGCAGTCGTCCGTGAGGGGCTGCTGCCTTTACTTTCGTTTTGTGTTTTTTTATTATGGAATTATGGAATAAAACGAAAGTAAAGGTGGCATAACGTAAAAGTACAGGCCTGGTGCTCCCTCGTCCCTCACTGTCGTCGTCTCCTTTTATTTATGCATACAGAGCGGCATTGAGCGGAGTTCTCTCACTGCAGCGTGAATTGTCAGTTGATAATGTGTGGAAAAAGGTAGAATGATAGAGGTGCTAATGTGCCAATTACAACAAAGAATCGCGAGTTTACGCAACAGCATTGGACACACAGTTCAAGGGGAAGCTAACATGACAGTAGATTATGTCATTTTGACGCAAAAAAATCAAGTGGGTATACGTACTTAGAAGTCGATCCTTATCGATCCTTACAAGTCGTAATACGCAAACAGCCCTTGGCAAAAAGTAAACATACGTGCGTATAGCCCCGACTACACCACTGCTGTACACGGTTCCCTGATCATTCTACTCCTGGGAGTTCTGGAGAGCGCAGAGTTCTGGAAGTGTGGGTTACATAGACTCATAGACTCAGGTCCCTCAACTAAGGTTGCTGAAACCATGTTCACTCCAGAGCTCTCTGCACAAGGAAACTGGCGAAAATCATCAGCTTGATCCAGTTAACTTCCCAGTTGGTACAGTGCTAGAATTTCTGCAGTATCGATTGTCCGCAGGGTTATCCCCCTCCAATTTAATGGTTAACATGGCGGCCTAGCTGCTTATTACGCAGCTCTGGATGGAGTCTTTGGGGGGGAAACCTTTGGTGTTTCCTCCATGGTGCGTTGGATCAGGATCAGCGTATGGTGGCTTTGTAAGCCAGTTAGTATAAACGCTCCCACAACATAAATTCTCAACGTAGTTCCCTTGAAAGAGAACGTCTCGGTTACGACTGTCACCTTGGTTTCCCGAAAAGGGAACGAGATCCTGCCTCGCCCTGCCATACTTCCAGCATGCCTGTGATCAACTTGCTTTGGCCTATCAGAAGCTGACATTGTTTGGTCTGGGTGTGCTTTATAGCTTCCCAGTCATGACGTCACCTGCCTACCGTCATGACATTGGGCTGATTTCACACGTGCTTCACAACGCAATTACGCAGAGCATTCTTCCCACAGCGTAATTTCTCGACCAATCGCCTCATTCCCTTTTGAGGGAACCATGGTTTCAGTTGTAACCAAGACGTTTCTCTCAGTGAACGGAGTCAAGAAGAACGTGCATGTAGTACCTATTGGCTATTGATTCCATCATTTAAACCTTGTAAATATAAGTCTGTAAGTGCTATATTTTATACTAGGCTAAATACTGATTTAAAGTGTTTAAGAATTCTTAGAGACTATTGGTACATTCTTGTTATAAGCACACTCGAATCGCGTTATTGTTAACGTGACATGTTTTATGCTAACTTTTGTTTGTACATAATCTCATTTTAATATAATTTCTTGATGTATATTACTGAAATAATGTTAAAAAAGGAACTATGTACAAAAATAAAACTAATGTTAAGCTGGATGTATGTAAATGTGAACATAATGTTAACACATATTTTTTGGTTTCTCTGGTTTTTGATTTACTGGTTTCTCGAGTTCTTTTCTGAAGGTGTATGCTATCTGTTGAGCCTTTGCTCAAGCTACGCAATTGGTCAGAACAGAATACTCAAGGTACCATTATTTGTGATTGCTTTGTGATAGAAGTGATATTGTGACAGAAATGTATCAATTTATGACAGAACAAAAAAACAAAAAACAAAAAAAACAATCAATGGAATGTGGGTGACGGTAACAGTTAATCAACATTTAGTCTCCTTATCAAGTCCTGTGCAAAGCATGGTGGGAACTAGAAATCTACTATGCAAAGCATGGTGGGAACTAGAAATCTACTGCCCAATTTCCAAAGTTTTCTGCAACTTATTTAAAAAAATCTAACATATTAATTTCAGTTTAAAGCTGCAGTCCATAATAGGGATGGGCATTTTTCAAAAATATTGCATTAGAATATTCAGGCTCATAAAATTCGAATATTCGTTTATTTAAATGACGTTTAACATAAAAGCCTATTTTTTAAGTTTTTTTTTTTTTTTAGTTTTTGTCACCATTTCTGAAGAAGCTTACGATTAGGCAATATACACAACAAGCTTACAATATATGTTAAAGTTTTATTTTAATTGAAAACATTAAACAGTAGGCCTATGTGTAAACAAAAAAATATAAAGAACAAAAGGATTTAAGCTCAAGCAGTGCGAACGGAAAAAAAATGGCTTATAAAGCAGAGTAGCAGATTGCGCCAGTTATCATACAAAACGTACACATACACTCGAGTCAGCATATGATTATCATGTTTATATTGTTTCATGTTTATGTTGAGAAAAACAATAATATCCACATGCAGACGCGCCGCCAGTAATTTGTGCTCGAGTGAGAAAATGCGCTGCGCTGACAGACGTTTCAGAGACACAAAGATAACGGTGTTCTAGTTTCTTATAGCACTTTGCGTTTTCTGTTCTTAAACCTCTCCCTTACGGTGGCCGAGAGGTGCAAAACAAATCACAATTACAAAAACAAAATAACAATTACAAAAACAAAATAACAATTCAGAAAACAAAATAACAATTCAGAAAACAAAATAACAATTCAGAAAACACAATGACAATTTAGAAAACAAAATAATTCAGAAAACAAAATAACAATTCAGAAAACACAAAAACAATTCAGAAAACAATGACAATTCAGAAAACACACCGACAATTCATACAAAACGGAAAAGGTAGGTATATTTTGAGAATGACGTACTTATCACTGATTGGACGAGACACCTGTCAATCAAGAAATTTGTGATCAACTTTGTTTTGCTATGCGAAAATAGAACACATTAAACTTTACTTTGAAGAAGGACATTCATGTGCCGTGATTGTGGAAATGCTGGCGACATACCACATAATATTTACTATATTAATAGTGTGTCATGAGTTTAGTATGCCTGAGCACATGGTTAGCATGAGTGTATTCATTATAAATTGTCATTATGTCGATGTTATTTGAGTGTATGAGAGTACATGATATTGTTTCAGTCTTATTTTGTTTGTAAAAAGCATGAGATTAGAGTGTTACTACCAGCTGCCACACGTCATTTTGGGGCTAGCTAGAACATGCGAACTGCACAGAGAGTGTGTTAAATAGCTTGTTGATCATATTTTTCCTTCTAGTGTGATGGAATGTTTAAAGTCACTTATGTCTACAACGGTCATACTGTAAAAAAAGTGATATACATGTTGAGAATGTATGTTTTGAGCTTTTGTTATGCATATTCTCTTATGCTTCATTCTGAGTAAATACACCAACAAAGAAGCCATCACTGCAATTTCATTTTTCGACATACCACGACATTAAAAGCTGCGTCGACCAGGACAGTTGTTCGGCTACCGGACAATGTGGTTAGTACTTCTGCAGAAGTTGCGTGTTAAACGTGATGACATATGCGGCTGCTGCAAGAACTCAACCCACCAGGGACAGAACAAGGACACGTCGTAGATTCATTAGGCGTACCTATCACTCCATGGGACCGAACTATCTTTGGCACGTTGATGGGTATGATTTGTTTTCTTCCGGTACTTCCAGTATCGCTTGATTCCGGTTCTGGGTTGATTGACAGGTGTCTCGTCCATTCAGCGATAAGTACGTCATTCTCAAAATATACCTACCTTTTCCGTTTTTTCTGAATTGTCGTTGTGTTTTCTGAATTGTTGTTTTGTTTTTGGATTTGTTATTTTGTTTTTGTAATTGTGATTTGTTTTGCACCTCTCGGCCACCGTACTCCCTCAACGAAAATTAAAGGAAGAATATGTCTCAAAATCATTTTGCTATTAGATAAGTTATCATCTCGGATCACTCGCACTACAGCTGCACTTACCTGCAGTCGTGATGCAGTGATGGACAGCTGTCTTTCCTCAGTCGACTGCTGTTAGTTTGGATTTCATGTGATTTTTCATTGTGGTGATGATATTATAACTCCAGATTAATTAATTAATTTGATCAAAAGTAATTCCATTTTGTAAGATAATTTAATAACCTCATTTTCGACTAATAATTCCAAACTTCGCGAGGCAGACGACGACATTATGATAAAATACAAACAACTTGTTAACCCTCTGGGGTCTGAGGGGTTTTCTGGCCCTGGAAGTGTTCTGACATGCTCTGACATTTGTGCTTATTTCTGTTACTTGTGACATTTTCATGGCTAAAGTCTGATTACACTGTATTTAGCACAAACTCTGCTACAATAATATATCAGCAGCATGTATGTAAAAGTTTGTAGTTTTGAGATGATGACATTTATGCGTGGTTTGTGAGAATACAAAAAAAATTGTCACTGAAATAAGGCCATGAAACCCATACTGATTATTTCTTCACAAGACTTTTGAAAATTGTATCACGTAGCCTAGAATATTTGCTCCAAAACCATGTGAAAATCACCCTGACTGCTCATTCAGATAAGACAATATATTGATTTTAGATTTGTAAGATGTGTTTTGTGTGAGAAAGCTTTATGCGGGGGATCACATCATTAATATGCATGGCTTTCACACCTGAGAAAGACAAATACACTCCCCTAACGGCCCTATTAGGAGCTATCAGGCCCTGTCATTCTGAGCAACCTTGCACAAAGAATGAGGAGATTTAAAAAAGAATGGCTTTTTGATTGTTTGGATTTATTTACAACACAACATAATCCAAAGATACACAACAAATGACAAAAATGTGCCATTCCTAAAAACATTGTACATACTTTTCATTTCCAAGGTGTTTGATTTTCACTTTACCATGTTCATGTACAGAGACTCATGTGAATGTTGAAGTCAGCAGGACTCCGTGGCATCTGGTCCCTTAAAGAAAAAAAAAAAAAGAAAAAAACTGTGAACATACTGATATCAAGAGACACTATAGGGCTGCACGATTTTGGGAATAGATTTTAGTTTTTTCTGGTTAAAATTGCTTTTTAAAATTCACAGGACACACACACACACACACACACACACAAATGTTTCCAACAATATATAATATAATGAACACCAGGTTTGTTGTGCCTTGTAGGCATAGGCTATGCGCAGTGCTGCATAAAATAATAATAACAATAACTTATAGCAGCCTGTAAATCTTCCAAAAGATTTCAGTAACAACTAAGCTAGAGAAAAATATATTGATAATCATGTTACTTCAAATGCTTCCATTCGTTACGATGATATGAAATGAGATAATAGTAAAAACATGAAGCTTTTTGGTGCGTTTTGCTTTTCAAACGCGATCGCGTTCCAAAATATGATACATTCAAACGCGATCGCGCTCCAAAATATGAAACATTATGGTTACCATATACATATCTACGTTTGAGCAGATATCCACAAACACAGTAACAGTAAACACGGGTCTAAATATTATAATATTCACCATATATCTAGCAACAGTTCAACTGCAATGTGAAATTTATGCAACAATAACAAACTAATATGTAAGAATTTCGGTAACACTTTAGAATACTGTATCTTACTTACTGCATAACTAATAAGTAATTATTGAAGAACTAATAGGTAATTATTCATTAACTACTTCCTCACTACTGTTAACTACTAAGGAAGATGTGTTAACTAATCAGTATGTAATATATTTTTATGATTGTGTTAAGTAACAATTAGTTAATCAATAAATAATGAATTCTGTCATAACTCTTGAAGAACTACTACTAATTATCTACTAATTAAGGTTCAAGAAAAATAACTAAGAAGTAACTACTAATGAACAGTCATACAAAACTAACCTCAGATTAGTTTTTATATTTTATATACAGTACTGTGTGTGTCTGTTTTCCTCAGCATAGAATGCCATTGAGTAAATTCATGTTTGATGCAATGACTGAGGGAAACTGAAAATATAGGGAACTTATTTGTAATTCATAAATAATTATCAAATAATTCTGCAGGAATTACTTAGAACCTGGAACAGTATTCTAAAGTAAGAATATAGGGAACTCATTAGTAATTAATAAATAATTATCAAATAATTATCCAGGAATTAGGCTACTTATAACCTGAAACAGTATTCTAAAGTGAACATATAAGGACATTAATTGGTAATTAACAAATAATTATTAGATAATTCTTCAGGAATTACTTGGAACCTGGAACAGTATTCTAAAGTGAGAATATAGGGAACTCATTAGTAATTAATACAGAATTACCACATACTTCTGACTCAAAAAAACACATTATTAACGGTATTATCTAAACCTTTGTAAAATAGATAAGTTATCATACATTATGATACATTTTGCTAATTAAATAAAAAGTTTGCTTATTTGCAGATCAATATATAGCCTAGTAAATGTCTGCACTTATCTTTCTTATTAGTGCTGAAGAATGACTAAAACTGGCTAGAAAATAAAATAAACATTGATCAGTGCTTTTTACTTTTCAAGTAATTACCTTTGTACATTTACTAAGGTAATTTTGAAAATGAATTGGCCAATAGTTTATCATTTTACTGGAGTAATATTTTATTGGGTTATCTGTACTTTTACTCAAGTACTTGATTTGTGTACTTCATCCACCACTCCACTGCTAAAATAAAATGGTTTATTGTAGTAACCCACTGTGTATGACTGTTCATTAGTAGTTACTTCTTAGTTATTTTTCTTGCACATTAATTAATAGATAATTAATAATAGTTCTTCAAGAGTTATGACATAATTCATTAGTTATTGATTAACTAACTGAAACTTAACACAATCATACAATTCTATTGCATACTAATTAGTTAACACATCTTCCTTAGTAGTTAACAGTAGTGACTTAAGTGTTAATAAATAATTATCTATTAGTTCCTCAATAATTCCTTATTAGTTATGCAGTAAGTAAGATACAGTATTCTAAAGTGTTACCAGAATTTCTTACCTTACATCTTTCTTGTCTTCAAATCGCGTGGTAAATCCAATGTAAGCTCACGGCGCATCTTTCAAACTCGACGAAAAGCAGAGACTTGTGAAGTTTTTTCGTGCTTTGTTTTTGAGGTAACGAGCACGTTCGCGTTCCATGTGGAGATTTGCATGTGAATCTCTTTTGCTCGCGTGGGCGTGGTCAAATAAAAAATAATGAGCAAGCGTTTGAGATACTGGACATCTTGTTGGTTTTATACAAATTACTTAAACAGAGAATATTTGTTTTCAGTTTGAATCCGATCATTTAAAAGTACACACTTAAATGTTTATAAAGGTATATGGCTCATAAATGTGTGACAAGTATTCGCTGAGTTTGGTTTCAGTTTATAGACGTGCTCAAGAAAAAAAAGTTCACCTCGACGGGGAGGCACAAAGCACCACCCTGTTTATTTTCTTTATTTTACAAAAGCACAATGTTTTGATTTGATTGTAAGTGGACACATACAAAAGTAGAAATATCACAGATTCTTTTTTATATTTCTTTTTTCTGTATGAATAAATGACGGAGTAATTACGTTTATTGTGCTACAATGTGACGAAAATCCAGCAAAACGCGCGGGCGCGTTTGTCGACCCCAGAGGGTTAAACACGCGCCACAGTGCCACCCAGTGCATTTAATTATAACTGCGAGTTAGTGCTCGGCATTTATCAGGGATTCACTGCATTTACGACCCGCAAAGTATTTACGGCTTCATAAATTCGAATAGTATTTTATTTTTCGAATAATAATTACAGATCGAATATTCGTGCACATCCCTAGTCCATGACTTTTGACTTTTGAATACACAGAACTGTATGCGTCTTGTGCAAGAACATTGTAGCCGGAGCTACTTCTCTCTGTTTATGTCTATGACGAATCACGCAGGTACCACAGTGGTACAGAGTCTAAAACAGTCTGAATATAAACACTAATTATAGGTGTACCGTAGTGATTCAGGATAAGACAAAAACATGGTTTGGAAAATGAATTCATGATGTATTTGCTTATATATATTTTGTAAATCTTTAACACAAAAAAAGTTATGGACTGCAGCTTTAAATTACAATTGTCATGATTCCTGTCTTGTGTTCCCCTTATCTTGTGTGGACTTTTATGTTATCTCCTATTTTGCGCCATGTTTTGTAGTCCTTTGAAGTTTTTCTTGTTGATTAGTTCCTGATTGTTCCCAGGTGTGTTTTGTTTGCCTACCTTAGTGTTTCTCATGTTCTAACTTCTTTGTCTGGTGTTGTCATACATGGATGTTATGTGTGCTCAGTTAAATTCTGGTTATCTCTTCTGTTTGTAGCCTGGATTCACTTTTGTTGTTTTGTTTTGATAAAATAGTCACTGCATTTGGATCCCTCTCTGTCATTTCTGAACTGCATCATGACAACAATATTGTTATGATAAACATTATGAAAACGGAACTCATTAAAATAATGTTTGGAACTTAAATATTTAAATTAATTCAATTCATTAGATTATTATTTTTTTTATTTTATTTTTATCTTGTGGTAATAGGTCTCCTGCATTTCTCTTTGGAGTGTATAAATAGCATGGATAAAAAAGTATACTTAAATTATGTATCTTTGAGTTATTGAAAGGAAATGTTCACCGTCTTCACGATGGTTCGTTGCCTCCTATTTGTGTGCATTAAAGCACTTCACCTGACCATCTGAAATTTAGTACAGCACTTATTCTATATCTCCCTTGGACCAAGTAATGAGGTCGCTGACCTCTTAGGCTATGATTGACAGGCCTTAATGCGGCACATGCAATTCTATGAGGAATAAGGTTGCAGTGGTTCACTCCTGTGTATATTATCAGGCTGGATCATACATGAGGTGAGGTGATGTGGGAGAATAGAGTGATGCATGCTGGGAAAATCAGGCATGTTCATTGCTGCCCTGTGGTTTTGCATAGCATAGTGGAAGGGGAGGTTTGTAATTGCTTCTCAGTAATTAAAGAGTGATGGAGGAACAATGGAAATAACACATTGAGGAGAGATCACGTCAGTGAATTTAATCTTTAATTCCGTTTCTAAAGCTCTCTCTTGCAAACACACACCACTTACTTCACAAACCTGAGATGGGTGGTACAGCCTTTTGTTCAAGAATTTGCATACTTCATCACACAACCGGAGCATTTTTAATTCCCAACTATAATTCATTTTAAGCATGCATGGCATAAAATGTCAGTCACTATAAAGAGTGAAGAATGCAAATAGACACTGTTAAAAAGGCCATTACTAGTTAGAATAATTTGCCTGACTTAAATCTTTTTCTTTTGCCGAGATTGATCGACACACCTACGTGCATGCGAACATACCACCCACAGAGCTCAGTGTGAAGTTGAAAGCTGATTCTGTAGGAGCGCTGATGCTAACGCTGAACTTGGCCGTTGTAAATAACATATACAGGTCTTTCTCAAAAAATTAGCATATTGTGATAAAGTTCATTATTTTCTGTAATGTACTGATAAACATTAGACTTTCATATATTTTAGATTCATTGCACACAACTGAAGTAGTTCAAGCCTTTTATTGTTTTAATATTGATGATTTTGGCAAAAAAGTAAAGAAAAACCAAAAATCCAAAAAATTAGCATATTTCATCCGACCAATAAAAGAAAAGTGTTTTTAATACAAAAAAAGTCAACCTTCAAATAATTATGTTCAGTTATGCACTCAATACTTGGTCGGGAATCCTTTTGCAGAAATGACTGCTTCAATGCGGCGTGGCATGGAGGCAATCAGCCTGTGGCACTGCTGAGGTGTTATGGAGGCCCAGGATGCTTCGATAGCAGCCTTAAGCTCATCCAGAGTGTTGGGTCTTGCGTCTCTCAACTTTCTCTTCACAATATCCCACAGATTCTCTATGGGGTTCAGGTCAGGAGAGTTGGCAGGCCAATTGAGCACAGTAATACCATGGTCAGTAAACCATTTACCAGTGGTTTTGGCACTGTGAGCAGGTGCCAGGTCGTGCTGAAAAATGAAATCTTCATCTCCATAAAGCTTTTCAGCAGATGGAAGCATGAAGTGCTCCAAAATCTCCTGATAGCTAGCTGCATTGACCCTGCCCTTGATAAAACACAGTGGACCAACACCAGCAGCTGACATGGCACCCCAGACCATCACTGACTGTGGGTACTTGACACTGGACTTCAGGCATTTTGGCATTTCCTTCTCCCCAGTCTTCCTCCAGACTCTGGCACCTTGATTTCCGAATGACATGCAAAATTTGCTTTCATCCGAAAAAAGTACTTTGGACCACTGAGCAACAGTCCAGTCCTGCTTCTCTGTAGCCCAGGTCAGGCGCTTCTGCCGCTGTTTCTGGTTCAAAAGTGGCTTGACCTGGGGAATGCGGCACCTGTAGCCCATTTCCTGCACACGCCTGTGCACAGTGGCTCTGGATGTTTCTACTCCAGACTCAGTCCACTGCTTCCGCAGGTCCCCCAAGGTCTGGAATCGGTCCTTCTCCACAATCTTTCTCAGGGTCCGGTCACCTCTTCTCGTTGTGCAGCGTTTTTTGCCACACTTTTTCCTTCCCACAGACTTCCCACTGAGGTGCCTTGATACAGCACTCTGGGAACAGCCTATTCGTTCAGAAATTTCTTTCTGTTACTTACCCTCTTGCTTGAGGGTGTCAATGATGGCCTTCTGGACAGCAGTCAGGTCGGCAGTCTTACTCATGATTGCGGTTTTGAGTAATGAACCAGGCTGGGAGTTTTTAAAAGCCTCAGGAATCTTTTGCAGATGTTTAGAGTTAATTAGTTGATTCAGATGATTAGGTTAATAGCTCGTTTGGAGAACCTTTTCATGATATGCTAATTTTTTGAGATAGGAATTTTGGGTTTTCATGAGCTGTATGCCAAAATCATCAGTATTAAAACAATAAAAGACCTGAAATATTTCAGTTGGTGTGCAATGAATCTAAAATATATGAAAGTTTAATTTTTATCATTACATTATGGAAAATAATGAACTTTATCACAATATGCTAATTTTTTGAGAAGAACCTGTAGTGTGTTCATTTCATGGGTGTTGTGCGTCAATGCAAAGTAAGTGTATTATATTCGATCTCTAGCAATCATATGTGCAATTCTAGACCCGTTTAATATTTTGTTTTGCCATTATAACGTGCATTAGCTCTTTAAGGTTAATTATAGAAGTTGTCACGTCTTTGGAACGATGTTGCGCTGTATATATGGCCCTTTTTCTACCCCTTTTCTGATGTGTGTCTGAGAGCAACTCGTTTTGGTGTGGACTTTTTAAATGCAAATGAGACACGTCATACCCCGCCCCCTCTCCAGGTTGCAGAGGTGACGTTCGGTTCAACTCCACCCCGTTCGGCCATTTTTGTACGATTGTACGACAGAGATACGATTTTCCTGCATTGAACTTGTTTTAGCGCCCGCCAAAGCGAATTTTTTGTCCCGCCAAAGTCTTATTTGATCGGTGAGTAATGTAGATGAACTGCTGCGCTTGTGACAGGGCGCATGTTTAACTGAAAGAACGAGCAGAGAGAGAGAGAGAGAGAGAGAGAGAGAGAGACGGTCGCGCACGCGCTCTCTCTCTCTCTCTTCCGAGCCAGGTGAAAGTGTAAACAAGACTTCACCGTCTCCAAACTAGGCGCTGTCTTGCTCTCTCTCCCTCGCACATATTAATCAAAATAAATCGACACGGTGGTAAAAGGTCGGAAGACCAAAGTTTCATGTGGAGCATTGAGATATTTTTTTCCTGAATTACCGTGTAAATTGTGCTAAATAAGTTGCCTTATCTTTTCTGAAAAGCGTTCAGGGCATTAAGCTGACATAAAACAACACTTTAATAAAATGAAGCATGGAGCATTATCCATGCTGTTGTTGCTGAAGTAATTATCATTTTGACTTACCCTCTCGTAACTTCTGCATCCTTGAGCTTAGACTACAAAATCACAGCGAGAAATAAAAATGGCGGATTGCTCGAAGTGTTGGGAGCTGAGTAAATTACTTTTAATGTGGTAAATATTATTTTACCTTCAAATATCTTGCATGGCAATCCCGCTAGACCAAGCCCACGAAGAGGCCATGCCTCTTGTGGAGTGCGCTCTGACACCTAACGGGCACTGCAGGCACTTAGAAGTGTAAGCCAGCGCTATAGCATCAACTATCCACCTGGATAGACTCTGTTTCGACGCAGCTAGTCCCTTAGAACGTCCGCTGAACGAAACAAAGAGCTGCTCCGTCTGTCTGAAGACAGTCGACCGAGACACATAAGCAGGGTTCGAAATGACTTAGGACTCTTGGGGGGTCCCCTAAAATTTAATTATTAAATTATTAAAAATTCTGAAGACTACCTTGCTACACTATATACTGTAGTATAAAATTATATGGACCAATGTTGAAGGTGGGATAATGGTCTTGGGATGTTTTTCATGGTTTGGGCTAGGCCCAGTATTGTAGTGGTGTCTGGAGAAGTGGGTATAATCTAACAGGTAAACCTCTAACTCTGGAGCAACAAAGTTACAAGTTCTTTTTCTCTACATGATGCAGGATTCTAAATTAAGAAAAATAATATTAGCTTCCTAGATAGCTTACCAAGCTCTCATGTATACTCATTCATGCTCAAATCACATTCACTTTAATCAACTCACAGACCTGGTTATCTTTCGTAATCACTGACTGGAAAAGTAGGTTGTTATGCTAGCTTTGAATAACTAGTCTAGCTGCTAGGTCTGCTATGGAAGCTTGTTTCCGCCACAGAATAAAACATTTTAAAAGATAATTGCGACTTTTTATCTCACAATTGCGAGTTTACATCTTGCAATTCTGACTTTATTTCTCAGAATTGCGAGATATAGTCAGAATTGCGTGAAATAAAGTCGCAATTGTGTGTTATAAAGTCAGAATTGCGAGATATAAAGTCAGAATTGCGTGAAATTAAGTCGCAATTGCGTGTTATAAAGTCAGAATTGCGAGATATAAAGTCACAATTGCGTGAAATAAAGTCGCAATTGCGTCTTATAAAGTAAGAATTCTGACTTTTTTTCTCGCAATTGCGACTTTAGGCTATATCACGCAATTCTGACTTTATAGCACATAATTGCGAGTTTATATTTCGCAATTCTGACATCGCTTATCAGAATTGCAATAGTATGTTCCTGCACAACCGGAGGATTGTGAGATATAAACTAACAACTGTGATAGGCTATAAAGTCCAATTCTAAGGAAAAAAAGACAGACTTTTTTTTTTTTTTTTTTTTTTTTTTTTTTTACCTCAGAATAGTTTATATCTCACAATTCTGACTTTATAACACGCAATTGCGACTTTATATCATGCAATTCTGACTTTATATCTCCCAATTGCGTATTATAAAGTCAGAAATGAGATATAAACTGAAAAAAAAGTCAGAATTTCAAGTATTTTTCTCGCAATTGCGGGTTTATATCTCATAATTCTGACTTTATAACACGCAATTGCGACTTTATATCACACAATTTTGACTTAATAACACGCAATTGCAACTTTATATCACGCAATTCTGACTTTATAGGCCTAACCTGCAATTGTGACTTTATATCACGTAATTCTGAGATAAAAAGTCAGAATTGTAAGATGTAAATGTAAACTCGCAATTGTGAGAAAAAAAGTCAGAATTGTGAGATTAAAAAGTCGCAATTACCTTTTTTATTTTTAACTCTGTCTCTGTGGCGGAAACAAGCTTCCATAGTCTGCTGTTAGCTGGCAGATCATTTGGCTTCATACACATAACGTTACAGCTATAGCAAGAAACGTTGACAAACGTACTCTTCTAATCATTACTGGGTATCTAGTTAATGCAACTTTTGATATAGGAACTCGAACTCCTAATATTTTACTATAAGCAATTATGGAGATATAAATATAATCGAAGCACTTACAGGATTTTCATTCAGGATTTCACTCTTTGTTTCGTTTTGCCGCGTTCAGCTACAGCACGTATCTGCGGGAGCACCACAACAACAATCTGACGCTGAATTCACTCGGCTAATAGCTGCCCTGATTGCTGCCTCGCGCTAGGAAATAAATGAATTACTGTTATAAATATAAAACGTCACTAAAGACCTAGAATTTTCACAATCATTTTAATGTTAAAATACATTTGTCGGGGACCCCCCAAAATCCAAAAATAAATTCTTATGGGGGGTCCCTAATGACTTATGGAGGGTCCGGGACCCCCCCAGACCCCCCTCATTTCGAACCCTGCACATAAGCCCTTAAAGCCCTGACCGGGCAAAGGAAGCTCGCGTCCTTTTCCTCATTAGAGACCGGCAGGGCAGACAGGGAAATCACCTGTGCCCTAAACGGTGTGCTGAGGGATTTAGGAACATACCCGTGCCTTGGTTTGAGTATGACTCTTGAGTCATTTGGCCCAAATTCCATACACGTCGCGTTCACTGAGAGCGCATGCAAGTCCCCTATATGCTTTACCAAAGCGAGAGCCAGAAGAAACACTATTTTGAAAGACAAGTGTTTGATATCTATTGATTGGATTGGCTCGAATCGGGCACCTTTCATGGCTTCCAAGACCGTAGAAAGGTCCCACATGGGGACTGAGGGAGGTCTGGGAGGATTCAGCCTCTTAGCTCCTTTAAAGAAGCGGATGACCAAGCGTCGGTTTAGTAAACGGTGCTATGGCCGCCACATAAACCTTGAGCATGGGTGGGGTTCTGCCCTTATCCAGTAGCTCTTGCAGGAAGGAGAGAACCTCCGTCACCCCACCGTCTGGGGGTGATATGCCACGAGCTGTGCACCAGCTAGAGAACACAGACCATTTCGAGGAATAGAGCCGTCTAGTAGACGGGGCTCTAGCCTGCGTGATTGTGTTTAACACTCCCACCGGGAGGTTAGCGGGTACCCGTTGATGGCCCACGCATGTAGGGACCAAAGCTCTGGGCGAGGATGCCAGATCGAGCCCTTGACCTGAGAGAGGAGGTCCCTCCTCACTGGTATCGGCCATGGGGCAGTGCTTGTCAGCTGCATCAGAACTGGGAACCAAGCCTGGTTCTTCCAGAGCGGAGCCACAAGTAGCACTGAGCATCCGGTTTCCCTGATTCGCTCTAATACCTGGGGCAGCTCTGAGGCGCTCTGTCAGCCTGTAAAGGTTTCGTGACCTGATACCTCCTTGGCTATTTATATAGGCCACCACCGACATGTTGTCCGAACGGACCAAGACGTGGTGTCCTTTTATCTGGGGACAAAAGCGCCTCAACGCGTTGTCGACTGCCATCATCTCCAGGCAGTTTATTTGTAGGAGCTTTTCCCGTTCTGACCACTGGCCGAAGAACGGTCTGCCCTCGAGCAGCGCTCCCCATCCCGAGGTGGAGGCGTCCATAGACACCACCTTTACACTCGAGGAAGTCCCTAGGCTTACACCTGACCAGTACCAGTCGTTCGCTCTCCAAGGTTTCAGAGCTGAGACGCATTTCTGATCGACCTTGAGGCGAAAAAGACTGGAGGTCCACGCTCGACGCGGTACTCGCGCTTTTAGCCAGAACTGCAGTGGGCGCATGCGAAGCAGACCTATCTGGAGTACTGATGAGACCCATGAGCCATGAGACCCAGCATCCTCTGAAACTTTCTGAGCGGGACTATAGTGCCGCGGCGGAAGGATTCCGTCATGCGCTGAATGTTCAGTCTGCGCTGTGGCGATAGCTGTGCTGTCATAGACAGCGAGTCCAGTTCTGTGCCCAGAAAAGATACTCTCTGACTGGGAGACAGTGATCTCTTCGCCCAATTGACTTTGAGACCAAGATTCTCGAGATGTTCGAGTAGTATGGTCCTGTGTTCTATGAGCTCTGAGTGTGATCGAGCTAGAATCAGCCAATCGTCCAAGTAATTCAGAACTTGCATGCCCTGAAGTTTCATGGGTGCAAGAGCCGCGTCCATGCACATCGTGAATGTACGGGGTGCTAGGGACAGGCCAAACGGCAGGACTGTGTATTGATATGCCTGGCCCTCGAAGGCGAATCTCAAAAATCGCCTGTGACGTGACGCTATTTGTATTTGGAAATACACGTCCTTCAGATCTATTGACATAAACCAGTCCCCTGGGCGAATTTGCGAGAGGGTTTTCCTGGTTGTGAGCATTCTGAACCGGCGTTTTGAAAGCACTTTGTTCAGCTGTCTTAGATCTAGAATGGGTCTGAGACCCCCGTCTTTTTTCGGTACCAGAAAATATCTGCTGTATAGACCCCCTTCGCTCTGAGCTTGAGATAAAGGCTCTATGGCCCCTTTGCTCAATAGTTTCGCTATTTCGGCTCAAAGTAGATGTGCTACTTCCCTTTTCACCGTAGTTTCGATTCGTGCCGCGTAACGGCGGGGGCATCGAGCGAACTGTAGCGATTAGCCTCTTTTAATAATTTTCAGCACCCATTCTGATACCCCGGGGAGCTTTGCCCATGCACTTGCATGAATAGCTAGGGGTTGAATGAAATCTGGGCTCTGGTCGCGACAAGGTGGCGACCGGAGAGCTTTTGTATGCTGTAACAGATGCCATGCTTGCAGCGTTCGAGGCGGGGGGCGCGCTGATCACAGCGGGCAGCCTGCCCGCGCTCGACTCTCCTATGGCGGCTTGCTGATAGAGAGTGAGCGGGGCTAGCCCTGTGGGGCTTGTCATGTCTGTGAGTGAATGTGGCCGTGGGACAGCGGGCACATTTACTACACTGAAAACACTGTCTGCTTGAGCTGACTGTATGTGCGTTGGTTTCGTTTTTACAGAAACCGTGAGACATGCAGTGTGTAGTGTTTGTGGGCACTGGGTCGTGGGCACATTCACTACATTTAATGCACAATCGACATGAGCCGATTTTATGTGTGCGAGCCCTGGGGTGTAGCGGGCTGTGCTTGTGTGTAGGGATGAGCACTGGACTGTGGGCATTTTTACTACACTCATAGCACCATCGGCCACGGCCGGAATACCAGAAAATACACTCTTTATGGGATTTATCTGGGTCGCCGTAAAAACGGCATTTGTGTGCAGGCAAACGGGCTGTGGTACCGGCTTGTTTACTGCAGAATACACTGGAACAGTCGCATTTTCTGGAACTGAACGATCGAGAAGTTTTGTTGGAAGTCTGGCCGCAGCGGGACTTGAACACCGTCGTTTTCCTAGGTGAGCTAGGAAGACTTTGAGGCCTCTGGCTTTACCTCGATCTTAGGCCGGGCCCCAAGCGGAGGGGGCCGGCGGCCAGTAGAGCGAGAGCGTGGTCTCGGGTCCCGGGCCTGTCGACGCTGCGAAGCGGCGGCGGTGGGCGGAGGCTGTGGCTGGGTGCTCTGAGCAGACGGCTGTTTAGAGCAACCTGCTGTGGAACTGGAGCGCTTAGGCAGAAAGTGCTTCATGGCCTGAGACGTTTTCTGCACCTCAGCGAATCTATTCGCGAAATCCTTGACGGATGATCCAAAGAGGCCGGCAGGGGAGATGGGGGCGTCGAGGAACGTGGTGCACTCCGAGTCCGACATCTCTGAGAGCGTGAGCCATAAGTGTCTCTCCACCACGGTGAGAGAGGCCATGCTCCGCCCTATGGCCTGTGCAGCAGACTTAGTGGTGCGAAGAGCTAGGTCCGTTGCGCTCCTCAGGTCCGGCACGCTGATAGCTTTCGGTCCTTCCTCATCCAGTTTACGGAGAAGGTTGGCCTGTAAGATTTGCAGGATGGCCATGGAATGCAATGCAGATACAGCCTGCCCAGCGGCGGTGTAAGCGCGTCCAGCAGAGGGCGGGCAAAGATGGGCCGCTACAGCTTCTTCCACGGGGGGAAGGGAATGGTATCCCCTGTCTTTAGCACCGTCCACCATGGAGAATGCAGCTGAGACTGAGGTACGCACTCTGGCTGAGAAGGGGGTGTTCCAAGATTTAGCGACTTCTTCGTGAAGCTCAGGAAGAAAAGGCGCGGGTCTCGAGGGCGGTGAAGCGCGGTCCCCTTGCAGGAAGCATCCATCCAGCCGGTTGTGCGCAGGCTCCAGGGGCTTAGACCACTCAAGGCCGAGGCTCGCTACGGCCTGCGCGAGCAGAAGCATGAGCTCTGCTTCAACACTAGCTCTTTTACCAGAAGGCTGGTGAACAGAGGGGGCGAGATCCACAGAGCTCGACCAGTCCTCACTGCCCGACGCCAGAAGAGAGCAGGTATCATCCTCCAAAAACACGGCTTCGCCGTCGTCATCCATGACGGAAGCGGCGGCAGACGGCGGCCGCTGTCCGGCAGTAAGGGACTCGGGCGAAGCAGGCTGCGAAGCTGGCGGGCGAACCGGCTAGCTTTCGCAGGTTGGAGGAGGTTCCGGGACCCGCTGAGCACGGCGCTTTTTACGGCGCGGCACCGCAGCGGGCGGAGGTGCAGTCTCGGTGAAAGATGCCAGGCGAGTCCTCAGAGTCACCATGGGCAATAGCTCACAATGAGGGCAGCCGCGCGAGAGCTGCGTGATCCTTACCCAGGCAGGAAACGCAGATGACATGGCGGTCCCCGTCGCTCAGTGGAGCTCTACACGAGCCACAGAAGGTACGAGACATCTTGACAAAGACGCTCGGCTCTTTTAGCAGAGAGTGTGAGTCGCAGCGGCGAACACACACTTAGCAGAGAAAAAGAGATGAAAAATCAGATTCTATCAGCCTGTCGAGCTGTATTTATAGGCCCAAGCCACGCCCGTTTCGGCGGGACATGACGCAGTGGGCGCGAAGCACCCTCATTGGATCTGACGTCACGAGGGGCCTCTCTCGATAGGCTGCTGCAGTTGCCGCAGGGCAGCCAATAGGCGCGCGAGCCGTCTTGCCTAGATCTGCATGCTGCCGCAACGCGTTTTACATTATTTCAAAATTAAGGATAATTTTTGGCCTCAATATCTCGCGGAAAAGGGATTTTCCCCTAGCGTAAGATATTACGCAGTACGAGAGACCTCTCGTAAGAGAACTATATAGATATTATTAGCATGATATTGATTACAAAACGAGCTTGAATCAGATAGGGATCCCCTAGCACTCTCAGTAACCTCTGAGAAACCCGTTCAAGAACACAATGAGAACAAACCATCATGCATAAAATAGGAAAACAACATCTGAAAAATACATACAATACTATGATCTTCATGAAGTAAGTCACAGAACTGTGACTATTAGTGAACAACTGAACATGCAAGCATTGTTAGATAACACATTTTTCTCAGACGGGTCAAAATCACCATAAAGTGCCTTTGAGACTTCACGATTTCCCAAAAAAAATCTGAGATTTTCCATTTAACTTCATATGTGTTGTATTAAGGAGACATTAGGCTGTTAGAAATGCATATTGGTCAAGCTCCAGCACTTTTTATAAATTAACTGCAAGCTGACAATATACGAGCAAACCATAAAATATGTCCACCCTGTCATGGACAAATTCATAGTAGAATAAATAAATTTTCATTGCATAGTGATTATAAAATGTAGATCTGTGGAAAGATAATGTGTCCCTTTCCCAACAAAACATTTTAGTTAATGGTAAAAGTATTTTGATAATAATGAAGTTACTGCTTAAATATGTATTGCCCAATAAAATATGCGATAGTTGCACATTCTATTCTAAATAAAATCTAACAACAAAGATATTTAGTCAAACTTTAAAACAATACTAACCTGCCCTCATTTGTTTATTAAGAAATCACACACAAGGTTTTGGTAACTTGTTAAAATAATTAGTTTATTTTCATCATAAAAGTTGAAAATGACAGGGTGGACAACAAAGTGACAGGGTGGAACTTGGCATGACAGGGTGGACAAATGCTTTAATGGGTGAACTAGAACGGGGGAACATTAGAAAAACAACAGGAACTTCAAGAAACCCTTAACCAATATAGAAGAAGGAGGGGTCTGGCTCAGACTGATTTTCAGGAGTTGCAAATGTCCACCCTGTCATGAACCATGTCCACCCTGTCATGGAACAGGGTGGACATTTTTTGGCTAAAGTTAGTATTTAATGAGCACATGGTGTACAGCAGTTATCAAAGTGATTCACTGTTGAAGATGACTGTGCACTGTTTAAAATGTATATTTAGAATTTCTGAAAAGTTTTTATATTAACTAATATTTCACAATGACAGGGTGGACATGTTAAGCTTGACAACACGCAACTACAAACACAATATGATGAAAATTAGGAAATATAAGTGTAGATACTTACTGTGTGTGTTGCAGATGTTTTAACATCCACTGAAGAAAGACCAAATGGGGGAGGGGATGTCACTGAGTACATCAGTTGGTTTCTTAAAGGGGCGTTTACCCCATAATGACAGGGTGGACAGCAATTTCAGGGACACATGCAAACTGCTTAATATTATTATGAACATAAAATATAAATAATCAAAATGACTTGTTTTATTAAATAGCTTGCTGAGGACAATACGTACATTAAAAAAGTATTTTAATTTTATGTAATTTAACCACTTTTTACACTCACTGAATTTAGCTGAGCAGCGTGTGGGACATGCCAAAATCGCATACATCCAATCAAAGAAAATGGTATAAAATCAGAAAAACACATTTCAAGAGACGGATCATTGTTCTTGTATGTGTGTAAGTGTTTGGCCATTTATAATACAACCTCAGAATTTCATTATTTTGCATTATGTTCATGATGACTGAGCGATTCTGATGAGGACACCAAAGGCACTTTATAGTGATATTGACCCAGACCATAAGCTGTCACAATGAAACAAAGGTGTTTAAATCTGAAATCATCACTAATGCAAAAAAGGTCTGAGAAACCTGAAGTACATTAGAACAAGTACAAACCTTCATACAGTTGAAAAAACAGCTCCAACTGAACAATCCCTGAAATGAGATGATCGTGCAGTGTAGACAGGTCATATGAACGTGACCTTCTCTGAACAAAATCAGTAAGCTGGATTTGATTGTTGGCGATTTGGCATGATCTTGGATTGTTTGGTTCTTCGACGCTCATCCTGGACTTGCTGTCATAGCAACATGTGCGCAAACTTAAACCTGCTCGGGAGCAGGCTTATTTCATGTTAACAGGATTAGATCCCGGCTTCATAAGCGGAGCTGATACGGGAAGTCCAGCGCAGCGCGATAGTGCACTTTCTGAAATATATTTTTTTTCTCGTGATTCGTGAGATTGTCGTTTTTTGTCGCTTTTATGTTTAAAAAACAGTTTTAGTTTTTTTTGTGGCATTTCCAAGCCACTTAAAGGGATAGTTCACCCAAAAATGAAAATTCTGTCATCATTTACTCTCCCTCAAGTTGTTCCAAACCTGTATGATTTCCTTTCTTCTGCTGAACACAAATGAAGATATTTTGAAGAAAGTCGGTAACCAAACGACTGATGGACCCCATTGACTTCCATAGTAGGAAAAAAAATACTATGGATGTCAATGGGGACCAGCAACTGTTTAATTAACAACCTTCTTTAAAATATCTTCTTTTGTGTTCAGCAGAAGAAAGGAAATCATACAGGTTTGGAACAACTTGAGGGAGAGTAAATGATGACAGAATTTTCATTTTTGGGTGAAATTTTTCATTTTTAAGACCCAATGTTGTAAAGCAGGTTTTTTTTTTTTTTTTTTTTTAGGCTATCATAATTTATTATGAAGATCATCATGACCATGCCGATTACAGATATGTCACTCAGGCTTCACTAACGTGATTGGTACCATAGACTATAGGCTACCATAGACTGCATTCAAGGCCTCAATGAAGGGGATTATGTGAACAGAAAGGGGGTTCACAATGTAAATGTGCAGCCCACTATTGTGATTCTTAATATTCCAGATTAGTAATATTATATCAAATAAAAAAAGGTAGTTGACTAAAATCTTCCATATCACAAATGTGAAAGCAAAATGGCCAGGATCTGTGCATGACTTAAGCATTTTCAGAGATTCACATTTATGCACATTATTTGAAAGTGGTAAGGAAAGTTCCACAATTAAATATCAAGCTCACTGTATTACATACACTTATGCTGATCCTAACAGAACTGCATTTTTCATAGGTGATTATGACATATTCCTGCCTGCAGACAGGTGTTTTATGACCCCATTCCCTGACCCAAACCAGTTACAATGCAGCTCTAGCCAGGACAAGGGCACACAATGAAATGAACTTTGGCTAACTAAAGGGAAGATTTCAGTGTCTGAAAAGTCTGAGGGTTGCACACCTGACAGGGCCTGTGACATAGTTGCATGTGCCATATTACACAACATGGCCAAAAAAAAAAACAAACAAAAAAAAAACACTTTTCATTAAATGTTTAATAAAAGACAAATATGCTTAGCTCCTTGAGTTTTATTTCAATTGTTCTTTGTAAAGAAAAGCCAGTGGTCAAGTGCCTGCAACAAGAGATATTAGACACATGCCTCACGCAACAAATAAAAAGGAAAAGTTGGCTATACACTGCCCACCTATAGGCCTATGTGTCCTCTGTCTGTGCAGACTCTTCTGTAGGCCTTTCTGTAGATGTGGAATCCTGCAACTTATATTGCAGCCATAAAGCATACAAGTATAAATTAAGTAAAGTTATTTATGCACTTGCAGGTAGGCTAGTTCCTCCATATGACAGTTATCTGAGAGGGTTTATTCACTGTCCAGTGCAATGGAAACAAATGGACATTACAAAGTCTTATACTTTCTTTCCTTTGGAAAGTTAGAAAATGTCCACTTACTGCACATATTTCAGCCACCACTTTCTTGGGAACAGATACAAGTGTTATTATGTAAAAGTGCACAAAAGAGGAAAACACAATGTCATTACAATGAACTACACTCGGGAAAAATGTGATCAATAACTCATGGCAAAATATTTTTACATTAACATAAGTTGATCAGTTTTCACTTTCACAAGTCAAAGCAATTCATCATTACTCAAGATTTAACAGCTGAAATGACTATACGGCCTTAATTTAATGCAGCAAAAATTATTTTACAGTGTAGGCTACTAAGATCTTTTCTATTTTTTTCTCAGCCTTTTCCTTGGTTGCTTTTATAAACAGAACACCATTTATTTAACAGTACCTTTTATAAAAGAGACTATAATTTAACTAAAAATTACCATTATGTAGAATATTTTTGTACTTAACTTTTATTTGTTCCCGTGTTCTAGTATGGTGACTGACATTACAATGCACAACGTAATAATGCAATTATTAAAATACAAAAATATAGGCTAATAAGTGATAAAAACATCTAACATGGCCACTTCTAACGGATTTAAATTGTCTGCTACTTTTTGCCAGCCCTCTCTCTTGGCTTTTGCAGACTTTGAGGTGTTCCCTGGCATTTTGATTAAACATTAAAATTCTGAATAAACTTCGACTATTAGTTCTTGCTCTGCGGAGGAGAAAAACTGAGCGCACTCTTTGGCCACGCTGAACAGCCAATAGCAGCGTTGCTGATCAATGTTTCTACTATCGATACATATCCCCTTTTAACCAGCGCATGAACGCGCAATTATCTCAGATAACTCAATCCAGCGATACTAATCATATCCGGAAAGTGTGTTCGAAGAACCGAGTTAGCCAGATCATGATTCGCACGATGATATCATCCTGGATGTGTCATTTGATCTCGGATGTAATAAGCAACGTACGAAGAACGGGCCCCTGGTGTCCAAATCGGAATCACAAGGGCATCTTTCAAGTAAGCATCATCCTGACATGAATTAGAACGTTTTAGTGAACACATCATAACAGCATGCATAATAGGGATTAGAACAACATGTACTTACAGGTAGACTCACAAATGGATCACAGTTGTTTGGTGGCAGCCATGTTGGTACAACATAAAGATTGGCTACATAAATGTTCTTGCCCTGCAGGGTATTGTGTGTAGAAGGTGCCATTCAAAATATGTACTGTCAACTCAACTATTGTAATATTGTATAAAATGAATATTGTACAACTTGAAGGTATTTCTAAGTAACTAAATATATAATTGAAATACCTTTGAGCGTGCAATGCTTTCAAGCAATTGAAAACAACTATTTCCAATCTGAAAAAAAGTATATAAATACAACATTAATTATAAATCCATGTTACAACAAATATATAAAGCAATATAAAACAGCTGTAATCTTACCGTTGACTCCATGTCTCTGTTAAAGCCCAGTGTCCAAAGCATTCGTTGTTCGAACGATCAGCTCCTCTCCTGGTCTCTCAATGTCCAGTATGTAGTTTAGCTATTAATAACAACAAAAAAGGTTTCAACATTAAAAATCCCACAGTTAAACAGAGCTGTATTAATGATTTATTGAAACTAACTAGTTCTTTTTGAGCTGGATGATTTCCCAAAGTCCATGATGCTCGACCGGCTGAAATATTTTCACACTTGGTGAATGCTTCACATTGAGGTCCACAGTCTTCTGCATATGTAAAAAAAAAAAACAGTATTAGCAAAAAGGCAAAAAACATTTAAAGTCACAAGGAGAAAAAAAATTCCCTCACTAATGTCCCGTTTTATGTGATGTGGATGTTGCCTGACGGTTTCTCTTTCACTGGCTTGTGGGGCTGTGAAAAGCAGGGTAAAACAAGGTTACTATTGTAAAGTTACTCAAAATATCATGGTTTATAAAAGAAAGCAGTGCAGCATAACTATTGGCTACTGACCTAGAATAGCTTGTCCTAAGTCAGACAGGATGATATCTTCAATTCCATGAGGTCTGTGACCAAGTTGCAGCTGTACTTCCAGAAGCTTCTGGTTTGTGGATGTGTTCTTATGATGAATGATGTTGCGCATCATAAAGATATGTGTTGATGGTGCCATGTTGTTGAGGAAATAGTTGCTTTTTCGCAAGCTTGCAAAAAACTGTTCCGCTATTTGACTATTTAGCCAACCCTGTAGCTCTGGGACCAGGCTGATTCTTCTGAGTACTTCCTGGGGGTCTTTTGTGTTCGATTCATGAAGTTTGTCATATAACACGTAGTGCTTAGATGATCCAGTGATGGGATGGCATTTGATATTCAAATTGTCTGTCTTCTCAAACAACCAAGGAAGAAAGACGTTTAATTTGCCCTGCTTTGCTGAGCTGATGTTGTCTGGTGTTGGCTCAGCTAGTCTCCCTTCATGGGGTTGAAATGGAATAGCAGTGGGTACACGCAAATTACCATGTGTGGCCAAGCCTCGCGCAAAGTCATAGACACTAACATTAGGAATGTGCTTCCATGACAACAACAGGTCCGCAAAATCTCTGGGACTTTCGGCTCTCAAATTGAACTTTATACTATACACCACACCATGTGGGCATAGGATAACTGACCAGCCACCTGGAAAAGCCATAATAAAAACATGTAAAATTATCATCTCATTAAAGTAATATGCCCACCTGATGCTCCCCAGATTTTCTGGAACATTTTGTCATATGACTGCCTGTTCTGCATCTCCGCTCTTAATCTTGAAACTAGATCCATGCGAGAACCTTTAGAGTCAATATTACAGGCTTTGCATAGATTTCGGACAACACCGACCTGTTAAATAATGCAAGCACATTGTCAGAACAATCCTTTTGTCTCAAAGATCACATGATTCAACTGAAGTTGAATTTTATGAAGATTTCTACCTTCTGCTTCATCAGCTCATCCACAAGACGGTCTTCTGAGACATTCATCATTTGAGCTTCAGCTGATGTGACCTTTGCTGTAACAACTTTGGCGTATTCTGTATTCAATACAGTGTTATCCTTCCTAGTCTTGCTTCCAATCCATGGAGCCCACCTTTCATAGCTAGGTTGCACAGCAAATGGATTTTTGGCCTGGCCTGATGCACATGCACACATTTATTACTCTACATAATATGAAAACTTAAGCATTTCAGAGGAAAAATTATTTGATCAAAATTCAATAAACCATTCCCAGAAGAGACCATAACAAAGAGGAATTTATTGTTGGTTTAAAAGAAACACACAAAAAAACACTTACTGGGGACAAATCCTCGAGCAATCATCTCAAGATTAACTGATTTCCAGAAATCCTCAATGTCAACTTCCCCTCTAAAATCAGGTGGAGGCTCTTTGAGGTCACTCACTTACAAAATTGAAACAAACAAAAAAGTGAGACAGACAGATAGATAGTCGGTTGTTCGGTCGTACGGGCGGATAGATAGTATTTCAAGAAAAGTACTTTTACATTTCATTACACTGGTTACTATATTGAAGAAAACAAACTCTTACCTGACATACTAAAAACACCCTTCTTGTGCAAGTCCATGATAACCATAGGAGGATGGTAGCCACAGTTAAAGGAGAACTCCGGTCAATTTTAACATTGAGCTCATTTTTTTGTAAATTTGGAGTGCTGTCAGTACAGAGAACAACGACAAAAATCGGTGTTGCCTACACCGTGTTATCCTCTTTTTAAAATTTGCACCCTGTTGACTTAAATGGGGCAAGTTTTAAACCTGCTTTTAGCCTCTTAACCCCCTGAGGTCGGCTATCGCGCCGGCGCGATAGGCTCGTTTTTTTCCGTATGAGTGCAAAAAAAATAAAAAAAAATAAAAATAATTTTTATCTTATATGCTTGTGTTATACATCAATCGATCCTGTTTAGTGTGTATTTTTTTTTGTGTATGCTCATAATAAAAACAAAGTGTTGTGCTTTTCGCCAAATAAAGAAAAATAAACATGATGCGAGTTCTTCCTCCTCTCCGTCAGTGAAGTCAATTCTGAAACGCGTCCGAAAATGAACTGTAACTCAGCGAATACTCAGTCAAACAGGCATACAGTCACACAGGCATGAAGCTTGAATTCTCTTCTTTTAAATGAAGTAATTTTTATAAAAACAAATATTCACAGTTTATGTAATATGTATGCAAAGAGAGAGATGTCAGTCGTTCTCATCTCAGCTAATTAAGTTTTAATGTGCTCCGCCCACGGAGAGCGCGCGCTATTCAAACGCAAATGTGAGGCGATCCAAACAAACCTGTGAAACGCCCACATCAGCTGGATAACACACACCGCGAGTTCACTTTCAGACTTATGTACTTTACGATGCTGTGAGGAATAATACTATCTTGATAATAATCCTGCAAAAATTTACCTCAGAAGTTCTGGAAGTATCATTTCGAGGAGCAAACGGATCCCGCTGAGGAATAGGTCAGTTCTATTTGCTTTGTTCTAATCTGAATGAATGAACGCACAGATGCGTGCTGTTGTGGAGCTACTACAGCTGGCAAAAATACTGTTTAAATATGAATCGCGTTACTATGAATGAATGAACGCACAGATGCGCGCTGTTGTGGAGCTACTACAGCTGGCAAAAATACTGTTTTAATATGAATCGCGAATACAAAGAAAGATTACACTGGAAATATTGTTACAATTTTAAATGTTGTTGTAATTGTATAACCTTAAAAAAAAAAAAAAAAAAAATATATATATATATATATATATATAAGGATAGATGTAAACAAAATCTTAAAAGGTCATTATAAGCCTTCTCTTTAAATAATTTTATTATGCTTTATTAGTGACACATTTGGGAAGAGAATATATTCCAAATCTGAAAATACAGTATGAGAACAATTAACTGCACAATTACTAGAAATGTTTACCTTGGATATTGTACAATTTGCAAGCAAAATTTGTGGAAAAAAACAACAAACCAGTTATATATTGTCCTTGCATTCTTGTGGCTCAGTCACACACCTGAATGAAAGGCTCATTACGTATGCAGCCTCATTATGCGGGCCCCATTGTCTCTGCAGGTGTGAATCACGCCCACCCGCATATGGCCTTTCCAAACAAAAAGTGTTTTACAAGATTTAAATCAATGTATTGTGTTATGTGAATGATTAGGCAGGATGATTTTCACATAATTTTGAAGAAAAAATTCTAGGCAACGTCATCCATTAGTCAAAAGTCTTATTTACATATATTTAGAATGTGTTTTATGGCCTTATTTCAGAAACTTTAGTTTTTTTTTTTTTGAAAAAACCATGCATAAACATTATTCTATCAAAAATACAAACATGTACATGCAAGTTGTTCACATATTATGGTAGCCCTGTTTGTGCTAAATAGAGTGAATTTACACCTTTGCCATTAATATGTTTATAAGCAACTGAAAAAAGCACAAATGTCAGGGCATGTCAGAACATCTCAAGGACCCCAAAAACCCCTCAGACCCCAGAGGGTTAACATCCTTGATGTGTCATTACAAGTGTCCAGCCATGTTGAGTGATTCCTTCAGAGTGAACACGGTGAATCTGACTGCAGTAGATGTAAAAGATATTAATAAAAGTGATGTTAATTCAGCCAGCGCACAGTTCTCCTTTAACACAAGAATACAAGTATTCGGTATCTGTCAAGGCCTCAAAATGACTGTAACCATGAATTATGGTGTCTCTGTTGGGGTATTTTATTTTCCGGAGGCGCTCCAAAGTATCAATAGCCCTGGAAACTGATTGGAATAGACTGGTTCTGGAATAGACATAACAGGAATGGGTCAACAATTTTTTTTATAGCTTAATTATTGGATAGATATGTGTATCATTAAACACTATGCAATAAAGACAAACCTGTAAACTGTGTCTTAGGTACAGACACAGTTCGAGACTCAGAAGCACATGATCATTAAAATTGTGGAGACCATCCTGCCATTCCTGGTACCTATAAATCATATTACACCCTGGGCATCTTCTGGTGTAAGTAGAGATGTCAAAAAAAAAAAAAAAAGAGTATGTGCAAGTAACATTCATGAATGATTATGATACAATCTAATATGACTAGTGAACATACATTTTTGAATGTTGAACTTACTGTCAATGACACTTTCCATGGTGACAATTTTAGCTTTTGCAGTAATCAGCAGTGGCATGTCAAGTGCAGTTTCACCACTGCAGATCATACACGTTGTTTCAACTGGAAGATAAGTTGATGGAAATTCCTTTGATTTGGTTGCTGCTTCTGGAAGATTAGCTGGGATTTTCTTCTTGTTATGTAAGGGATAATGTATAGAGAGGCGGTCGTTATAGCGAATAACAACCCCGACAGGCTGAACGGGACCCCGACGCGAAGCGGAGGGGTCTTGAATCAGCCTGAAGGGGTTGTTATCCGCTATAACGACCGCCTCTCTATACATTATCCCGCTTATTACATGGCTACCTACAAAATAAATAAATAATTTGCCACGAATTATTGATTTAAAAAGGAGTTTATTGATTTAAAAACGATTGTATTGCTTCCGCTAAAGAAAATAGTCCGTTCCGCGTCCATAGCAACGCGCTGTTTTTCATGGCAACGGTCTGTTATACTTCGCATTCTACATTGGAATTCAGCCAAGCCATGTAATAAATATATTTATACTACAGGGCCGTTGAATGCTTGAATCTGATTGGTTGACAAACGTTCTAAGGTGTGCATTATTTTCAGGGAAACGCACGGCTAAAGTAGTTCCAGGCAGGTCTTGACCGCATTACAGTTCCATATCACTTCGCGTAGTTAACTGTAATAACGGAAAATAGGATACAATTCATAACAAGAAAAAAACATGCAGCCCCATGCGCTTGATCTGCAATTTTCAATGTCTAGCTTCACAATCAATAGAAACATGCAGTTTAATTTTAATAAATAAAGTATATAGTCCTATCTATATTATAATCAATAGAAAATTCAACTGAATATAGGCTAAATAAATGGATAGTCCGGATTTTTATTGCAGATAATAACAAATATATAATTATTGATAGGCCTACTTGTTAAAATGGCTTTGTGTTTCATTTATTTGGCTATAGTCTACTGTCATCTGTCAATGAAAAAAAAGAAGAATGAACGAATTAATTAAAACTAATTAAATTAATAAATAAATAATAATATTGACGCAAATGCTTTTCTGTCTCATTATTGCAACATCTCTCTCTCTAATAACTGCATTAATAACTGGGGACACACTTTAAGGCCGGTTATGAATGTAATTTGATACGTATGACTTATTATGCCCAAACGCGTGTTCAGCGCGTTCAGTCTGTGTTCAGAGTCGGTGTTTAAAATCTGCTGCAGTCGATGAATACAGTCAGAGAATGTGTCAGCTAGTCGTGTGTCCCAGCATTAGTCTACTATCAGTGGCTCAAACCTCCGTTACTAACTCTAAAATGACGTTTTGGAATTAGCAACGGAGGCATTGCTCCGCTTCGCGTCGTGACCGCATTACCACCTCGGGTGTGCATTATTTTTCTAATAATTCAACGGCCTGTCGTCAATCATTCCTTACATATTCCACAGTGCTTTGAAGGTCAATTGGGTAAGTGAAGATGTGCTCTTCTGAGGGCTGGAGACCCAAGGCGTCACTTGATTTAGAATCTTTGTGTGTTGTGAACAAGTTCTTATTTGTTTGGAATAAGTGCCATTTGGCTATGTTTTTCTGAGGGCAAGACATTCGTGGCTTTGCACATGGGCAGTGCCAAGTACTTGCAGTTGAATTGTATGTTACCATTACTCTCCCAAGGCGATTATAGTGATGAACAGTAGGCTCATGTATGGAGAGAGTGATTTGGTTTTGAGATTCACCTAATGCCACCAACACTGAAAATGGAGCATGAGCTGTCTGAGCTATTTTTTGTCTTTTCAAACAAACTGCCTTCTTTGACTCTCCTATGAATTTAATCTCATCAAGGATTCTTGGTTCCAGGTGCTCCTCAAATGCTCTCTCAAAACAATAATCCAGTGAACGAAGGTGTTCACAGAGACTAAACGTGTTTCCACTCTGGTGAGCAAGTAGCTGGTACTGGTGACACTCCTCCAACTCACATCTAACATAATGAGCTTTGCCCCACGTCTTCCTCTGAACATGAACTGGTATAGTGAAACCATGACCACTTCTTTGAGCTGCTGACAGTCCATTTGAGGGATCAACAGACACACTGGAAAGATGCGAGTGCAATGTAATATCTTTCGAATGTTCAGTATGTTTTCTGTTAATGTGGATTATCAAGTTATTTTTTAGCACAGTGACGGAACAATGTGGGCATTTAATCACATTTTGCATTTTTGGGGTGTTGATGTTGCTGATGTTGAGGACAAATAAACCACCGCAGGTGTCGCTGTAGATGGCAGTGAGGACAGTGCAGCTGATGTTGAGGACAAATTAACTACCGCAGGTGTCGCTGTAGATGGCAGTGAGGACAGTGCAGCTGATGTTGAGGACAAATTAACCACCGCAGGTGTCGCTGTAGATGGCAGTGAGGACAGTACAGCTGATGTTGAGGACAAATTAACCACCGCAAGTGTCGCTGTAGATGGCAGTGAGGACAGTGCAGCTGATGTTGAGGACAAATTAACCAGCGCAGGTGTCACTGTAGATGCTGATGTTGAGGGTAAATTAACCACTCCAGCTGAAGTTTTAGAGGATTGAAGGGGTACATTTGATGAGCATATTTTTAAGTGAGCTTCCATAACATATCTCCTCAGAACAGTTTTGCTGCAGTTGGGACAATGGTAATGAGCCTCAATTCTGCAGGGCAAATGGCAACGACATATTATTTTGCCTGTAGATAAAGCACAGTATGAAAAACAATACCAATGCACCAATATAAAAACCATACAATTACAGTAGTCAACATTTGAAGTGGATCAAAAACTTTAATTAATGTCCTAAAACCACAACAATACCCGTTCTTGTCTTAGGACAATTTTGATTAACTTTTTTGATCCACTTCAAATGTTGACTACTGTTTATAAAACCCATCAATATATAACCCAAAAAGATTTACATATGTAAGGTAAAATTGGGGGAGTGTACATAAGATCGAAAGCGTAAATTAAATTTACATGCACAAGAAAAGCTTTGTTAAGGTGTAAATTGTGTTTCAAGCTTAAGAAAAAAAAAGTTTAAAACATTTACTGTTTACACTATTGGCTTTTTTTTTTTTACCAAATATGGACAAAAGCATTGCAAGTCTGTGAACAGCAATTTGCAAGTGAACACAACAGTTTAGAGAACTATTTCAGAGCAGTACCTTCTAGTGTTTATTTGAAGGAAAAATATGTACGAATGTGCTTGTGCACCTACAATTACAGTCCAATAGTGTAATGCACCTACCTTGGAAGACAACTGCTTTTTTAAAATGGGCTTCCCAGTGTAGCTTTATTTTTTTCAGGGTGGTTGGCTTCAAGGAAGGGCATAAACTGCAGTGGTATAGAGTGCAACATGATGTGCACTGTGGTACAAGGGGGGGTCCAGAAACTAAAATTATTGATTGGTGCACTGCATGATGCATCTGTAATGAAACCAATGATAATATTAATAATAGGATGTGTTCAGGAAATGACATCCAAATGTAATGAGCTAAACTGATATGCAAGGCCGAAACATGGACGAATATTGCTTGTATTTTACAATACGTATTTTACTAAAAATGTTTTCACCGTAAAAAAAAAAAGAAAAAAAAAACAACAGTTAACACGGTGTAAACTACAGTGGTTTCAACGTGCAAGCCATGGAAAGGCAGTTTATATACCACTCTATTAAATAGTTTCATTTATGTATTTAAGACCATGCGTGGTTGGCTTGTTAGGCCTAATATACTGTATGTGTATATCAGAGATATATCAGAGACTCAAGTCATGTAAATGAACGTAAAACGCATTATCATATACTGAAAAGCATATTAATATATACTTACAGCAACGGATTTTAAACAACGCTGTTCTCAATCCGACACGAGGAGAAGGGCCACGCTATATGTGTCAATTGCAAGTGACGTCACTTGCAGTGGAAGCGCTGGTGTCTGAGCGTGCAGGTCTGAGAGTGCAAGTCTGAGAGTGCAAGTGCACGTCTGCAGCCAGACCCTTCTCAAGGACACAGCCTTGCTTCACGTCGCTTTTGATGTCAAATGGTTCGAACATGCTGCCATCGTACTGGATGGTTGCCTTCATACCAATCTATCTATCTATCTATCTATCTATCTATCTATCTATCTATTTATCTATCTATCTATCTATATGTGTGTGTATATATATATATATATATATATATATATATATATATATATATATATATATATATATATTAGGGCTGTCAAACGATTAATCGCGATTAATCGCATCCAAAATAAAAGTTTGTGTTTACATAATATATGTGTGTGTACGGTGTATAATTATTTTCTATATATAAATACACACACATGTGTGACCGGTCTCTGTCGGGACTCTGCGTTGTGTTAATGAAGGAGACCGGACAACAGAAATTTCACAGGCCGGATTTTATTCTGTATGAATAAAAATAAAAAATCACTGCAAGCTCAAGTCTGTGGCCTTCTCTCAATCAGCCTCTCTTCAGTCGCATTTACCGCGAACTGCACAACATTTTACTCATTTCACATATTTGGGTTTCTCAAACAAACAACTCAATATTGTTTAACATTTCATAAAAAGCATTTTACATAAATTAAAAACAATATAAACAGAAACATGAAAGTGAACATACCTGTATGAATAAAAATAAAAAATCACTGCAAGCTCAAGTCTGTGGCCTTCTCTCAATCAGCCTGTTAGTGAAAGGCATTATTTTAGCCAACAAAGCTTGCACACTCATGCTTACATTAATGAATTCTCTCTAACAATACATGCTTTAACTCATAACATAATTCACCCAAACTTTTCATACTTCATACATGTTTGAATACGATTAAAGTGCATTTGAGAACAAATTACATGTTATACTACATTAAACAAAACTCATTTCAAACTTTTCAGACAGAGCGTCAGTAAAACCCACCTCTCTTCAGTCGCATTTACCGCGAACTGAAGGAGAGCAACCGGAACCGGAACATGACAGAACATTGCAAAGACTCTTAAAGGAGCCACGCACCGTATTAAACAAAACTGAAAAACGACCGTGTAACCATAGAAATATGACATCTCAATTAATAGAAGAAGAATAATCAATATAAATCAATATTAGAAGAATAAATAAAATTCCAGAATACAAAATAATTAAAGAAATATAAGAAATGATAATAAGAAAGGGAGATTTTGAGTGAAATTAATTAATAAATATGACATCTGTTACATTCACCTCCCCTAATTTCACCAAAATTATGCATGTGCATAAAGAGGATTTACTAAAGAATCACAATGCAAAAATTCCAGTTACAGCAATGAAAGCTATCTGTCTTGACAGATACAGAGATATTTGAGGGTGATCAGGCCTCAAAACCACTTAGTAAAGTATGTTGCCAAATACACCATACCACACTTAACCTTTGCAACAAATCCTCATTCACATTATTCTCATATCACATGGCAAAAAAAAAAAAAAATGTATCCCAAAAAGAAATAATAAAAAAATATATATATAAAAAAAATGAACTTCCTACCCAATCACGGATATTAGAATAGGCTTAAAAGGGACTGTGACTTTTTCTGGAACCTGTTTGACAAACTTGGCATTTTAAATGGCTTTTGAGCCATGGTCTCAATAAGACGGTTGACTTTTTTTACTACTCTACCAGCCCGTGTTGTAATAGTGCCTTGCGCTTGTTCAGGACCTGGCATGGACACATCATCACATACAGGTAAGTCGGAGTCAGCGATACCTGAATTAGTCAAGTCAAATGTTGCCAATACATTGTCACAATCAGAAGTTCCTGTGCTCAATGTTTTTTCAGGGAGCATCTGGTTTTGGCTGTCTTGACCAGAATTAACACAGTAAGTATCATCACTTTTCTCTGTGTCCTGTTCCATTTGTACGTCAAATGTTTCTGAACTCTTTGAAACATCCTCATTCAATACTAATGAATGCGTTTCGTTTTTAGGATCTTCATCCTCCAAGGAATCAGTGGAGTTTGTTGATTGGCTCTCACACTCTGAATCGCTCGAGCCATCGGCAACCGTTGACTCACATGTTTCATCCTCAGGACATGTCACAGGTAAGAAACTGATGTCTAAGAGCATGTTTCGATGTATAACTTTAATGTGTCCTTTGTCATCCTTCACTTTGTATATGTGTGTCTGGGGATCATTATCCACAATGGTGTACACAGTAGGTTCCCATCTATCTGCCAACTTCCTTTTTCCTCTTTCTCCTTTATTGGCAATGAGCACTCTATCTCCATTGTTCAAATGTACTCCCTTGATCTTGCGGTTATACATCTTGGTCTGTTTCCTCTGTTCTAGTACAGCATGTTTTTGAGCAATTTCAGCTGCTTCGTGAAGATGAGACATTAAAGTGGCGACATAGCTGCTGTAATCAACAATCACTGGATCCTTCGATACTTGCTTGAACATTATGTCCACAGGTAATCGTGGGACACGGCCAAACATGAGTTGGAAAGGTGCGTAACCCGTCGTCTCATGTATTGTTGAGTTGTAAGCGAAGGTCAGGGTCTGAATTTGTTGTGGCCACTTATCCTTAGATCTCAGAGGCAAGGAGCGAAGCATACTTCCTAATGTTCGGTTGAACCGCTCTGTGATGCCATTTCCCATAGGATGATAGGCCGTTGTACGAGATTTGGAGACCCCAGAAAGTGCAAGCAGTTCAGCAATGAGCTCACTCTCAAAATTTGTTCCTTGATCCGTATGGATCCGCTCAGGAAACCCATACACACAGAACACATGGTCCCATATCTTCCGAGCAACTTGCTTAGCCGTCTGATTGATGCAAGGAAAGGCGTGTGCAAGTTTCGTAAAATGATCCGTCAGGACCAACACATCTACTGAACGCTGTTTGTTATCTTCTGCACTCCAAAAGTCAAGACAAACCAACTCCATAGGTGCAGAAGTCTGAATACTCTCCAGTGGAGCTCGAGCAGCTGGCTCAGGTGTTTTTGCCAGAATGCACCGCCTGCAACACTTCACATATTCTCTGATCTCACGCTCCATCTTGGGCCAGAAGAAGCGCTGTCTTGCCAAGTGAACTGTTCTAGCCTGTCCTTGGTGACCGGCAAGATCGTGAAGACCGTGTAAAGCTTTTTCTACCATGCACTGAGGCAGAACATACTGATGTCTTCTCTGTCTGCTTATAGGTTCCTTAGTCACCCTGTACAGAATCCCATCACACACTTTTAAGTGATCCCATTGCTTGACAAGGGTTAAAGCTCTATAGTCGAGTTTTTCCCTCTCTCTTCTTGAAGGGCGTCTTTTACGAAGCACGAAAGGGAGAACCTTGGAAATGGTAAGGTCGAGCTCTTGACTTCTTTCCAACTCTTCATGAGAGAACATAGGCAGAGGCTGTTCACCATGGCTAGTGTCTGCAATCTGCTGAACTAACTGCACCAGCTGAACTGCTCGTGTGACCGTCGCCATTTCCCAGTCATCTTGGACATGGCAAAGTGTCTTCACGGCAACTGGATCACATGACTGCACATGACAGCCCGATTGACATCCAACCTGATCACTTATCTTGTGGCAATCAACCTTCAGACGAAACACATCCTGTATCCCTTCTTCTCCTACAGCATCAGCTTCGGTAAGTAAGCGGTTGTAACTCTCATTCATGAGCCTATGACTAATTGATCTTGCAAATGGATCTCTGCTTAGGGCATCGGCCACAATGTTCTTGACTCCTGCGATATGTTTTATGTCGAAAGAATAAGGGGCTAACTTTGAAACCCACCTTTGTTCACAGGCATCGAGTTTCGGCTTAGTCATAATGTGCGTAAGTGGATTGTTGTCAGTCCAAACTGTGAAGGTGTGCCCCTTGAGCCAGTGACTGAACTTTTCGCACACACTCCACTTCAAAGCCAAAAACTCGAGCCTGTGTGCAGGGTACTTCTTCTGTGACACGGTTAGGGTCTTGCTGGCAAAGGCAATTGGCCGAGCTATTTCTTCCCCTGCTGGAACTTGGGATAGCACAGCACCTAAGCCATCCAGAGACGCGTCAATTGAAAGAATCAAAGGCCTGGAGAAATCAGGATGCGCAAGCACAGCACAGTTCAGCAACCTCTCCTTGAGTGTATTGAAAGCAATATTGCATTCCTCTGTCCAATCACTTGGATTCAGCTTTCTAAACGTGCCCACAGGCTTCCTAACTTTCGCTTTACTCCGTCTCTTCTGACCCGCAGTTAGAGCAAAGAGAGGCTTGGCGATCGAAGAACAATTAGGAATAAAGTGTTGATAATAGAAAATCATTCCTAAAAATGACTTGATTCTTCGTGCCGATGGAGTGCAACCATCCTCCTCCATAAGTTGCATTTTGGACATTTTGGATATAACATCCACCTTCGTGAAGTCCACAGAGACACCATGGCCAGAAATAGTATGGCCCAAGAACTTCACTGAATCACGCAAGAAATGACACTTTTTGGGACTCAGTTTCAAGTGATGTAACCTAAGCCGCTGAAAAACCATTTCAAGCCTGCTCAAGGCCTCATGCTCCGTGGGCGCAAACACAAGTAAATCGTCCAAATAGCACAGTAAGCTGGTAAAGTTCATATCTCCAAAAATGCTAAGCATCATCCGCATGAATGAAGCTGGACTGTTGCACAAGCCTTGTGGCATGCGGTTATACTCATGTAGTCCCATAGGAGTAATGAAAGCGGTGTATTTTTTGTCTTGTTCATGCATGGGCAAATTATAGAATCCAGAGGTTAAGTCCAAAGTGCTGAAGAAATTGTTACCTCCTAAAGCAGCAAGGCAGTCTGACTGATGAGGGAGTGGGTGAGCATCTTTGAGTGTTCTCGCATTAAGCCACCTGAAGTCTGTACAAATGCGGAGGCTTCCATCCTTTTTCCACACCAGTACTAATGGCGATGCATATTCGCTTACAGATTTTCTTATTATCTCTTGCTCCTCCATTTCGGTTAACACCTCGCGCAACTTCTGGTAGTGAGCAGGAGGGATCCTCCGATATGGCAACCGGAATGGCCTCTCGTCTGTAAGTCGGATGCGATGTTCAAATTCCTTAGCCTCACCACAGTCTAAGGGATGCTTAGAGAACACATCATTGTAATTCAACAACAACTGCACAAGTTTCTCTTTGGATGCTTCAGTAACTTTGCAGTGACTGATGTCAATTTCGCTTAACCCAACATCTTGCAATCTCAAATCTGAAGCACAACTTGGGGTAGCTTCCACCTCTGAACTACCTTCCTTTATCTTTCCAGTGCCCTGGAAAACTGGGAAATCTTCTACAGCCAGACAAGGTGAAACATCTGCCAATTTCCGATTCTTTCTTAACGTGACAGGTTGGTCAGACAAATTGGTTATCTTCATAGGTACCCACCTATCACCCCACATAGATGTTATCACACGAGCTACCATGATGTTTCTTGGCATAGTCTTGGAGGCAGTTGGTTCAACGAGAATGGTGCTCCCAAGGGACAATGGAGTGTTGCTGGGCAGTCTTCCCCACACTAAATGCTCTTGGTTAGCAGCAAGAGTGACAGCATGATGGAGCTTAACTGTTCCGATTTTGCTAGGGATCTCATCATGTCGCCAGCGTGTGAGATTTGACATAACATCCAAAAAGTGTTCACCGTCCGGTGATAACTGTGTAGCACGTTGCGATATGAAGTCCCAATACTCATCTGTGTTCTTCATTCTGTTCACAACATGTTTAATCAAGTTGGAGCCAAGAATTAAATCATCATGTTGTCCTGGGACAACGAGAACTGGAACTCGACAGCTGATGCCATACACTTTCATACTAACTTCGTACAAACTTTTTGGCTGTGCGGTCCTACCCCCAACACCGACAAGAACGATATTCTCGGGTAGTGATTTCTTGTCCAAGACAGCATTTTCAGCCAACAACTTTTGTTCAGCTGTCTCACTGAGGGTACAAGACATGGAGCCAGTGTCAAGCATTCCTCTTATATGGAACTGACCATTTAAAATCACAGAAGTATAGAAAAGCTCATCAAAAGCCTTTATTGTCTGCATATTTTGTGCATATATCACGCAAGTACCATCAGATGCAGTATGGCATGCATTCACATACTGCAGCTCCAGATCACTTATGAGGGTTTGATCATCACCCACACATCCCCTCTCCAAATGTGGGTCTAATGGTTTAAAGGACCAGCTCCTCGTGGAGAGTAGTTTACCTCCAGACTGTCATGACTACTCCACTTCGGGCACTCCCTTTTCCTGTGTCCATGTTCGAAACAAAACAAGCATAAACCGTCTCTTCTACAATGTGCAACTGTAGAGTGGTCCATGCCTCTGCACACTTTGCAAAACTTCCTGCTCACATTCCCATGCCTAAATGAATCTACAGGTACAGAGGGGGTTTGCATGCTTTGTTTCAGCACACGATCAAGCAAACTGATAAGAGACTGAGTGCAGCTGTCACCTGTCTGACCTGATGGTGTAACTGGCAACTCACTTCGACCTGTTGACACTTTCAGTTCGTTTCCAGATGTTCCATCATCCAAATTCGACATTTGGGCATTGGCAGCTACAGTCTTCGCAAAGGCAGAACGATTAGACTGCGCCTTCATTTGTGCTCTTTTCTCAGCTTGATATTCATCAAGACGTTCTTGTATTTCAGCTGCCGTCCACCTATCAGCAGACTTGAACCTCAAGATAGCAGACAGAGATTGGTCAGGGCAATGTTTAACAAACATTTGTGTCACCTCACGAGTAGGATCTTCAATACTTCTGCCCTGCCTTCTCAAACCCTCGTCAGCAACATCAACAGCTTTGTTAAGCCGAATCCAATATTCCATTGCATTCTCTCCTGCTACAGGTAAAGTGCCATAAAAGTCAGCAAGCGGCATAGATGAATATGTCAATTCACTGAAGTGTTGTTTGAGTATGTCTGTGACAATTCTTGGGTTTGTTTTAGGCTTCAGCGACGGATTGCTGCGTAGTGCTATCTTGATTACATCTTTGGCTCTTCCCATTAAGTTCGACATGATCTCATCCGCTTGTTCGGCTAAAGGAACACCTTTCTTTCTCATATAAACATCCATAAGTTCTTCCCATTCGTGTACTGATAATTTGTCAGATCCATCCCCTCTGAAACAGGGAGGTGCCTTAACATCAGGCTTCATCACTAACTTCATGCCGGTCAAATTAAGAGAAGGTGACTCCATGAGAACCTGGCTGGTCCCTATGCTCTGCGTTTGAATATCAGGACACTCTTTTTTATCACTGCTTTTTTTCAGCTGATCAGATATTGACTGCCCTATTTGTTGAGCAAGCTGTGTGATTAAACTACTCAAGTCAGCGTTACTGTGGTCTCGGCTGTCTGAAGCAGCACCTTCACACTTTTCTGATTCAGTAGTATGTACTCTACCGGGATTACGGGTAGAACAGAAATCAGGAGAGCCAATATTAACAGTCCTTCTGAGTGGTGTCTGTTCAAGTTCACCAAAAATACACCCCCTAGCAAAACCCAATTCAAACCCATCATTAGGGGAGTAACTTGTCTTCTCACTATTTTGTGACATCTTGAGTTTTACAGATCAACAAAAATAAAATAAAACAGATAGTGACCACAGAAAAAAACTGTTCACATGTGTACACACCTAAAAGTAATACACAATCAAATTATCAAACAAAAATTGTTCTTTTTCAAATTCAACCTTTTCTTTGTCTCTTTTTTTTTTCTGTAAATATGAAGTTTCAACCTTTTTTTGAATTATATACAATCTAATGTCCAACCTGTCTTTCCTTTGGCACAAATACAGGCAGAATTTGGACGTTCCAGAATGCAGCAAACCCCGGCGACCAAGCTGACGTTGATCGATGAGGATCCACGATGACTTGCATCAAACAAAAGTCACGGCACCAATGTGACCGGTCTCTGTCGGGACTCTGCGTTGTGTTAATGAAGGAGACCGGACAACAGAAATTTCACAGGCCGGATTTTATTCTGTATGAATAAAAATAAAAAATCACTGCAAGCTCAAGTCTGTGGCCTTCTCTCAATCAGCCTCTCTTCAGTCGCATTTACCGCGAACTGCACAACATTTTACTCATTTCACATATTTGGGTTTCTCAAACAAACAACTCAATATTGTTTAACATTTCATAAAAAGCATTTTACATAAATTAAAAACAATATAAACAGAAACATGAAAGTGAACATACCTGTATGAATAAAAATAAAAAATCACTGCAAGCTCAAGTCTGTGGCCTTCTCTCAATCAGCCTGTTAGTGAAAGGCATTATTTTAGCCAACAAAGCTTGCACACTCATGCTTACATTAATGAATTCTCTCTAACAATACATGCTTTAACTCATAACATAATTCACCCAAACTTTTCATACTTCATACATGTTTGAATACGATTAAAGTGCATTTGAGAACAAATTACATGTTATACTACATTAAACAAAACTCATTTCAAACTTTTCAGACAGAGCGTCAGTAAAACCCACCTCTCTTCAGTCGCATTTACCGCGAACTGAAGGAGAGCAACCGGAACCGGAACATGACAGAACATTGCAAAGACTCTTAAAGGAGCCACGCACCGTATTAAACAAAACTGAAAAACGACCGTGTAACCATAGAAATATGACATCTCAATTAATAGAAGAAGAATAATCAATATAAATCAATATTAGAAGAATAAATAAAATTCCAGAATACAAAATAATTAAAGAAATATAAGAAATGATAATAAGAAAGGGAGATTTTGAGTGAAATTAATTAATAAATATGACATCTGTTACACATGCATGTATATATTTAAGAAATATTTGCATGTATATACTGTGTATATATATTTATATTATATATAATTTATATTATATATAAATATTTTATATATAAATAACACATTTTTCTTAAATATATATGCATGTGTGTGTATTTATATATTAAAACTGCTGAAGAGCCCAGTATATGAACGCAGCGCATGAAGTTTTACATTAAGCATCTCAGACTGGGGAATGGGCCAATGGGGGGGTTATGCTTACCCTCACGTATTTATCTGTTGGTCCAGTGAGGTTGGTCCGTGTGTGAGCACCCATCCCCCACTGTTATAAAAAAAAAAAACGGCTAGCCTGACGCTTCATTTGACTAAAGATTAATTCGCTGAAAATGAAAAGGAAATATTTAAGTGGAGCCCAAAAAAGGCTGATTAAACAAATGAGCATAGAAAATAGTGCTAAATTTACGAAAATAACGTCGCTATTCTTTCCATCACCCATAGACAGCCCCACGCATCTTGACATGCTAGGTAAGTGTTACCGTTAATAGGAGTGTGCCGTTAGCTAAACAGACAAATAAACAGATACAATCAAATTTGCAGTCTCCTGATCTTTGCCGAGGCATTTATTTATTAATTTATTTTATTTTATTTTATTTTATTTTATTTTATTTATTTATATTTATCACAAATCGCTAATTTCGCCCTGTAGTTACACCATCGGCTGTCAGCGCAGCTAGTAATGATCAGCTCCTGGACTGTCATGCTTCTTTGACCCTGCCCAGCAACAGTGAAACCAACTTAGAATCACTCTCAGAAAACGGCAGCGCTCTCAAACCAGCAAACTCTGAGGCTGAGCCTGAAGTATCACCATGCATCGACCTTCTTCCACCTAGTAGTTCAAAATCAAAACTCACTACTTCCCCACTATCACCAGTCCCAGAATGTAGCAGCCCCGGTCCCAGCCAAACTGTCAGCGATAACACCTGCACTTCAGCAGCATCCACTCCAGTACCCTGCTCGCAGTATCCATCAGACAGGGCAAATTACCCAGTCGATATCGCGGATGATGAAATTAAACGATGCATTCTAAGAAATGGCCCGTGCCAGCCCGAGGGACCATTCCCCCGTGATGTAAAGAATAGATGCTTCTCCGCAGAATTTTACTACAGAACATCTAAAAAGGGTAGTAAAATTCCTCGTAGATGGCTTTGTTACTCGCCCAAAATGGATCGAGTTTACTGCGAGCCATGCTGGCTTTTTGGAGAGAGAAAGTCTGCGTGTCATAATCTCTCTTGGACTGTTGGTATAAAGGACTGGCAGGGGCTTTCTCGGAAGATAAAAGAGCATGAGCTTACCCGTTCACACTTGTCTGCATGTGTGATATACGATACATGGAAACGGAACCTTACTGTTGATGCCCAAATGTCATCCGCATACGCGCAAGAGGTCAGTTATTGGACAGAGGTTCTCACTAGAATTGTAGATGTGACACTCACACTTGCATCTTGCAACGCAGCGTTTCGTGGTCATCGGGAGAAAATTGGTGAATCAAACAACGGATTTTTTTTGTCGCTCATTGAACCTCTTGCGCGATATGACCCGGTATTGCAAAGGCTGCTTGAAAGGAAAAGCAAGATAAACTATTTGAGTCCTCGCATTCAAAACGAAATCATAACTATGCTCGCTCAAAAAGTGAAGCGCCAAATTGTAAACGAAATAAAAGATGCCGACTTTTACTCTGTTATAATGGACACAACACAAGACATCTCCAAAGTAGATCAGCTGAGCCAAGTGTTCAGATACGTCACCATCGTTAAGGATCACAGTGAGACACCGACTGACATGAAAATTAATGAGAGCTTTTTGGGTTTCCTTGCAGTACATGACCAAAGTGCTTTGGGGCTAGAAAAAGAAATAGTAAAGCTTTTAGAGACTGAAGGCATATCTATAAACAGGTGCCGAGGTCAGGGATATGACGGTGCAAGTGCAATGAGTGGAGCATATTCTGGAGTTCAGAAATGCATTCTTGCAAAGGAACCCCAAGCAATTTACATCCACTGCGCCTCCCACAACTTGAATCTGGTTCTTAACAACGCCTGCCAGAATGTGGCAGAGGTGCGTGAATATTATGACACCATACAGAAACTTTATGTCTTCTTTAGTGGGAGCATAAAGAGGTGGGAACTGTTAGAGGGACATCTCTCTGGTTCATCTGGCCAGCGCACTTTGAAGCGACTATGTCCCACGCGTTGGGCATCCAGAAATGATGCAATCGAATCCTTGCGATTTCGCTATGTGGATGTTTTACAAGCGCTCAGTAAAATCATTCTTCTCTCCAATAAACCTAATGAGCGCGCAGAAGCTCTAGGTTTGAAAAAAGCAATGGAAAGTTTCGAATTTGTCCTAATGACAGTAATGCAGGGCAAAATTTTGGAGACCGTAAACGTTGCCTCGCGTGCGCTCCAAGACAAAAACATTGACAGCTGTTGTTTATTAAACACCACTCTATTCTGCCCAGTGTCCCCGATGTTGCAACAGCTCTCAAGTTGTTCCTGACTTTACCTGTAACGGTTGCAACTGCTGAAAGATCGTTCTCGAAGTTGAAATTGATCAAGACATTCCTCCGGAGCACAATGTCACAAGAAAGACTGTCGAGTTTAGCTCTCTTGAGTATTGAGAATGCCCGTGCTCGCAACATTGACATTAAAGATGCAGTGAAAGACGCGCGGAGAGCACAAAGGATTCGCTAGATGTTTTGTTTGCCAGTTGATCGTCAGAAGTTGGTATGCGAATTTCTTTAAATGTAAAGTAGTTCTTTAAATGTAGCATATATCGTAAAATGTAGGGTCATTCTTTTTTCTTTTACTGTTCATTTTTTTACTACAGAATAATTTATTTTCTACAATTACGCATACTTGTGTAGGCCAGCTTAGACTTGTTCTGCACCTTTTATTGAGCCTATACTGTTAAATAAAATACGTAGACCGGGGCCATTGTGTGTTATTATTATTAATATTATTATTAGCCTATTGAATGATCCTCATGCTATTGCTAAAATAACAATCAAATTGAGGCAGCGGCACTTTTAATGCCTCCACGTTCAGACTAATTATTTATTCCAGCGGATATTTCTTACTAAAAAGCGATATCAAAACCAGTACGCATATTTGTAATGTTATTCAATAATAACATAAAATGCACCAATGCAATGCTAATTTTCACATTCATTACTGTTAAATCAGTTCTGTAAATGGGGAAGACGGACTCAATAGTATACTGCAGCAGATGCGCCATAAAATTTTAATTCGTGGCATAGCATCACTGCTGGTGGGAGGGGCCCCGTCGCCTTCTTTGCGGGGGGGCCTCAGAGATGTGCGGTACGCCACTGGTCACAGCCACCCGTGACCGAGATGGAGACAAGTTAATAATATTGAGAAGAGGCTCTTCTGCTACAGGTAACAATTATTTCAATATATTAGTGTTTATTGGATCTAATAAACATGTTGTTGGTTTAGATGCATTGGATGCATTGGTTTAGATGCATGGTTTAGATGCGTTTATTTAGCTCTTCCTGTCCTATAGTTGTAAAGCACTGCAATTGTTCTTGAGGGGCAATTAATTGAGACTACATTATAAAACTCTGTCAAAGGTTGTACATTTACAATTATAATTCTGATGAGAAAAGGTGTGTTTTAGAAACCTACTAACAAACAAATCATATTTGTCAAAGTGCTTTGTAAATGTCACTCCTTTTGTTTGTTTAAATATTCTAGTTTAAGTGAAGACATCTACAATGTGTTTTGTTTTATTATGATGTCATTTGCTGTATGACTGTTTTTAGGCCAGATGGTAAATGCTGCCATTCTTCAATAATGTTGTTCTTCAAAGAAGAGTGACATGAATCAGGTAACTTGCACAAAGAAAGCATGAATACCATTCAATTACCATTTTATATTTTATTCAGTTACTGAACCGGCAATATAGCATTTTGACTTGTTTTATTTGTTTTTTTTCTATTCTTGTTGCTGTTCAGCTAACAAAATAGCTTTCTATTATCATTACATTTTTATTATCATATGTCATGTTGCATTATTCTAGCCTGTGCTTATACAATGAAAGCTGTACAGTGCATTTAGTAGTGGTGGGCCGTTATCGGCGTTAACGTGCTGCGTTAACGTGAGACTCTTATCGGGCGATAAAAAAAAATATCGCCGTTAATCTATTCTCAAAGTTGGGTTGGGAGCTGAGTCTATACTACGCAAGCAATGATGACTTTCACCTTGATATTTTAGCGCGTAAGCGCGGATGTATACCTAGCCGAATTCGTTTTGGTGTTCGGTACGCATTTTCAAACCGAACGGTTCGTTGGACCATTTTTCCTGCTGACCAAAATTTCGTTATTTCAAATGTAGGCAGGTCGCGCGGGTGGCAAGCGCACTCATAATGTAAGAGACGCCGGCGCGACCACAACGTTGTCCGAGATCAAATGGCAAACGTAATGCAAGCGGAACGAAACTGAGCTACTCGGTATTGTGTGGTTGACAGATCGTTGTTTATCAGTTTGGACCAAAGCAGTGCGAGCCGATCGTGATCATGCGACACTGTTACTACACAGCGCTAAGAGATCCAGTAAAGAAAGCATTTGAATTTGCCACAGAAGTAATAACATTGCTGTGAGATCTAGTGAGAAACATTCACATTTCTCCGTTATTAACGGATCAAACAGTGCGTGGAAGCCAGGAAGAAACATTGTGCCATGAATGAACTATCCGGTGTCCACAGATCTGCAACATTTACCATGGATTTACTGTAGTAACACTAACTGCAACCATGGAAGTTTGGCAGGAATAGTAGGCTATAATGTTTTCAAGTAACATTACGTCGGTTTTATTTTCGACATTATGAATAAAATTGCTGCCCTCAAATGTTAATCGGAACTAAAAATAGACCTTTGTTTATAACTACTACAATATTAGGCTACATTTAATTTTTTCCAAGGAGCTCTTTTGTTTTATATGCTCATAAGAAGAGTCTATTATAGCTCCATCATTGCTCAAAGTAAAAAAAAAATCACACTTTGTTAGTTTTAATAATAAAAAAAAAATCTCTAGCATTTCTTCACAAGTTCTTTTAAATGTCACTTTGTATTTAAGAAACACGTGCCATTTAGTCATTATTTGGGTAGCACACATATTCTGAATGCCTCCGGCAGAATTCAAATGAGCCATTTTAATCTAGATTAATCTAGATTAATTCCAAGATTACAGTGAGATTAATCTAGATTAAAAAAATTAATCTATGCCCACCACTAGTATTTAGTGAATATGTTTTTCATTTATTTCTTTGATCACAGGATCCTCCATTCCCAGCCCCAACCATTCATCTTAAGGACTACAAAAAATTGGGGACACTCTTTGAAACACCAGTGGCAGTTTCCACAAGGTGAACAGAAAGGACATGGTAGAGGATGATAGGGGTATTGATATATCATTGACATTAGCCTACTGTACTGACCGTATCACACACACACACACACACACACACACATACAGACCACAAGTCAAAATTACAACTATTAGACAACTATTAGAGTTGTAGAATATGTGTGCGTTTGGATGTCAGATTGAGGTGGAGCACTATAATCACTGTCCTGTCTTTGCAGTGTCATTTGAAAGTATATTCATTATTGTTTCATGTTTTAATTGGTATACTTTATTGTTTCATTTTTATCCATTTTATTGTTTATTCAGATTAATCTTATGCTTAAAGTGTCTTGTTTTTACAAAATATTTAAAAACTTTTTCTCAATGTAAATGAGAAAATCAGTTGAATGTTGCAGTCCGGTCCGTGTACTTTTTGACCATTTCATTTCCTGTTTGGAATGGAATAACGAGAAATGAAAACAACCTCGTTTATCCGTTTTTTAGTTTAGTTTAAAAAACGAAAAATGAGATTTTGGCTCGATTTTTAATTTTTCGTTTGTGGTTTACAAATCAGTTTATGGGTTCGATATTTCATTTGCACACGTGGGCGGTGCTGAAACGCCCCTTTAATCTGATTGGTCAAAACGCTCCGCCTTCAGTAGGCTACAAGCTTTTCTTTCTGTCAGGCAGAATAAAGCTGTGTCCCAATGTGAAGGCTGCATCCTTCGAAGGCTGCAGACTTCAAGGATGCAGTCTATGCGTCCTTCGAAGGACGCATCATGTAGCCTTCGTAGGATTTCCTAATTGCGCAACCAGGTGTTACCGATTACCTCTCCTGGCGCCAAGCAATGGTGCAAGAGGACAGCTGCCATCCTAATAATTCATTTGATCTAATTGAGTAAACAGCTATGGAGCCAGAATTGTTGGTAGAAAAAACCTGTTGGTAGACAACTTAGTGGATAGTGGAAATATCCACTCAAACACTCTGGAGACCATCCCAGATGATGTCCCACCAGGGGCCCGTTCTTCGTACGTTGCTTAAAACATCCGAGATCAAATGAGACATCCAAGATGATATCATCGTGCTAATCATGATCCGGCTAATTGGGTTCTTCGAACACACCTGTTGTTTATGATTAGTATCGCTGGATTGAGTTATCTGAGATAATTGCGCGTTCATGCGCTGGTTTAAAAGGGGATATGTATCGATAGTAGAAACATTGATCAGCAACGCTGCTATTGGCTGTTCAGCGTGGCCAAAGAGCAGGCTCAGTTTTTCTCCTCAGCAGAGCAAGAACTAATAGTCGAAGTTTATTCGGAATTTTAATGTTTAATCAAAACGCCAGGGAACACCTCAAAGTCTGCAAAAGCCAGGAGAGAGGGCTGGCAAAAAGTAGCAGACAATTTAAATCCATTAGAAGTGGCCATGTTAGATGTTTTTATCACTTAATAGCCTATATTTTTGTATTTTAATAATTGCATAATTACTTTGTTCATTGTAATGTCAGAGTCACCACACTAGAACATGGGAACAAAAGTGAAGTGCAAAAATATTCTACATAATGGTAATTTTTAGTTATATTATAGTCTCTTTTATAAAAGGCACTGTTAAATAAATGGTTGTCTGTTTATAAAAGCAACCAAGAAAAAGGCTGAGAAAAAAAAAAGATCTTAGTAGCCTACACTGTAAAATAATTTTTGCTACATTAAATTAAGGCCGTATAGTCATTTCAACTGTTAAATCTTGAGTAATGATGAATTGCTGACTTGTGAAAGTGAAAACTGATAAACTTATGTTAATGTAAAAATATTTTGGCATGAGTTATTGATCTCATTTTTCATTGTTCATTGTAATCACATTTTGTTTTCCTCTTTTGTGCACTTTTACATAATACACCAACACTTGTATCTGTTCCCAAGAAAGTGGTGGCTGAAATATGTGCAGTAAGTGGACATTTTCTAACTTTCCAAAGGAAAGAAAGTATAAGACTTTGTAATGTCCATTTGTTTCCATTGCACTGGACAGTGAATAAACCCTCTCAGATAACTGTCATATGGAGGAACTAGCCTACCTGCAAGTGCATAAATAACTTTACTTAATTTATACTTGTATGCTTTATGGCTACAATATAAGTCGCAGGATTCCACGTCTACAGAAAGGCCTACAGAAGAGTTTGCACAGACAGAGGAGACATAGGCCTACAGGTGGGCAGTGTATAGCCAACTTTTCCTTTTTATTTGTTGCATGAGGCATGTGTCTAATATCTCTTGTTGCAGGCACTTGACCACTGGCTTTTCTTTACAACGAACAACTGAAATAAAACTCAAGGAACTAAGCATATTTGTCTTTTATTAAACATTTAATGAAAAGTGTTTTTTTTTTTTTTTTTTGGCAATGTTGTGTAATATGGCACATGCAACAATGTCCCAGGCCCTGTCAGGTGTGCAACCCTCAGACTTTTCAGACACTGAAATCTTCCCTTTAGTTAGCCAAAGTTCATTTCATTGTGTGCCCTTGTCCTGGCTAGAGCTGCATTGTAACTGGTTTGGGTCAGGGAATGGGGTCATAAAACACCTGTCTGCACATATCATAATCACCTATGAAAAAATGCAGTTCTGTTAGGATCAGCATAAGTGTATGTAATACAGTGAGCTTGATATTTAATTGTGGAACTTTCCATACCACTTTCAAATAATGAGCATAAATGTGAATCTCTGAATATTCTTAAGTCATGCACAGATCCTGGCCATTTTGCTTTCACTTTTGTGATATGGAAGATTTTAGTCAACTGCCTTTTTTATTTGATATAATATTACTAATCTGGAATATTAAGAATCACAATAGTAACTGGGCTGCATATTGTGAACCCCCTTTCTGTTCACATAATCCCATTCATTGAGGTCTTGATGGCAGTCTATGGTCTAGCCTATAGTCTACCAATCACGTTAGTGAAGCCTGAGTGACATATACTGTAATCGGCATGGTCATGATTGCATGATCTTCATAAAAAATTATGATAGCCTAAAAAAAACTGCTTTAAAAAAAATGCTTTACAACATTGGGTCTTAAGTGGCTTGGAAATGCCACAAAAAAACCTAAAACTGTTTTTTAAACCTAAAAGCGCCAGGTAAACTCCGAATGACACGACAGACAGCACTTTCCATCAAGTTCTCCGCATCTCCAATAGAGATCTCACGAGTCACGAGAAAAAAAAAAAAAATCTCAGAAAGTGCACTATCACGCTGGACTTCCCGTATCTCCGCTTATGAAGCCGCAGTCTAATCCTGTTTACATGAAATAAGCCTGCTGCCGAGCAGGTTTAAGCTTACGGACCTGTTGCTATGACAGCAAGTCTAGGATGAGCTTCAAAGAACCAAACAATCCAAGATCATGCCAATTCGTCAACAATCAAATCCAGCTAACTGAGTTAGCGACGTACGAAGAACGGGCCCTAGCAGAGAGGCCTTACCAGGGTCTCTATTGTGGAGCCCATCCTGGTCCAGCAGCACCACCAGGGTCTCCCTGCTCAGCTCAATAAAAGTCTACATCATTTTTTCTTATTTTATGTACTGTAAATTTAAATGTTTATGTTGATTTTGATATGTTTAACGTATGTTGTAAATAGTTGGAAAAAGTACTTTTACGTAGCCAATAGAACAAATGATTTTAATTTAACAATTTTATTTGTAAAAAAAAAAAAAGGTGTAGAAGAATTTGTTTCATGTACAAATTATGACCGTCATTACAAAAATAAACAATGTCCAGAACAATTCATTTTCTTTTACTGATATGTTTAACGTATGTTGTAAATAGTTGGAAAAAGTACTTTTACGAAGCCAATAGAACAAATGATTTTAATTTAACAATTTTATTTGAAAAAAAAAGGTATAGAATGAATTTGTTTCATGTAGAAATTAAATCCGTCATTACAAAAATAAACAATGTCCAGAACAATTCATTCTCTTTTATTTACACATTTAAAGTTGCTTAAAAATAAATACTGTAATGTACAGAATTTTTCTTTCCTTTTAATAAAGTAAGTGAAAAAAAGTTAAAAAAAAATATATAGAAAAAATATATATTTTCCAATCATTCTCTCAAGTAGAGAAATCAGCCTGTCCATCCTCTCCCTACTCTCCTCGCCTCTGCCTCTCTCTGTAGTTGCATTTCTTCTCTGTCTCGCCGCCTTCGTGCTGCTGCTGCTGGTGCTCGTGCTGGTGCTGCTGACCCTGGCTCTTCCTCACTGTGGGCACCCACTGCTGAACTCGGCCCTGGTGTGTCCTCAGGGATTGAGGCAATGAGGACGTGGGGTTGGTGCAATGCCTCTGTCCCAACACCTCACCTCATGAGGACAAACCAGGGCCAAGTTTCAGTAGTGGGTTTCCCACTCACACCCTCACCTGTCCCAGGACACTTGCAATCCTAAGGCAGAGCAAATTAACCATGGCTTGTTAACAACAACAACACAATACATTTCAGCAAAGACGTATGTATAAACTTTCTTACTTTTTTTTTTTTTTTTTTTTTTTTTGCCTGTATGTGAGTTACGGTTACCCTCCCCAGCAGACCCATTTTCTCCATAATTGCTCTAAAAAATCAAAAAAGGGTACTTCTAAAAAATATTAACACAGGGGTGCAATCTTAACATTAGTGCATTGTTAACACTGCAAAATATGACACATCAGAACATGCATACAAAATACTTAAGAAATCATATTTCTGGATTCTCAAATTTGGTTAAAACCTTTGTAGACATAGCTTGCATGACAGCACTACAAAAACACATAAAAGTGAAACCCCATTGCCTTATCTACTGCTTTTCTTATTGTTGTGGGCTTTATAGGGTGAGTGATATTTCTTATAATATACAAGTGAGACTAGTGCAAATATTACAAATATTACAAATAGCCCCTGTAAAGAAATGGTCATTTTCAGACCGCAATTTGAAGCCACGCAATGGTGACGAAGAGTTAAAATGAAGTTTATAAGAAAGAAAAACTTGTAGCTTTTAACTGTGGTTTCGCTAGCTATTTGAGTAAATGAAAACATAATACTTACATTTAAATGTGAATTTGCCATAAAAATGCTGTCCTCACCAGCGTGCAATGACTTATGGGGTAGGATAGACCGTTAAGGATCCATTTATGTATCCTTCCTTTCACGGGGAAACCAAGGGTGCATTTGGCGTCGCTTTTGAATCAGGGAAGCCTTCGTCGCGCTGCGATGACGCAACCGACCTTCGAATACGCCTTCGAAGGATACAGAATTGAATTGGGACAGCCTTCATAGCGCCACAGTGATGCAATCGGCCTTCAAATGCGACCTTCCAAGGGTGCAGCCTTTGAAATTGGGACATCCTTCGTCGCGCCGCTGTGACGCAATCGGCCTTCAAATACGGCCTTCGGAGGATGCAGCCTTTGCATTGGGACACAGCTTAAGAGTCAGTACGAGTTCGCCACTGACAAATGCACTTTAAATGTCTGAAACCACCACTCACTGTTAACTATGCATAATATTTGAAGCAGAATATGTTGCTGCTCATGTAATTCGTGCTGCTGGGACTTGCAAGCGACCCCATTAATGTGAGCCACAGTATATGACAGATTATTTTAGTATGATGTATTTCCCATTGATAAATACAGTGCAAATAGTTGCGTCTCATTGGATAAACGGGAAGTGGAAATAAAAATCAATAATTGGCTGAACGGTACCATGATATGTCCGTAACATGTCCGTAGATGACCTACTCATAACTGTTACATTAGAGTTAGCTAAGGGGATAACACAGTTTGTACAGTATAAAAATTGTGTCTAAAGTTCCATAAACCCATAAACCGATTTGTAAACCACAAACGAAAAATGAAAAATCGAGCCAAAACCTCATTTTTCGTTTTTTTAAACTAAACTAAAAAACGAATAAACGAGCTGGTTTTCATTTCTCGTTATTCCATTCCAAACATTAAATTAAATGATCAAAAAGTACATGGACCCAGTCCTGCTGCGTTTGTTGAAAAATATTTGCAGTCCTGCTAAATGTTGCAGTCCTGCATTTACTATATTTTGCTGATGCCTTGCTGTGTTTGTGGCTTTGTTGACACCTACATTTATGGAGACTTCTCATGCACAAGAAGGTACAGTGGGGAGAACAAGTATTTGATACACTGCCAATCTTGCAGGTTTTCCTACTTACAAAGCATGTAGAGGTCTGTAATTTTTATCATAGTACACTTCAACTGTGAGAGACGGAATAAAAAACAAAAATCCAGAAAATCACATTGTATGATTTTTAAATAATTAATTTGCATTTTATTGCATGACATAATTATTTTATCACCTACCAACCAGTAAGAATTCCGGCTCTCACAGACCTGTTAGTTTTTCTTTAATAAGCCCTCTTGTTCTCCACTCATTACCTGTATTAACTGCACCTGTTTGAACTTGTTACCTGTATAAAAGACACCTGTCCACACACTCAATCAAACAGACTCCAACCTCTCCACAATGGCCAAAACCAGAGAGCTGTGTAAGGACATCAGGGATAAAATTGTAGACCTGCACAAGGCTGGGATGGGCTACAGGACAATAGGCAAGCAGCTTTGTGAGAAGGCAACAACTGTTGGCGCAATTATTAGAAAATGGAAGAAGTTCAAGATGACGGTCAATCTCCCTCGGTCTGGGGCACCATGCAAGATCTCACCTCGTGGGGCATTAATAATCATGAGGACGGTGAGGGATCAGCCCAGAACTACATGGCAGGACCTGGTAAATGACCTGAAGAGAGCTGGGACCACTGTCTCAAAGAAAACCATTAGTAACACACTACGTCGTCATTGTTTAAAATCCTGCAGCGCACGCACGGTCCCCCTGCTCAAGCCAGCGCATGTCCAGGCCCGTCTGAAGTTTGCCAATGACCATCTGGATGATCCAGAGAAGGTCATGTGGTCTGATGTGACAAAAATAGAGCTTTTTGGTCTAAACTCCACTCGCTGTGTTTGGAGGAAGAAGAATGATGAGTACAACCCCAAGAACACCATCCCAACCGTGAAGCATGGAGGTGGAAACATCATTCTTTGGGGATGCTTTTCTGCAAAGGGGACAGGACGACTGCACCGTATTGAGTGGATGATGGATGGGGCCATGTATCACGAGATCTTGGCCAACAACCTCCTTCCCTCAGTAAGAGCATTGAAGATGGGTCATGGCTGGGTCTTCCAGCATGACAACGACCCGAAACACACAGCCAGGGCTCCGTAAAAGAAGCATCTCAAGGTCCTGGAGTGGTCTAGCCAGTCTCCAGACCTGAACCCAATAGAAAATCTTTGGAGGGAGCTGAAAGTCTGTATTGCCCAGCGACACCCCCAAAACCTGAAGGATCTGGAGAAGGTCTGTATGGAGGAGTGGGCCAAAATCCCTGCTGCATTGTGTGCAAACCTGGTCAGGAAACGTATGATCTCTGTAATTGCAAACAAAGGTTTCTGTACCAAATATTAAGTTCTGCTTTTCTGATGTATCAAATACTTATGTCATGCAATCAATTGCAAATTAATTACTTAAAAATCATACCATGTGATTTTCTGGATTTTTGATTTAGATTCCGTCACTCACAGTTGAAGAGTACCTATGATAAAAATTACAGACTTCAACATGCTTAGTGTTACGAACTGCTCCGAGACAAGAAGGTTTAGATCCAAATGCAGCTTTTATTTGAAGGGCAATCCAGAGGCGTAATCCAATGTACAGGCAAAAGGTCAAAACACAGGTAGGCAGTCCAAACAAACAATCAAAACAGGCAGGGACCAGAGGCAAAAGAGTAATCCAGGGAACGGGGCAAGAAATCCAAATAAACCTAAAGACAAGAAACCAGGGAAAACGCTCAGAATTGCAGACTAACAGTACAACAAGACTTCGCGGTGAGTGAATGAAAAAGGTATATATAGACTGAGACTAACAGGATGAAGAGACACAGGTGAATGCAATCAGTGAATGAGGTACAGGTGAATGTGATCAGTGATAAGTGATGATGAGTCCGGGCAGTGAGTTCTGGGAAATGTAGTTTGTGAGTGATAATGGTCTTATGTGGAGTGCCCTCTGGTGGCTCTCAAGGGCACTCCAGCTGGTGATCGTTACACTTAGTAAGTGGGAAAACCTGCAAAATCGGCAGTGTATCAAATAATTGATACAATATCTCCCCTCTGTACATGCATTAACCAGTGAGTGAGTAAACATATTCGTCCATGTTTTATGGCATTGGTGAATGAACTGAAAAAAAGCTGTGCATGTGTCAGGATGGACTGGGGTTGAATCCAGTCCCTCCTCCCCATTTGGTTATGATTGGCTCTTATCTTTTCTATCCGGTTCGCGATTGGCTCGTGGTATGTCTTTGGTGGCCAATCATGTCAGGAGGAAGAGGTTATAACTCGAACATACCCCTAGGGCAGGACGCAACGCTGTGGAAGCTCGTATTGTTTGGGTTCATCCAATTTTCGGTGGTGTTGCAGAATTCCTTGCTGTGTTGCGGCTACCCCATTTTACATCAGATTGAACGGAATAACGCATTTGTACTCTTGTTGCCTTGCACGCCACGCATTGCCTGCAAGCTTTGTGTCAAAGCGCTGTTTCTCAGGGATAACTACCATAGCAAGGAAGCGTTTGCGGCCTGCCTTAGAGCAACTGCTGCTATGCTTAGCTGCTGTTAGCGCACGTCCCCCTATCTGCTGAGCTATTTGCCGGGTCCAAGCTTATGGACTGAGCTCATCTTTCTGAATAAACTGTATCATAGGCCACTTGTGTGGCCGACTGAGCACCTGCCCTCAGACCAGTGTATCCATGAATGAATGTGTTTGTTATGTGATTTGGTTGTGACTGTTCGAGTGGGTTGTGCGTCCTTGTCCCTTAATTGTGAATTTATTTTGGTTTGGTGTTTTTTTTTTTTTTTTTTTTGTGTATGTTATCATTTGCTATTTGAGTTGCATCATTGAGAGGAGGGGCGGTTATCGTCGCAGAGCACCATTGCTGCCATTGTTTTGCAAAGTTATTTCATTTGCTTTGTTTTGCAAAGTCATTTCATTTTCTTTGTTGTTTGTTAATTTCATTCATCAGTACTGCTGTTGTTTTGCAACATTATTTCATTTCCCTTGTTGTTTGTTTGTTCATTACATTTACCAGCACTACTGTTGTTTTGCAAAGTTATTTCATTTTCTTTGTTGTTTGTTTGTTTGTTTATTTCATTTATCAGTTCTGCCGTTGTTTTGCAACGTTATTTCATTTCCCTTGTTGTTTGGTTGTTCATTTTATTCATCAGTACTGCATTGTTGGTAAAGTTATTTTGTTTTCCTTGTTGTTAGTCTGATCTATGGTGTGTAATTATGACCTGTAGTTAATTTTGTGTATTCTGTCCTTGTTGTATGTTCAGGAGCTGAGTGCTGATGGTGGGGCCGGCGTCCTCGAGGTGGTGGGCCCTCTTTGGTGCGTAGTGTGGGTACCTTCACAGTGTGATCGTTGCCGTGCTATGAAACCCTATTGTTATTGTTAATTTTCCCATGATGCAGCATTCTCCATCGAAAACTGATCGGGCAGATCGAACTGTAAGTCGTAGAGACTTGAAACTTTGAGGGCTGGTAGTACTCAGACCGGGGGCAAAAACTCAGTATTCAGAAAAATGGCGGCAAAAACAAAAGTGTTGCGTTTTTGTTCATCAACATTATATCACTAGCATTAATGTTGTTATTGTTTCAGCTTAACAGATTGCAGCTGACCTTTCTAGCTAGCTAAACTATTGCAATAATGTCATTCCACTATTGCACAGTGTTACCGCTTGGATCGATTTACCAAAAACTAATTTCATAAAAACACTTTTGACTTGTGAATATGTCATCATAACTTACCTGAGGTGATGTTTCTGATTTTTTTTTTGTGTATGTGATATGGGTTGGTCCTTGATTGTTACTGATGTTTTAGTTTGCTTTCAGCAACTACCGACAAGAGAATGCCTTAGCATTATTCGTTTCCTGATAAGGCTGTGGATTTATGCATTGGAGTCACCACAGGGTTTCTTGGCCATTTGGTCTTAAGTTTGGGGAACAAAGAGAAATCTTTTCCTGCTGTCCTGGCATCGCTGGTATGAGATTAGACAGACACGTAAAGGGAAAGGGGGGTGACATCTCCTTTAGCCATCTCGGCACCAAGACTGTGTTTTATGACTTACTAATGGTTCGATGGGGAATCGTTCCAAACTGTGGAATACGGTGTTGGGTTCATTTAATGAAATGGACTGTTCAAGGATAATCCTACATTCTGAATTCACCGCAGGTACACCTAGGACTGTGGATTGATTTGAGATCTGATGTAGTGTATGTAGTGCTTCCTCCTGTTTTTGATAGAGGTTTGTACAGCTATTACAATCTTTCTTTAGCATTTTAATGTTCTGTAAGACAGAGCTGTTGTTTATTTTATACCAACAATATTGTCTAAGCAATTCAGTGTCCATCACAATCACTCATTCTGTATTTTTTTTCCTCCCATCATGAGACTTGTCTCATCTGTTGTATACTGGAGCAGATGGAGTCTGGTGATGTATAGTTCTGTGTGCACTGCTTTGCTGTGCTGAGGGGAGCACCATTAGTGCCTCCTGCCTCTCCCATCTGTCATTGTGGACAGGATGGTTTGATTGACAGCTACACTTTTTTACTCTAGTGCTGCTGAGAGTGGGGCTGTATTAAGACATCTATCCTGAAGCAATCAAATTTCAGGACATGCAGAGCCTGGATTTAATGCACCACCAGAAGGGGGTAAGATACTCTCTTCAGAAGAGCAGAGACCTATTTCAAATAGATGCCTTTTATTTCATTCAGTTTGAAATTGTGTGACATCGACATATCTCAGAAAGGACTGCAATTTTTCCAGAATCAATTTTTCCTGTGTCCACTTTTAGACACACATGAGCATGATAGGACCCCATCAGGTATTTTTTGCTAAATGTTCTCTTAGCTGGAAGGATGGACAGCGAAAAACACAGGGTGAGTGCCAGAAATGGTCAGACTCCATTTTAAACTTTTCTCTGGCATTGATGAGGTGGAAGCCAGACAATTCCCAAAGTCATGATGGCTAAACCGCAATTTTAGACCTAAGATCTGTGATTGCCTATCCTTGTAGCAAGTCTCTGTCTGAACAAATAAAGATCTCAGAGGGCTTGACTGTTTCATGAGTCACATTTCACCTGTTGAGCTTCGATGATGATTAATTCCCACTATACAAAGTATTGTACAGTAAAAAGGTTATTACATTTAAGACAAATTTGATCGTCTTACAATGTGATCATGTAGAGCTTGATATATATATATATATATATGTGTGTGTGTGTGTGTGTGTGTGTGTGTGTGTGTGTGTGTGTGTGTGTGTGTGTGTGTGTATTCAAATTTGGATTAATTTGAATTTTCACAAAATAAATATTAAAATGGTTTGCTTATCATCATTGTTTTAATCCTAATAATTTGTTAATATCATAGATTTTCTTATTTTAGGATTATAAATCTGGGTCTGAGACCAAGGTAAAGCAATAAAATCTATGCATAGAATGATATAGAGGTGAATGGATGACACATGCTCTCTTATAATAAGTTCTTCTTCTTCTTTTTCAATATATTTTTCAAAATACAGTTGTTGTTTTGTAAAAAAATAAATAAAGTGCAAACCATTATTTAATCTTTAGTCTTTGTATTCAACACTTGGAGGCCTTCACCTGTGTGCTCATTCAGGCTGTTCCCCAACTCCACTTGCCATTTTATTGCTCAGAATAAAATGCTGTACTACACTAACTACAGTTGCATATTGCAATCTTTACAATTACCTAGTCAGGCATAAGCAGATATGTCACTAATGGGATGATAGTCCCAGTGGCGTTACTAGAATTGTATACATGAAGTGGGCAGGGGGTGGCAAAGGCTACTTCACGGGGTCCATAGACCATGAAAGAAAATTTGTGTGCATCAAAAAACATGAATAAATCATATGATTGCTGATTAGAGGTTTAAGTGTGTGGTCCAAAAGGGATACTTCACATTACCCCACATTAGCTAAACCCTCTAAGTTTGACACTGCATGTATTACTAGCACAGATGTAAACAATGTCTGCTAGGCTAAGTTTGGAAGTCTTATTTTTCTTATCTGATTACCTGTCTGTATGTTAATGGAGCAATCTAACGTTAACTTACACAGTGTCTCAAATTCATAAATATTCATATCTTGCAGCTAAAGTTAATATTCTCTTAAAATACCATAACAATGTGCTGCACTGCCATACGTCAAAATGCTTATTTTAACAAGAGATAAAATTAAATTTCAATCACCATCGAACTACCAAATTTTGGTGTTGTACCCAGGGTGGCCAATCAGAAATCTGGGGTGTCCAGTGCCACAATGGACACCCCACTGGCTCCGCCACTGTCCCAAGATAAACAGTGATTATCTGTTGGCTCTTTATTTATTTATATTTGGACAATTTCAGTGTGGACAAAGATTAACATTACACATGTATAAACAAGAACAACTGACGAGCTGCTTAAGGTAGTTTCAAAGTGTAGCAGACAGCATAATTTGTGGTCATTTTACTCTGCCTCAAAAGTACCAGTACATATGATCACACAATCTTCCTTCCCCTGTGTGTGCAAAGTTATAAAAATTACAAAAGTTACAAAACAATGACCACAAAAAATAGATCATTGCTAAGGTAACACACCACAAGCACTGTGGTAAAGGCAGGCTTTATTAACTAGCCTGGGCTGGAAATGCGCTTGAATACTAAAAGCTGTATTGGCAATTCACTACACGGACAGGGAATGCATTGGAGAAAAACAGTGGATGATGCTGTGGAACAATCAGCAAACAACAGTGTGAAAATAAAACTGAAATAATCATATCAATAATAAATACTTATTTATAGCTGCCTGCATTTGAAAACTGCTCTAAAGCACCCAATCAAAAGTTGATCATTTTCCAAATAGATAGTATAAAATAGTATAAAATAATTTAATAAAAATATCAATTATAAATATAGCTGCAAGCAGCAATTATCGGGGCCAAGCGCAAGAAGATGATAAGACATGCCAACATGTCTTGGAATGTCAGACCAACTGCAACAATGAGCAATTAAAGACATTTAAAGATGATTTTAGGCAAAATGGGTGAAAAAATCATCAGTCACTCATAATATGATTTAATGGTTTGTCACTGTGACGTCCTTGTTGGTCCTTCCTTGTTTTGTATGTGTGCGTGTGTTTTGTGTGATTATTGTTTGCAGGTGAATGGCTGATTGCGGCGTGATTGGGAGCACCGGTGCGCAGGTTCTTCGTGCTCTTCAAAAGCTGTTGGGTTCTTTTGGCAGGGGGGCTTCTGCTCTGGTTCGGCGTGGAACCTGGTGGGGGTTCCTGGTGTTTTCACGTCGTTATCGATGGCTGTGGACGGCCGAATTTCGGCTTAAGTCTAATAGTGTGAAATAAAGCGCAGCTTTGAGCAAATTAAATGCATTCGTTCCCTCCTTATTTGTGGTGATTCTTTAGAATCGTAACAAATGGGGGCTCGTCCGAAATCTTTATTAGGTGTTTTTTTTTTTTTTCTTGTTCTTCGTTAAGTTTGGTAAGTAGACAACAGTTGTTGATTTGTTTTTTGGAGGTGTATTGATTGGGATTGGTTTTGTCGAGATTATTTGATATTTCTAATTTGTGTGTTCCTTGTTATAATATGGTTTGGTTAGTGGATTGGGGAATTTATTTAGTTTTGTTAAAATTAGTAGGAGAGACGAGTGCATTTATTTTTGAGTATTATCTTTTTGTCCACAGCTGTATGGGATTTAGTGGGAGGCCTGGGGACTGACTTCACTGTTAGGATTTAGTGGCATTTCCTTTCGGGGTATGTCTGTTTTTTTTTTTAGTTTGTTATTTTTGGGCAGATCAGTGGTTAGAGCATAGTCTCGGGAGCACGCCGAGGTTGGAGGGAATCGCCGATTTAATTGGTTGTTCTGCTCGACTTGCGGTATCAGGTGCATAAAAACCCGCCACTGTATGCTTGAAGTTTAGGGTCTACTTAGTTTTTTTTTTTTTTTAGGGAGGGTGTGAAGTTGGATCTCCAGGGCACTTTTTTTGTGGTTGTGGAAGTACAGGAAATGTCTTTTTTTTTTTTTAAAGAGTTTTTTTGTATGGAATTATTGATTTTAAGTAATCAATAAATATGACATCTATTGAAATAAGTGGATTTATTGAAAGTCCCTCTGAGCAGGGTTTAAATTTATTAACGAAAGATCAGTTGATTGAAGTTGCAGCGCATTATGATATTAGTCTTTCCACGAATGATAAAAAATTAAAAGAGAGTATTCGAACGGTTTTAAAAAGTGCACTTATAAATGAAGGATTTATGTCGTCTGTAGCGGGGTTGGTAGAGTCACCGGTAATTATGCCCGTTTCTGTAACGCTGTCTTTTGATCAACAAAAAGAATTAGTTCTTCTCCAAATGGAACAGCGTAAAATGGAGTTTCAGATGGAAATTGAGAAAAGAAAACTAGAACAGGAGACCGTGTTTGCACAGCAGGTCTTAGAAGGAAGAAAATTAGACCTGGAACAACAGCGTCTTGACCTTATGAAAGCAGGTAAGGGAAGAACGTGGCGTGAGAGTGATGAAGGGGAGGAAAGTGGGCTGCTTTCTTCTAATTTTAATGTGGCAGCAAATTTGCGGCTTATGCCCTTGTTTGATGAGGAAGATGTAGATACTTTTTTTGTATTATTTGAACGTGTTGCGGACAAACAAAAATGGCCTGAGTCAGAACGCACCCTGATGTTGCAATGTGTTCTGATGGGTAAGGCGCAGAGAGCTTATTCTGCTTTAAGCTGGTCGGATTGTCAGAGTTATGAGAAGGTTAAAAGTGCGGTTCTTAAAGCTTATGAAATGGTTCCGGAGGCATATCGCCAGAAATTTCGTGGGTTAAGGAAACGTTTTGTTCAAACACACGTTGAATTGGCACGTGAATTAGGATTGTGTTTTACACGTTGGTGTAATGCATCTGGGGTGGAGTCTTATGAGGAGCTTATGGATTTGCTTGTTTTGGAGCAGTTTAAGAACACGCTACCGAGTCAAACGGCTATTTATATTGCAGAGCGTAAGGTGTCTACAGCGGCTGAAGCAGCAGTTTTAGCAGATGAATATGAGTTGATACACAGGTCCTGCTTTGATGTTGGCCGTTTGGAAAATGAATGTACTGGGAAAAAGTTACCATCGTCGAATCAGTCTTTAAATATGTCTATATCCTCAGGTTCTGGGGATACGAGATTGGTTGGTAAACCTGATTTGGTTTTAATTTGCAACTATTGTCTCGATCATGGTCACTGGAAAAAAGATTGCCCTGTACTGAAAGCGAAAGATCAAAGCCGCTATAGTGTGGCCAAGCCGTCGGCATTAGCGGCTGTACTACCCATAATTGATGGAAGAAGATGATAAGACATGCCAACATGTCTTGGAATGTCAGACCAACTGCAACAATGAGCAATTAAAGACATTTAAAGATGATTTTAGGCAAAATGGGTGAAAAAATCATCAGTCACTCATAATATGATTTAATGGTTTGTCACTGTGACGTCCTTGTTGGTCCTTCCTTGTTTTGTATGTGTGCGTGTGTTTTGTGTGATTATTGTTTGCAGGTGAATGGCTGATTGCGGCGTGATTGGGAGCACCGGTGCGCAGGTTCTTCGTGCTCTTCAAAAGCTGTTGGGTTCTTTTGGCAGGGGGGCTTCTGCTCTGGTTCGGCGTGGAACCTGGTGGGGGTTCCTGGTGTTTTCACGTCGTTATCGATGGCTGTGGACGGCCGAATTTCGGCTTAAGTCTAATAGTGTGAAATAAAGCGCAGCTTTGAGCAAATTAAATGCATTCGTTCCCTCCTTATTTGTGGTGATTCTTTAGAATCGTAACAAATGGGGGCTCGTCCGAAATCTTTATTAGGTGTTTTTTTTTTTTTTCTTGTTCTTCGTTAAGTTTGGTAAGTAGACAACAGTTGTTGATTTGTTTTTTGGAGGTGTATTGATTGGGATTGGTTTTGTCGAGATTATTTGATATTTCTAATTTGTGTGTTCCTTGTTATAATATGGTTTGGTTAGTGGATTGGGGAATTTATTTAGTTTTGTTAAAATTAGTAGGAGAGACGAGTGCATTTATTTTTGAGTATTATCTTTTTGTCCACAGCTGTATGGGATTTAGTGGGAGGCCTGGGGACTGACTTCACTGTTAGGATTTAGTGGCATTTCCTTTCGGGGTATGTCTGTTTTTTTTTTTAGTTTGTTATTTTTGGGCAGATCAGTGGTTAGAGCATAGTCTCGGGAGCACGCCGAGGTTGGAGGGAATCGCCGATTTAATTGGTTGTTCTGCTCGACTTGCGGTATCAGGTGCATAAAAACCCGCCACTGTATGCTTGAAGTTTAGGGTCTACTTAGTTTTTTTTTTTTTTTAGGGAGGGTGTGAAGTTGGATCTCCAGGGCACTTTTTTTGTGGTTGTGGAATTTTCTTCTAATTTTAATGTGGCAGCAAATTTGCGGCTTATGCCCTTGTTTGATGAGGAAGATGTAGATACTTTTTTTGTATTATTTGAACGTGTTGCGGACAAACAAAAATGGCCTGAGTCAGAACGCACCCTGATGTTGCAATGTGTTCTGATGGGTAAGGCGCAGAGAGCTTATTCTGCTTTAAGCTGGTCGGATTGTCAGAGTTATGAGAAGGTGTACTTTAAGAATTGCGGTTCTTAAAGCTTATGAAATGGTTCCGGAGGCATATCGCCAGAAATTTCGTGGGTTAAGGAAACGTTTTGTTCAAACACACGTTGAATTGGCACGTGAATTAGGATTGTGTTTTACACGTTGGTGTAATGCATCTGGGGTGGAGTCTTATGAGGAGCTTATGGATTTGCTTGTTTTGGAGCAGTTTAAGAACACGCTACCGAGTCAAACGGCTATTTATATTGCAGAGCGTAAGGTGTCTACAGCGGCTGAAGCAGCAGTTTTAGCAGATGAATATGAGTTGATACACAGGTCCTGCTTTGATGTTGGCCGTTTGGAAAATGAATGTACTGGGAAAAAGTTACCATCGTCGAATCAGTCTTTAAATATGTCTATATCCTCAGGTTCTGGGGATACGAGATTGGTTGGTAAACCTGATTTGGTTTTAATTTGCAACTATTGTCTCGATCATGGTCACTGGAAAAAAGATTGCCCTGTACTGAAAGCGAAAGATCAAAGCCGCTATAGTGTGGCCAAGCCGTCGGCATTAGCGGCTGTACTACCCATAATTGATGGCTTGGTTCCTTCTTGTCTTACGTCAGGTGTTGAAGAAATTGGCAAAATGGTTTGTTCAAATTCAAATTTTTCACCGTTTGTTTTTGATGGTTTTGTATCTCTATTGCAGGGTGAGAAAATTCCGGTGAAAATTTTGCGAGACACTGGCTCTTCTGCTTCATTTATTCTGGGATCGGTACTGCCTTTCTCAAGTGGAACATTTACTGGTGATTCACTGTTGATTCGTGGAATAGGTATGACTGAAATGTCTGTACCTTTACATAGGGTTGTTTTGTATTCCCATTTAATTCAAGGCGAAGTTGAATTGGGTGTGAGATCAGCTCTCCCAGTACAAGGAATTTCAGTGATTCTGGGTAACAATCTGGCTGGGGGGCGGGTTTGGAGTAATGTGTCCTTACCTTTGGTTGTTTCATCTAAACCTGTTTCTTCTGGGGATATTGAGGAGAGTGTGCAGAGTTTATCTGATGGTTTTTCAGCATGTGGGGTTGCGCGTGCTGCTAGTCGAACGGTTGCAACTACAAAAAGTGGCGAACCGCCTTTGGCGGAGGAAGGCTCTTGGCCACGTACTCTTCTCTATGTGTCTCAGGGTGAGTTGATTAAGGAACATAAGGCAGATTATGTGCGGGAGGAATGGGTATCGTCCCATAAAATCGAATCGGTTGCTTTGTCCGCGGATCAGGGCTCATCACAGGATGAGTTACCTTTGACGGATTGTGAGGAGGTCTTGGAACCGGAAGACTGCTTTATATGTCCTCGGTTAAGTAATTCGGAAACTTTGAGAAATTTGCCAGTGTTCCTTGAACATCTTCCCATTGAAAAGTGTCGTGAATTGGCTGAGTTAATTTGGGAGTATTCTACCTTGTTTTTTGATAAAATTCTTGTCATATCAGCTGAACTATTCTCTTCTCTATCCTCTTATGTTTTTGATAACCCTTCAGAATCCACATCAGAGGTTGATGCGCTGGGCATTGTTTCTACAACCTTATAACTTGCCATATAAAAGGAACCGAAAATGTTTTGGCGGACGCATTTTCCCAGGCACCTGTGTCTTGAGAGTTAATGTATTACTCTGTCTTGTGTTTATTATTGTGCTCTTGTCTAGGTTCCAGGTTGGGGAATGTTGATGGTACGGAAGCGAAGGAGAAGTGTTCTGATACAGGATCAGAGTGACCTCAATATGCTTGGATACATAGAAGTTCCTAAGTACAGAGTTTTTTTTAAGGGGGAAGGTGTGACGTCCTTGTTGGTCCTTCCTTGTTTTGTATGTGTGCGTGTGTTTTGTGTGATTATTGTTTGCAGGTGAATGGCTGATTGCGGCGTGATTGGGAGCACCGGTGCGCAGGTTCTTCGTGCTCTTCAAAAGCTGTTGGGTTCTTTTGGCAGGGGGGCTTCTGCTCTGGTTCGGCGTGGAACCTGGTGGGGGTTCCTGGTGTTTTCACGTCGTTATCGATGGCTGTGGACGGCCGAATTTCGGCTTAAGTCTAATAGTGTGAAATAAAGCGCAGCTTTGAGCAAATTAAATGCATTCGTTCCCTCCTTATTTGTGGTGATTCTTTAGAATCGTAACAGTCACGTTTGACCAATAGGTGGCGCAGTTACAAAATTGATGTGGTGTGGTCAGAGTGAGGGGGCAATGCCACATGAAAAGTTTGGTGTCAATATGTCAAGACATTGCAGAGATAAAGCCTGAATAGTCATTTTGGCTTCATGCCTCAACTTTGCTGCTGCGGTATACTAAAACAGTTTCATCTATCGACACGAAATCGATGAAACTAGCACTATGACCACCATTCTTTCTGGAAAATTGGATATTGTTGCACCCATTAGATTAAAAAAGATCAGAGAGAAAAGTAAAGCACCCTGGTACAACAATACTACGCATGTTCTAAAGAGAGAAACCCGTAGTTTGGAGCGTAGATGGAAGCAAACTAATTTGGAGGTCTTTAGAATCGCGTGGAAAGACAGTATGTCACGTTATAAAAAGGCCCTAAAATCAGCCAGGGCTGAGCACCTCCGCAAACTAATAGAAAACAACCAAAACAATCCTAGGTTTTTATTTAACAACGTGGCTAGACTAACAAATAAACAGATGTCACCTGAACAAAATATTCCGTTACAGTTTAATAGCAATGATTTCATGAAGTTCTTCACTGAGAAAATAGAAAACATCAGAACCACAATTGTAAACGTTCAGTCCTCAATCGCGCCTTATAATTCAGCCTCAACTATCACCCCACAAGAACAATTACAGTGCTTTACAACTATAGAACAAAAAGAGTTAAATAAACTTATCACTTCATCTAAAACAACAACATGTTTATTAGATCCTATACCCACTAAACTACTGAAAGAAGTGTTACCTGTAGTGGAAGAGCCTCTCCTCAATATTATTAACTCATCTTTATCTTTAGGTCATGTTCCAAGAACATTTAAATTGGCAGTTATAAAACCACTCATTAAGAAACCACAATTAGATCATAATAACCTAGCAAATTATAGACCCATTTCAAATCTTCCTTTTATGTCTAAAATACTAGAAAAAGTTGTATCCGCCCAACTGGGCTCTTTCTTGCAAGAAAATGACATCTATGAAAAGTTTCAGTCTGGATTCAGACCGCATCATAGCACTGAAACTGCGCTCGTTAAAATCACAAATGATTTACTATTAGCTTCTGACCAAGGCTGTATCTCAATACTAGTTTTACTTGATCTTAGTGCTGCGTTCGATACTATAGATCACACAATACTCTTAGATCGACTACAAAATTATACTGGTGTTCAAGGACAAGCATTAAGCTGGTTCAGATCATACTTATCTGACCGCTACCATTTTGTCTATTTAAATGGTGAAAAATCGATCATAACTCCAGTAAACTATGGAGTGCCGCAGGGATCTGTGTTAGGCCCTCTGTTATTCTCAATATATATGCTGCCACTTGGAAATATTATAAGAAAACATGGAATTAGTTTCCATTGTTATGCTGATGACACTCAAATCTATATTTCATCACGGCCAGATGAAAACGCTAAATTATCCAAATTGACAGAGTGTGTTAAAGATATAAAAGATTGGATGACGCGCAATTTTCTTTTATTAAATCCAGACAAGACAGAGGTACTAATCATCGGTTCAAAAAACCACCCACAAAACCTCTCACACTACAAATTTAACATAGTAGGATGTCCTGTTACTTTATCCTCCTCGAGACCCGTTACCACCCTTGGGGAGTCGGACAGAGGACAAGCAAGGATGACAAACAAACAGGACTTCAAAGAATCAGTATTTTATTAAGTATAAAAGTGGGTAAGAAAGTTCAAATGGGTGAGTTTTTCTGGGCAGGGTCGTTCCGTCCGACGAACCCACCAAAGGCCCACAGGATACAGTAAAGGGAAGTGCTCTGGTGAGTGGCTTCGCTGTCTTCCAGTGGAAGGGATGAGTCGAGGCTCACGACTGGGAGGAGGCTACTGCAGGACGGCTCAGGTGCGTGTTTCGGGTACGTACTCTTCTTCACAACGGGAAATGGACAGATGAGTATACAGGCACGTAATCTTCTTCTACAGGTGCCAGACAGAGAACTTACGGCTGGGGAGCTTCACTGCGCAGCAGACAGGTGAGTATACAGGCACGTAATCCTCTGCTTCTACAGGTGACAGACAGAGAACTTACGGCTGGGGAGCTTCACTGCAAAGCAGACAGGTGAGTATACAGGCACGTAATCCTCTTCTTCTACAGGTGACAGACAGAGAACTTACGGCTGGAGAAACTTCACTGCAAAGCAGTCAGGTGAACATTCAGGTATGCACTCCTCTTAAAGGGCTGGCAGACACAGAACTTGCGACAGAGAGACGTTACTGCAACGCAGACAGGTGAGTATACAAGCACGTAATCCTCTTCTTCAGTAATGGCAGACAGAGAACTTACGGCTGGAGGAACTTCACTGCAAAGCAGTCAGGTGAACATTCAGGTATGCACTCCTCTTAAAGGGCTGGCAGACACAGAGCTTGCGACAGGGAAACATTACTGCAAAACAGACAGGTGAATATACAGACACGTAATCCTCTTCTTCAGTAATGACAGACAGAGAACTTACGGCTGGAGGAACTTCACTGCAAAGCAGTCAGGTGAATATTCAGGTATGCACTCCTCTTAAAGGGCTGACAGACACAGAGCTTACGACAGGGAGACGTTAGGCTGGAGGAACTTCACTGCAAAGCAGTCAGGTGAATATTCAGGTATGCACTCCTCTTAAAGGGCTGGCAGACACAGAGCTTGTGACAGGGAAACGTTACTGCAAAACAGACAGGTGAATATACAGACACGTAATCCTCTTCTTCAGTAATGACAGACAGAGAACTTACGGCTGGAGGAACTTCAATGCAAAGCAGTCAGGTGAATATTCAGGTATGCACTCCTCTTAAAGGGCTGGCAGACACAGAGCTTGTGACAGGGAGACGTTAGGCTGGAGGAACTTCACTGCAAAGCAGTCAGGTGAATATTCAGGTATGCACTCCTCTTAAAGGGCTGGCAGACACAGAGCTTGTGACAGGGAAACGTTACGTAATCCTCTTCTTCAGTAATGACAGACAGAGAACTTACGGCTGGAGGATTTTACTGCAAAGCAGTCAGTTAAGCATTCACCTACGTGTCTCTCTTCACAATGGGCTGACAGATAGTACACTCAAGTCTCTGTGGAGTACAACAGTATTAGCCTCTTCCCACGTCTTAGAACATGATAGAACACACAGGCGAGTAATAGACATCCAGCGGGGTTAAGTTCACACTTCACACATCAAAACAGTGCATCACATCCTTCATCACTGCAATTCAACACTCAGTGGGAAATACATATGGCTGTCGCCCATTTCCTGACCTGGCATTCTCATCAAGAAGTCCCATAGACAAGAGAGAGAAAGGGTGGAGATCGGTTGAACTACTCACAGTCTCTCACCAGCGATCTTACTGTACAAGGATTTCCTTCCTCCAGTTGAATCAGCGTGCTCTTCCTCCCACACTCACAGTCTCGCGTCCATTGCCAGCCCCACTTCCTCTTCTCCACCGCTCAAGCTTCCTCCAAGGTACTCAGTCCCCAAACACCACCCTCTTCGGCCCGTACTCTCTCCTTATATCCCACCCTAATGACAACGTGTCTCATCTTGCACAGCTGGCGGTGATTTTGGCTGATTACCCCGTTCACAGGGATTTTGCACTTACCCGGAACTAAGCCGGTGTTCTGTTGTTTTGGGTCCGGCGGGAGGCAAATCTCGGCGGACATTAGTTCCGCCTTGCACGGAAACTAAAGCTGGAACTTTTGTCACCTCGTGACATTATACTAGACTGCAACCTGTCTTTTGAAAATCATATTTCATATGTTACAAGAACAGCCTTTTTCCACCTTAGAAACATTGCTAAGCTACGTAACATGCTATCAGTTTCTGATGCAGAAAAGTTAGTTCATGCATTCATGACATCGAGACTAGATTACTGTAATGCTTTATTAGCCGGTTGTCCTGCATCCTCAATAAACAAGCTACAGTTAGTCCAAAATGCCGCCGCTAGAGTTCTTACTAGATCAAGAAAATATGATCATATAACACCAATTTTATCATCACTACATTGGTTACCTATAAAGTTCCGTATTAATTACAAGGTATTGCTACTGACTTATAAAGCCCTAAACGGCTTAGCTCCAGTCTATTTAACGGACCTTCTATTGCCCTATAATCCATCGCGCTCTTTAAGATCACTAAATTCGAGGCTTTTGGTCATACCTAGGATATATAGGTCCACCAAAGGAGGGAGAGCATTTTCACATTTAGCTCCAAAACTCTGGAATAGTCTTCCAGATACTGTTCGTTGCTCAGACTCGCTCTCCCAGTTTAAAACTAGATTAAAGACGCATCTCCTCAGCCAGGCATTCATATAATACTTTTAATCTTACAGTTAAATCCGACCTCTAGTTCATAGACGCCAGAGGAGAACTGGCCCCCGACTGAGCCCGGGTTCTCCCAAGGTTTTTTTTTTCTCCATCAGGTCACCTGATGGCGTTTTTTCGGTTCCTTGCCACTGTTGCCTTTGGCTTGCTCAGTTGGGGATATTTAATTTAATTAATCAATCAATCAACAATACTATTGATCAGCATTACCAAACGTGGACGTTTTCCACTAGAAACAAACATTGATGTATTATTTTAATTTAATACTGTGAAGCAGCTTTGATACAATCTGTATTGTGAAAAGCGCTATATAAATAAACTTGACTTGACTTGACTTGACTTGAAATCGATAACATTTTGTCGGCACGGTCTGGAGATGATATGATTCGATATTGGTGAAAATCGGACAAACGGTATAAGAGAAGTTAGAAAAAGTATGTTTTAAAAGAAAAAGATGGCAGACAGGAAGTTTGGCTGACTATGGCAAAATTGGTATCTATGTTTTCGGCATAACCCAAGGAATCTAGTAAGACCAGTGTCATCACAATAGGCATCTGTATTCAAAAGTTATTAGCATTTTCGGAAATGTTAACTTTTCTACCACAAGGTGACGCTTCCCAAAACTTTTTGAGTACCTTCAAGGCATAGTGCCGATGACTCATACCGAGTTCCCTTTCAGTCACTCACATTTGACATAGTCGACTGATTGGGATCACGCTTAGGGAGCCTGTCATCTTCGAGTATTAATAAAACGAGCCAATGCACAATGGCGTGCGAGATATGCATCTCACACTCCGCCCCGCAGCACGGGTATAAACACGGAAGGGGATGCACGCACCACTTGTCTTTCGCTTCGGAGCCAATCAGTCTTCATTTCGATGTCTCTGAAGAGTGTTATATTACAACGAGCGAGTGTGTCGGTGCTTCTTCAGGAAGTCTCTCCCGGTGCTGGTGATTCTACAGCGCGAGTGCAGCGGTGGTCGCAAGCTTTCTGAGCTCTCAACTGCTGTTTTAACAGCATCACATTTCTATTTGTGTTTGTTTGTCTGACGGCTGGTTGAGGGCGAATAGAGTGAGTGCTTGAGTCAGTGTAGTTGCGTTCATTCCCCTGTGTGCTCCGGCACTGGTGAGAGTTTTTTTATTTCCTGAAAGAGCAACTCGGGTGCGTTTGCGTCTTTTTCAAGATGTCATTCCACCCGTGCGTTTCTGGATACGGTCGTTCCCTGTCCCCCTCTGACGGTCACAATTTTTGCATCACGTGTTTGGGCTTACAGCATGCTGAATCAGCTTTTGTGGATGGCTCATGTTCCCATTGCGGGAATATGACTGTCTCAGTGTTGAGATCGAGACTCGCCTTCGTCCGCGAAGGTGGAAGTCCCCATTACCACGCCCCACCCTAGGCTGCCGTGTGGGATGGGTGATCGGAGGATAGTGATGGAGTTCCTGCCCGGTAACCATTCCCTGTGGGCTCCTCACTCCTCCATCCAGTGGAGTCCCCCGTTGAGCGCGCTGGACCCTCTGTAATGGACTGACCAGACGTTTCATTCGGGGTCCCGCCAGAGGACAGGATGCCGATTGCAGCATCGGAGGGTGAGCTCCGCTAATGCATTCATAAAGTATAGCATTTTATATCACAATACTGTATTGAAGTCAATGACAATTTCATGTTTTGTTCTATTATAGCGCCAACAAGAGGCACAATCCCTCTATTTTATGTGTCGTCAGAGTGAGCCCATACATGTCTGTGTCAAATTTGGTCAATATTTACTTCTTCAATTGTTCATATTTTGCAATATCACATTATGATTGCAATGACACCTGAAAATCATATTTTAAATTAGAGGCCTGAAATAAGCATTTATTTATCTATCGTTTATTTCAAACATCTATATCTACAACAAATTGTGTGTGTGTAAGCATGTTTAATGGAGTTAACATGGAAAATGTGCCTTGCTTTAGTGGAGACAAACTGACACTTTTAAAACAGACACATTTAAATGAAAGCAAGCTATGAGTGGTCCTCTGCTGGTTATAATAGTCTTTTTGTCTTACTACTTACTAATGTGTTTCTATAATTCATATTTAGAAATTATAAAATATTATTACATTACATTATTACAACATTATTATAACATTTACAATCATATTTTATCAAAATCCATCACTCCATATCTATTGAAACATTAGTTTTGACAATTGTGCTACATTATGAGTAATGTGAAACCTGAAAATGGTATTTTACAGAGGACACTTGCAATAAACATTTTGTTACCATACATTTTGTATTTTGTCATCATATATTTCAAATATCTACATCTAAACAAATGTGTGAATGTGTGTGTGTAAGCATGCTTAGTCTATATTAAGAATTATTGTTTAAGCCTTTTCATTCTTTTGTGAATGTGATTTAGCATATTCTCCTCCATGTCAGGCTGTCAGCCCTAAATTTTGGGTTGGCCTGGACCTTAACAGCATAGTTGGCATGAAGGTCTTAAAAAGCTTGAACCCCGTTAATTGCTGCTTGCAGCTATATTTATGAAATGTTTTTCTCTAATAGACATTGGCCACAATTAATGGCATCCTTTTATTTAATACTTTTTGCAACCTCCTTTTGCCAAGATAACAACTCACAGTCTTCTCCTATAATACCTGATGGGTTTGGAGAACACTTTCCAATAGATCAGAGAGCACTCCTCCATACAGAATCTGTCCAGATCCTTTAACCCTCTGAGGTCGGCAAACGCGCCCGCGCGTTTTGCTGGATTTTCTTCACATTGTAGAACTATAAACTTAAATTACTCCGTCATTTATGGTCATATAGAAAAAAGAAATATAAAAAAAGAATCTGTGATATTTCTACTTTTGTATGTGTCCACTTACAATAAAATCAAAACATTGTGCTTTTGTAAAATAAAGAAAATAAACAGGGTGTGCGTTCTGCCTCTCCGTCGCGGTGAACTTTTTTTTCTTGAGCACGTCTATAAATTGAAACAAAACTCAGCGAATACTTGTCACACATTTATGAGCCATATACCTTTATAAACATTTAAGTGTGTACTTTTAAATGATCGGATTCAAACTGAAAACAAATATTCTCTGTTTAAGTAATTTGTATAAAACCAACAAGATGTCCAGCTTCTCAAACGCTTCCTAATTACTTTTAATTTGAACACGCCCACTCGCGCAAAAGAGATTCACATGCAAATCTCCACATGGAATGCGATCACGCTCATTACCTCAAAAACAAAACACCAAAACACTTCACAAGTCTCTGCTTTTCGTCGAGTTTGAAAGGCGCACAGTGAGCTTACATTAGATTTAGGCTACCTCAGAAGAAGAAGAACGCGATTTGAAGACAAGAAAGATACAGGTAAGAAATTCTTACATATTAGTTTGTTATTGTTGCATAAATTTCACATTGCAGTTGAACTGTTGCTAGATATATGGTGAATATTGTAATATTTGGACCCGTGTTTACTGTTACTGTGTTTGTGGATATCTGCTCAAACGTAGATATGTATATGGTAACCATAATGTTTTATATTTGAGCGCGATCGCGTTTGAATGTTTGATATTTGTTACATTCGAAAAGCAAAACGCACCAAACGGCTTCATGTTTTTACTATTATCTCATTTCATATCATCATAACGAATGGAAACATTTGAAGTAACATGATAATCAATATATTTTTCTCTAGCTTAGTTGTTACTGAAATATTTTTGGAAGATTTATAGGCTGCTATGGTTATTGTTATTATTATTTTATGCAGCACTGCGCATAGCCTATGCCTACAAGGCACAACAAACCTGGTGTTCATTATATTATTGTTGGAAACATTTGTGTGTGTGTGTGTGTGTATTCTGTGAATTTTAAAAAGCAATTTTAACCAGAAAAATCTAAAATGTATTCCCTAAATCGTGCAGGCCTTTCTCTTGATATCAGTATGTTCACTTTTTTTTTTTTTTCAGGGCCCAGATGCCACTGAGTCCTGCTGACTTCAACATTCACACGAGTCTATGTACATGAACATGGTAAAGTGAAAATCAAACACCTTGGAAATGAAAGGTATGTACAATGTTTTTAGGAATGGCACAAAGGTCTCTGTCTTTGGATCATTGGTTATCTTTGGATTATGTTGTGTTGTAAATAAATCCAAACAATCTAAAAGCCATTCTTTTTTAAATCTCCTCATTCTTTGTGCAAGGTTGCTCAGAATGATAGGGCCTGATAGCTCCTAATAGGGCAGTTAGAGGAGGGTCTTTGTCTTTCTCAGGTGTGAAAAGCTTACATATTAACCCCTTACCTGACAGGGATCACTGGTGATCCCAGATTATTTTAGTTCAAAATATGTTTGAGCTTATATATCTCAATATTAATAACAGTCTGGTTAATTTTGAGTCTTGAACTATAAACTCTCAAGGGTTGGCTTTCTAAATGTATGTGTGTTATGTTTCTATTCAGAATTACTTATGAGCAGTAACCTTTTTATTTTGGGCATTTCATGTATGCAGCACTTGCCAAAATTGGGGGTGATGAGCAAGGGGTTAATGAGCTCCCGCATAAAGCTTTGTGGCACAAAACACGTCATACAAATTTTAAATCAATATATTGTCTTATCTGAATGAGCAGTCAGGGTGATTTTCACATCGTTTTAGAGCAAATATTCTAGGCTACGTCATACAATTTTCAAAAGTCTTGTGAAGAAATAATCAGTATGGGTTTCATGACCTTATTTCAGTGAGAATTTTTTTTTTGTATTTTCACAAACCACGCATAAATGTCATTATCTCAAAACTACAAACTTTTACATACATGCTGCTGATAGCAGAGTTTGTGCTGAATACAGTGTAATTAGACTTTAGCCATGAAAATGTCACAATAACAGAAATAAGCACAAATGTCAGAGCATGTCAGAACACCTCCAGGGCCCAGAAAACAGCTCAGACCCCAGAGGGTTAATTTCCCAAGTCCACTTTCCTGGACTTTCTGGTTCTGGTCAGGGGACTGAGATGGCCAGGGCAGAACCTCGATTTTGTGCTCAGTTACCCCCTTTTTGTTGTTGTTGTTGATTGTGATGTTTGTTTTGGATCACGGTCCTGATGGAAGTTCCAAACAAGTCCCATTATAAGAGATTTGCAGCCAGTTTGCTGCCAGTTCATTTCATGCCACTCAGGATCATCAGGTTCAGCATCTTCAGCTGGATGGTTCACAGTGGCCCTTGTTTGGTCACGAGCAGCACCATGTTGATGTACTTGACGCATCCGGCCTCTGCCTCTACCTCGCTGACCTGTAAATAATTATATGAATAATTGGAATTACTTTCAATAAACAGACACACACATTACTTTTAGATACACACACACACACACACACACACACACACACACACACACACACATATATACACTCACCTAAAGGATTATTAGGAACACCATACTAATACTGTGTTTGACCCCCTTTCGCCTTCAGAACTGCCTTAATTCTATGTGGCATTGATTCAACAAGGTGCTGAAAGCATTCTTTAGAAATGTTGGCCCATATTGATAGGATATCATCTTGCAGTTGATGGAGATTTGTGGGATGCACATCCAGGGCACGAAGCTCCCGTTCCACCACATCCCAAAGATGCTCTATTGGGTTGAGATCTGGTGACTGTGGGGGCCATTTTAGTACAGTGAACTCATTGTCATGTTCAAGAAACCAATTTGAAATGATTCGAGCTTTGTGACATGGTGCATTATCCTGCAGGAAGTAGCCATCAGAGGATGGGTACATGGTGGTCATAAAGGGATGGACATGGTCAGAAACAATGCTCAGGTAGGCCGTGGCATTTAAACGATGCCCAATTGGCACTAAGGGGCCTAAAGTGTGCCAAGAAAACATCCCCCACACCATTACACCACCACCACCAGCCTGCACAGTGGTAACAAGGCATGATGGATCCATGTTCTCATTCTGTTTACGCCAAATTCTGACTCTACCATCTGAATGTCTCAACAGAAATCGAGACTCATCAGACCAGGCAACATTTTTCCAGTCTTCAACTGTCCAATTTTGGTGAGCTCGTGCAAATTGTAGCCTCTTTTTCCTATTTGTAGTGGAGATGAGTGGTACCCGGTGGGGTCTTCTGCTGTTGTAGCCCATCCGCCTCAAGGTTGTGCGTGTTTTGGCTTAACAAATGCTTTGCTGCATACCTCGGTTGTAACGAGTGGTTATTTCAGTCAAAGTTGCTCTTCTATCAGCTTGAATCAGTCGGCCCATTCTCCTCTGACCTCTAGCATCAACAAGGCATTTTCGCCCACAGGACTGCCGCATACTGGATGTTTTTCCCTTTTCACACCATTCTTTGTAAACCCTAGAAATGGTTGTGCGTGAAAATCCCAGTAACTGAGCAGATTGTGAAATACTCAGACCGGCCCGTCTGGCACCAATAACCATGCCACGCTCAAAATTGCTTAAATCACCTTTCTTTCCCATTCTGACATTCAGTTTGGAGTTCAGGAGATTGTCTTGACCAGGACCACACCCCTAAATGCACTGAAGCAACTGCCATGTGATTGGTTGATTAGATAATTGCATTAATGAGAAATTGAACAGGTGTTCCTAATAATCCTTTAGGTGAGTGTATATATATATATATATATATATATATATATATATATATATATATATATATATATATTAGTGGTAGGCCGTTATTGGCATTAACGTGCTGCGTTAACGTGAGACTCTTATCGGGCGATAAAAAAATATCGCCGTTAATCTATTCTCAAAGTTGGGTTGGGAGCTGAGTCTATACTACGCATGCTATGATGACTTTCACCTTGATATTTTAGCGCGTAAGCACGGATGTATACCTAGCCGAATTCGGTTCGGTGTTCGGTACACATTTTCAAACCGAACGGTTCGTTGGACCATTTTTCCTGCCGACCAAAGTTTCGTTATTTCAAATGTAGGCAGGTCGCGCGGGTGGCAAGCGCACTCATAATGTAAGAGACGCCGGCGCGACCACAACGTTGTCCGAGATCAAATGGCAAACGTAATGCAAGCGGAACGAAACTGAGCTACTCGGTATTGTGTGGTTGACAGATCGTTGTTTATCAGTTTGGACCAAAGCAGCGCGAGCCGATCGTGATCATGCGACACTGTTACTACACAGCGCTAAGAGATCCAGTAAAGAAAGCATTTGAATTCGCCACAGAAGTAATAACATTGCTGCGAGATCTAGTGAGAAACATTCACATTTCTCCGTTATTAACGGATCAAACAGTGCGTGGAAGCCAGGAAGAAACATTGTGCCATGAATGAACTATCCGGTGTCCACAGATCTGCAACATTTACCATGGATTTACTGTAGAAACACTAACTGCAACCATGGAAGTTTGGCAGGAATAGTAGGCTATAATGCTTTCAAGTAACATTACGTCGGTTTTATTTCGACATTATGAATAAAATTGTTGCCCTCAAATGTTAATCTGAACTAAAAATAGACCTTTGTTTATAACTACTACAATATTAGGCTACATTTAATTTTTTCCAAGGAGCTCTTTTGTTTTATATGCTCATAAGAAGAGTCTATTATAGCTCCATCATTGCTCAAAGTAAAAAAAAAATCACACTTTGTTAGTTTTAATAATAATAAAAAAATCTCTAGCATTTCTTCACAAGTTCTTTTAAATGTCACTTTGTATTTAAGAAACATGTGTCGTTTAGTCATTATTTGGGTAGCACACATATTCTGAATGCCTCCGGCAGAATTCAAATGAGCCATTTTAATCTAGATTAATCTAGATTAATTCCAAGATTACAGTGAGATTATATATATAGAATATATAGTGAGATTATATATATATAGAACACTTTCTCAGATATTTTCTCATCTTGTCTTTCCTCTATGCATTCTGATACCAGGGAACGACGAATGAGATGTAGCATCTGGACCAATCAGACACACACAAATTATGCATTATATTTAATGAATAATCCAGCAAACTCACTCTCCCAACAAAGGCCTGTGAAACTTCCCCCAAAACTAACATCACAAGTGAAGCTAACACACTGGCAGAATGCGGTGTCCTGTTACAGGACACATTGAGACTGATAAGAGTTTTACAACCCCAAAAAGGAATTTGCATAGGGCTGTGATGCTCACTTAATTCTTGCTGAGGATTTTAAATAAACCATGTTAATCATATATATTCTATATATAACCACTTGAGAAATATATATAAACATGTATCTAATTTTCTCATCTAATGATTTTCCTTTTATGTGGTTTGGCCTTTGTATTCTTGTGAACTTTTGGGATTAATGTTTCAGACTTTGTTACATACTATGGTTTACCAAAATCATATGTGTGGCATGTTTAGTCTCTATAAACTCATATCTTCGTCCCCCATTTGTTAATTTACATTACATTTTGCTAACTTTGTGACACATTAGTATTATAAGCATCTTAAAGATTCTTGTGTTAAACATCTAATCAAATTACATGTTCAAAGGCCTGCTTGAACAATGGGTCGTAAAGAAATTTCCCTCCAAAGGAAAACACTTCTTATTGGCTCACAAACCTCCAGAGGGTGTGACATCTTCACGCTTTAAAAATCACTGATCACAAGATCAGCTCTCTTAGCTCTCTTAGCTCTCTTCTCTCAGGCTGCAGCCTTGTCCTTCCATTCACCAACGATCCTCTGACTCCCACTGGTTCTATCTCATCAAGACCACATCAGCAAAGATCAACTGGAACCTCAATAAATTGCATCAGGACGGTTTAATTCAAATGGGCGAGACATGCAAGTATCAAACTTAGTCTCATTATTTGATACATTAAGTATCCTTACCCCTTTTAAAGAAGGGTGTGTTAGAACTAAACTGATGGTTTGCTCAAGGCTGTTGATCTGCTGAACTCCAAACAATGCTATAACTTCTTACTTTCCTGTATTCTGCTTCAGCTCTCTTTCTCTTGGTAAACTGTATGTGGGTCATTGACGAATAAGGTTTTTAAAAGTGTAAAAAAATAGAATGGAGATATAACTATATTTGAAATAATTTTTTTGTTTGCCTAGGTGTTAACAATAAGATTTTGTGGTTTGTACAATCAATTAACACTGTTTTTGTCATTTTTTTTACAAGATGGACAAAATTTGTCTCCAAAAAAGTCATTTGGTTTAACCATGAATATATCTAAAATTATTAATTTGCAGATAATTATTCATGAAAAAAAATGATTTGACATTGATGTTGAGATAGTATATAGTGTGTACCACAGAAGAACTATTAAATAAAATTATCACTGATCTCATAAATGTAATCATTTTATTGGACTACTCTAAACACTCCAACATATTCAAGTAAAACATTGCACAGGGAAAGGAAAAAAGGGGAAATGTAAAAAAAAAAGAGCCTCATTTGCTTTATATTTGTATTATTGTAGTCCCTTTAGTTATTAAAAACAATATTACTCCATTTAAATATTTACTATATCGGTTTTACCGAATGACCAAGGCCGGTTATACCGAATGACCATGTCTGCTGCTCTTGACATTATGAATATTTAAGACAATAAACAGACACAAATAGCTTCAAAAGCACATTTTATTGTTAATATAATAGGCTATTAATGTAAAAAGTACTTCAAACATTAAAACATTTTGATATTGGAATGAACATATAACTCGTATCGCAAATTATATTAATTAAAAAATTGAAGCATTTAATTGGTCTTGGAACAAGTGTTTAAATTGTTAAACGATGAGCTGCTAGGCTATAAATTCATGAAAAATAACTAGATAAAGTTTGACAAGACAAACTTTAAAGTTGGATTGAGAGAGACAGAACTGAAATTTCGTTTTAAGGTTTCTGAGTGGTTGCTAGGGTGTTACTATGTGGTTGCTAGGGTATTCAGGGTGGTTGCTAGGGTATTCAGCGTGGTTGCTAGGTTGTTGCTATGCAGTTGCTAAAGTATTTGGGGTGGTTGCTAGGATGTTGCTATGTGGCTTCTAACGTAGGTTCTAACGTTCGATCAGCATTGATCCTTGCCCAGAAGTGAGCGGCTTTTTCCTTATTTGATAAAGGCATCTGCAAAGGTAAAATTCAGTCAAAATTATATATTAATATACACTGCACATTTTCTATTAAAAACCCATTTAAGCCCACCGGCAACTATAGTTGCCGCAGTACATAGTTGTCATTTTCCTTTTGTAAATATTTTTCTAGATGTTGTCCATGTTTTATTTCTCAATGAAATGCAAGCAAACAACCAAATAAAGGATTTCAAGAGAAAAAAAAAAGGTATTCACTTCCTCCCTGTCACATGAGGCTGTCAACTTCCTACCCCTATTTCCAGGAAGCAGGGCGAAGGCAAACCCTCCCAAAGAAAGGTCATTTTCATGTTACTAATAAGTATTTTTTGTTGACATATATATATCTACATAATCATGAAGGTCTCTAGAATCAGCCAAACAAAACAAATCTTACAAGAGATCTATAGTTTTTTGTATACTTAGTCAAAAGTCCAAGCGGCAACTATAGTTGCCGGTGGGCAAATGCCTTGTAAGTACATATATCATGGGAAAATGGGGTGTACTGTGTTAATAGGTTAATAAATCAAGTTTATTGGTCTTGTTTAGTGCATAAACATAACTTAACCCTTTAAATGACATCTCTATATAGATATATTTTTTTCTTCATTCTATTTATTTGTATTTATTTATTTTCATTTACCTTTTTGATACACAATGCCCTGTTATGGCTGCACTTTGTTCTGCACTATGTTCCACAACTTTAACCCTTGTGCGCTGTTCATTTGTGGTTTACAGTCAGGCTGTTTGGGGTCTGAGAGACCCCAGGCAACAAAATGTTATTTTGTAACAATATATATATTTTAAACAAATGTAATTTTACTCCGTTTATTAATGTTTTTACTCTTCATTTGGACATTTTTTCTCCACAAAATGTTCAAAAAAAGAAAAGAAAAATTCTCCAAAAAGAAAATTTGCCTTATAAAATACCCACATTTCTAACTTTCATTCATGGGGATAACATGGATAATTTGACATGGTTTAGTGTAAGATTTTTGGCCAAATCTTGGAAAATGCAGTTTTAAAAGTAAAAAAAATAAAAAAATCACTTTAACCAGTAGATGGCTGCAGAGCTCTAAAAGTACTAAAAGTTTCAAACTAAAAGACTTCTTTTCACAAGTTTTTCCAGTTAGATTCATATCTACATATAATGAAATCACAATTATAACAATAAAAGTTACTTTTTGTCAAAGTTTGGCAGTTTTTGTACTGAAAAAAATCAGTTTTTCAATAATGTTCCATTATGATTAGAATCAAACCTGATCAGGATGTTACAAAGAGAAAAGTTGGAGTTTTTAGAGTTTATCATTTATTTCAAACATCTGTTTTTCATATAATTCTACAAATTTAAAGTGTGCCACTTCATTTCTGTCTGTGTGTTCTGTGTTGTTTCTGATTTTGAGGATGAATTTTGTCCATTGATCAAATTCATTTGATTCTAATCATAATATAACATAATTTTTTTTCAGTACAAAAAGTGCCTAAACTTTGACAAAAAGTAACTTTTATTATTATAATTGTGATTTCATTATATGTAGATATGAGTACAACTGGAAAAACTTGTGAAAAGATGTCTTTCAGTTAGTCAAAAAGCAAATAGCAAATAGTGGTGCTCTGCAGCCATCTACTGGTTAAAGTGATAAATTGTTACTTTTAGAACAGCATTTTCCAAAAGATGGGCAAAAATCTTTTAAAAACACTTAACCATGTCAAATTATCCATGTTATCCCCATGAATGAAAGTCAGAAATGTGGGTCAAAAAGACCCTGAACAGCGCACAATGGTTAAGGCAAATGGATTTGTTGTTTGTTGTGTTTTCATATTCAAGAGATTATAAGCTAGATGCAGTTTTTTTTTGGGTCTGCATCAAATGTTCTTCGACTTTTATACATAATAAATTTGTTTATGAATAAAGATTGATCTGTTGAAAGCAGTTATTTTGAGATAAATGCCAAATGTTCTCCTCCTATTCATATTTTACATTGAAGGGGTGCATACAACATATTTGCCCACCGGCAACTATAGTTGCCGCACATTCAAATATGATTTTCAAGAAAGAAAAAAAAAAACCTGGGGAAAATAAATGCAGAACATGTTCACATAGGACACTATTAACAGGATTATATGCATGAAACCATTCAGAAAAATTTGGGCACAAATGGGTTAATAAAATGTTGTATTTATTTATTCCAGTACAAATATGACCAACATACATTGCTGTCATTCGATACAACCAGTAAGTTATTCGTTATAACCAAAATTTCGGTTTAACCGAATGACTCTTTAGGTTATAATGAATGACAAAATCTTCACTCAATGCTAACAGGCTGATATCTAGCTGCCTAGCTTGTTAGTTAGCTAGCTAGCTACCAAAAGGACAATCAAACATTTTATATTTAGTAAAAGTTTTTAAAATATTACAACATTATCCATGTTTTATAGCGGTTGTACCCAATGACCCGATATTTGGGGACATGTGTATGAGCAAGTGAAAACATGAATTTTTCGAATAGTTAAGAGAGAGTTACATACTTTGCTTCACAACCATACGGTCCTTTGCAGGTGTCTGAATGATGTCACATCCTGTCACATAATATTGACCACATGATTTGAACCAAAATGGAGCCCTTTATATTGGTTACTCTGAATGACATCAATGAAAATCATTTTTCCGGACATTCTTTCTCATAACAAAGCAACGACTTCTACACATAATTTTAATACCATTTTGCACTATGTTGATATATAATGTTATAAAATCATGCCAGAATAAAAAATATATAAATTTATTAAATTTTAAGATATTTTAATCACAAATGAAATTGCTGTATTGGCCTTCAGACGGTTAAACTGAATGACCTTTTGACACTCTTTAAAATACCTTTATATGTATTAAAATATAATTAAAACCTTTTGGATTCAGTAAAAGAGATCAAGTTGTACTACCTTACATACTTTGGATGTTACATATTTGTTTTTTTATTATTATTAAGGCCTTTGGACAAAAAAATGACCCGTCACGTCATTGACCCATGCATGTATGTGTATGTTAGAGTAGTTTAAGTGTTTAGTCTAGTTAATAAAATCTTGTTCATGTCACATATAAAGTTGTCTGTGTCTCAAACTCATAACTGGAGTCACTAATCATAGTTTTGTCTACTTGCTCTTAGTAGTACTGTAAATTAAGAAAGACATTTCCCCATGCCCCGGAAATGCACATTTCTTAGAGTTAATAAACAATTAACATTGAGTGTTCACGGGACAAACAGGTTAATTGATTGTAATATTAATTTACGACATTAAGTTAATTATATTAACTGATCCAAATATTCATAATCAATTATAACCAGTTATTATTGATTATTAATATTTCATAGAGCTAATTTGCTACAGAGATCTTGGCCTTGAATGCGTCCACTCACTGTCTGAAGTATCACAGTCTGAATTGGCTTCTGTCTTCGTCCAGATCGACGGGTGAACGATCTATCTGCGGCACGTCCATGACTAGAACTTTCTGTGACAACATGCATCTCTCTCACTGACTAATTTGTCCCGATCAGATTCTGAATGATCAAATAATGAGTGATCAGACTCCAGTCCATCAACACCTCCAGTAGGCAGTGTTGTGCCTGAACGCGTTCATTGAACGATAGTTCATGAACTCGTTCATATTTTGGGCGAACGTGAACTGAACGTACTGTATTACTGCCTGATGAACGATACTGTGAACTCGTTCTATCTGGTGTCTGTGAACGGCACACTCTCTCAGTTTAACTTCGTTCAATAGGGTGCCAGATTTCTATAGAGCCTTCCAGGCGAAAACCCGGCTAAAACACACCGTAAACAGGCCTTAATATGTAGCGGAAAAACACCCAATCTGGCAACACCAGCCACCAGTGTCTACTGACTCTCTTGTTCGATCTCGTTCATCAAAATTAACGAATCTTTTTTCGAGTCATTTCGTTCATTTAAGGGGCTTTAAATGTTATACCATTAACTGGCAAATTCCCCGAACACATCCACCTACGCAATCTTGATCATATTCTGAATTAAGAAATCATTATAATGCAGTCAAAAATCGTTTACAGGGATCATAAATAATTACTTTACCTTCCGAGTCTTTCGTTCATATGTCACGTGACAGACGCAACGAACGGATTGTTCATGAACGACTCATCACTAACGTTGCAAATCAAAACAAAAAGCAGCATGTTGGCGTCATGATCATTTAAACGAGTTTTATGACAGGTCGGTGAGGATGGGAAAAATCTGACGCATAGCTTCAGTGTTAAAACTGATAAAATAATTATCTGTGGTTCTATATGGGCTGTGGCAATCATTTTGAAAAAATAATAGCTTGCAGCAACATGGAAAAAAAGAACTATGAACTAGTTCATTTTTGGAACTGTGAACTTAGTTCAAAATTTTTTGAGTATGAACTATGAACTGAACTAGTTCATTTTAAAATTTGTGAACTGAATTTTGAACTAGTTCATGTAGAAAGTGAACTTTCCCAACACTGCCAGTAGGCTACTTGATCTGCCGTACCTCTGCATTTGTCTGTCTGATATTTTGACCTACATTCTCGCTACTCCACTCCTTCATGTTTGAGCTGATCGCAGTCTGTTTCTTTGATCAAAAAGTTCCGTACTCTTTCAGAACATGCGCACGGGTCTTCCTTACCGTATACCACCTAAAAAACAGATACCCAGACAATTCTGTGTTTGGCGGGGAAGCGTTTTTTCATAAAACCTGGAAAATTACATGTTTGGCAGGGAAAGAGTTAAACATATATAAAAACAAAACTTTTCTTTTTTTTCGTTTCTGTCTCTCTCTTTCTCCTCTCTCACACACTGTCAAAGTAACATGTTCTGCAACATTTTCAATATGATATTGCGCAATGTGATATTGTGATAATGATATTGAGTAAATATATTGTGCACCCCTAATGAGAAGCCACCAAAACACCCACAAACAATGTCCTAAAATATGGGCAAACACAGGCATGATTTAAATAATGACAACAGCTAAATGGATCAGTTCATGGAATTTGACGAAAGGTTCTAATCCAATAACCATTTAAAAATATATATATATAAATACCCATTTCTGCAATCCCTATTCCAAATGCTTTGAATGCAGGGATGCCCAGACTCACATTGCACAAAGTAAGAGTATGGTTTTATGGGGCTTACAACTTATTTTCAATAGTCTTCATATAGGCTCCTTTTATGCTTACCTTTTTCAAGAGAAACTGGGGAGGCTGCTGAATGTCCTTCTGGGGATTGGGTTCCTTTCCCCAGGTTCTGGGAATGCTGCTGTGGGGTTGGTGTGCTGAGGGTCCTACTAGGGATACTGGCTGTTCAATTCTGGACTTTGGTGGTCCAATAAGGGCTGCTGAAGGTCCAGTTGGAGCTGCTGGGTGATGAAGCAGGGCCTGTGTTACCCTGGGATCTGGTGTGACCATTGGGGGTTCAGTTGGAGCTGCTGGGGGATGAAGCAGGGTCACTGTTACCCTGGGATCTGGTATGACCATTGGGGGTTCAGTTGGAGGTTCAACTTGGGCTGATGAGGGTTCATCGACTCCTGCAGCACCTTGTGGGGTCCAGCCTACATTGTAGAAGTACAGAATTATTAAGAAAACACTGATCGACTTTTTCACAATTTTACAACATTTTATAGACATAAACATCTAGGGCCCTATTTTAACGATCTGAAACGCAAGTATCAAGCGCAAAACGCAAGTAACTTTGTGGGCGGGTCTTGGGCGCTGTTGCTATTATACCGGCGGGATAAATGACTCTTGCGCCCGACGCAAATCTAAAATGGGTTGGTCTGAAGTAGCTTCATTATTCATAGGTGTGGTTTGGGCGTAACGTGAAATAAACCAATCAGAGCGACATCTCACATTCCCTTTAAGAGCAGGCGCGCTTGTTCTATAGCGGATTCCTATTATAACGGCAGATTTGCCAGTCGCGCGCCAGGAGCGGTTCACAGCCGAGGAGACCGACGTTCTCGTCAGGGACGTTGAGGATGGAGAAACACACCCAAATTAACTTTGGTTAAACAGGCGTATGATAATTTGGGTAAATGTGTAAGCTAGATGTATGCTTTTATAATAAACTGTTTATCTATCTATCTATCTATCTATCTATCTATCTATCGTAATAATGTAGGCTATGATTTGCAAAAATGAAACCTGCTGCATCTGTGTGTAGATGAGAGAATCAAAGTGTATGCGCGTTGTGCACACGCTACATTGATTATGGCCAAGCATGCGCCCTTAAAATAGCATATGAATAACATGCGCAACGCGCCACTGACTTTAGACTAGTTTTTTTTTCAGTCAGTGACGGAATTGTTTTCTCAACCTGCAAAATAGCATGAGGGAACGTTTGCGCCGGAACACGCCTCCTCTTTGCGCTGAACTGCCCAGGGGAGCGCAAGTGTATTTCTTAGTTAACCGACGTGCGTCTGTGGAGGGAAAAGTCCGCTGTGCGCGGGTGCAAAATAGGAATGATACATGCGTCGGTGTACAAAGTCAATTGCGCTGGGTGGAAGATAGGGCCCCTAATCTATTAATCAAGAAAAAAATCAACAAAATAAATAATCATTAGTTGCAGCCGTAGTAGCAAAAAGAGATGTGTATAGACCTAACAAGTGCTGATTGTTCTACCAAACTACTTCTAAAAAGCAGTATTGATTTAACAGGTGAATGTTCCCAAGGCATGTGATGGATGTTTGAGATGAGTCTGGTGGTTGACCAATTGTGCCACTTTTTCTACTGGAATGTATAATTAAAATTATAGCATGGCTGATCACCTTATCTCCCAATTCAATGTCATAGTTCATAAAATATTAGCTATCGTAAAGTTACTCTGCTAGGAACAGTGTTGCCAACTAAAAAGTTAAGTGTACAGCCCTGATCTGCATTATCTATAATGTGCATGGAGCACTAGTTTTGGGCCAAGCTCTGTTTTAGGGTGTTACCTTCACTTCATTTCAAATGCGTGAGTAAAAAAAGACTGCATGCATTTGTAAAAAAAAAAATTCTGTCTGGACTGGATCGTATGGTGTGTGCATTCTATTCAATGTAAGATTAAAATGTAAACCAAGCAGATGCAAATATTACAATGTTATTTTATTGATACTTTAAGTACAACTGTTAGTTGTAAACTAAAAGCATCAGTGATAATCTGAATGCTCCATTAGTCAAGAGAAGAGAAGGCAATCACAGCCTTATCTGTGACAGGGACATGAGGCACGTATATATATATATATATATATATATATATATATATATATATATATATATATATATATATATATATATATATATATATATTGTAACTGCACTGGGTAGTACATTAACATTAGCTCAAATGATCTATAGGGAATTTTAATAATTAATCAGGAATATGATTAATATATATATCGCATATTACAGTTACATTAAATTATCGAAGCTGAAAAATAGGTCAATTGTATACATTAGTAACCCATCATAATGAATTATGATTTAATCACTAATATATCAACAGTCCATTCCTCAGATCAATTATCAGAATAATTTTTAATGGAAATTAATGGAGCTATCAAACTGTTTGTCCAGCAAACGGCCGTAAGATTAACCCAACAATTTCTCAACAAAAATTATCTCTTTCTTATAATTCGAAGAAAGCTATTTTCTGGCCACGAAAAATCACCTTCTTGTTATAAGGTTTAGATTACTGAAAAGTAACAAATAAGCTTTGTAGCTAAGATCAAACATTTCATTGACTTTGTAACATGAGCATTTTAGACAGAAGCAGTCAAGAATATTTAATAATTGAACTAATAATACATCGAACTACAATTCACACAGAATATATGTATGTATCCCGAAACAAACAAAACGAAAAACATTACGAACACGAATTAACAGAGGATGAGAGAATTAGAGAGATCAGACGATGAGAGAGGTGAGAGAGAATGAGAGAGAGGGAGAGAGGATGAGCGAGCGAAAGTGAAAGCAAAATAGGGAGAGATCGCAGTATGGCAAAATCACAGACACTGTAACCTTTGAGAGAGACAACAAGAAATCACATAAATTGAATCAAATCAATAATCAATACTTGCATATGGTTCTCTTAGTATTTGCTGAGGAAAGAAGGCGCGTGTGTCGTTCTTTCAGAGCTGGGCGTGTTCTCTCGTGTCTTCCGGGGCGAGCAGACTCGCGCGAAGTTTTAAAGGTTCACCGAACGTGAAGTTACCAAAGAAATGATTCAGAGTTCATCTCCCTCGTGGAGGGAGAGGCAAATATGAAAATAAAACTTAGTAAAGAAAAGAAAAGAAAGGTCGGGAGTGACGCAGAGGTGCGCATCCGGAGACGGTGGCCGAAGCCGAAGTTGGTGTTTCCCGAAGTTTGACTGAAGAGGAAGAGAGCGAGAAACGGCAAGTTCCGTCTTTTGACACCCAAGCATTTGGCTTTCTTCCAGGCCTTGACAAAAGTAAAAGCCTTTAATCCCAAGGCCTGCAATTTTTCGATCTAAAACTACGAGGACCTACACACACACATACAAATATAACATATATTAAATTAAAATGTACATACATAGAAACATTTGGAAAATGACCTGCATAAAAACAATAAAAGCAATCGCGTACCAAGATATAAGCTTCATCCTGGATATGAAAGGTGGTCCGATTTTTTTTCTCTTTTTTTTCTGGATATGCACCCAGCTCTCCCTCTTCTGATCAAACTGTAGCATTTTTTTTTTTTTTCGCCTCATCTTATGTGGCTGCTCTACCTTGCATGTGTTGCAGGTTTTACAGGCAAATTTAGTTTTATATGGCAGACCACACACTTTCGACTTGATCCCTGGCCTGGCATTTCTATCAGAGATGGAGTAAGTGGGAGAAAGACACAAAGAGATTTTGAGAAGTACTTCTTTCACTCAAACAAACCAGGACGAGATTACAAATTAAAAAACAAAACTTACTTGAATACACCAAGGCTTCTGGGAGAGAGAGAGAGAGAGAGAGAGAGAGAGATGGAGAAAGAGAGAGAGAGTGTGTGAGAGAGAGGCAGTTAGAGGAGTATTGGAGTGGCTCTTGAAAGAGACTTTTTTATTTTTTATAAAGATATACAGGTGGAGGTAACAGGGAAGGATGGTGGGTAAAAACAGGAGGTGTTGGACAAAGGAAAACAAAAACATAGTTAATTCTGTAAGAGGTTCAACCAGGCGCTCAGGTAAAGTTAAAAGGTCCGTGATAGGTGCTCTTGGGGTAGGGAAAAAAATCCAAAGAAACAAAAAATAGGTCCCAGGCACTCAGTCAAACTTTAAATAAGGAGAAGGATAGAATTAAAAAGCCTTTATTTTGATATGGCTTAAGTCCAGATAGCCTATGATGTCGAGATTTCTTTGGAGATATTTGTCTTTATTGTTTTTTTGTTATTTTCACTTGCTTTGTTGCTCATTACGTTGGGTTCCCCAATCCTGTAGACCTGATTGCCTTATTGGGTTAATTTATTGTGTTAGGCCTCATTAAGTTAATTGAATTATCTTTGAGTATGGGTGGGACTTAACTTATAATTTGTTGTCATTCTCATTCTCTGTGTTACCTTGCCCTGAAGAAGACCACTTGCTGGTCGAAACATGTTGGCTCGTGTACTGTTTTTTTAATGACTTAAGCCATATCAAAATTAAGGCTTTTTAATTGTATCCTTCTCCTTATTTAAAGTTTGACTGAGTGCCTGGGACCTATTTTTTGTAACATAGTTAATTCTCTTGCAGCAAGGCTTCCTGAATTTGTTATATCATACATGCAGAACTGTAACAAAATAAAGAAGATAACTGTGATTCTGTTATTGCAGAATGCATATTCAGCATGTACACTGCATTCATGAACAGATGCAGTGTGTCGTGACGTATGAGGTGAATGCATCATTAATATGCTAAATCTGAATACATTTTCATGACCACTAAAAGATTTTTTGATTTGTGCTCTCGGTGTGCCTGTAATTAGTCATGTGTATGCAGGGCTGTAGCTAGAGGATTCGGGGCCCCCTAAAAAAATATAGATATGGGCCCCCACCACCCTCCACCAACGTCATATACTGTACTGAAGATGAGCATGGAGGCCCACATATAACAGCAGATGGTGATGTTGTCATAAAACCTTTATTTTAAAAGTTAAAGGTGCCCTAGAATTTGAAATTTAATTTATCTTGGCATAGTTAAATAACAAGAGTTCAGTACATGTACATGACATACAGTGAGTCTCAAACACCATTGTTTTCTCCTTCTTATTTAAATCTCGTTTTCGAAAAACACCCCTGAAAAATAGGCGAATCTCCACATAACACCGACTGTGACGCAACAGTCGGGATCATTAATATGTACGCCTCCAAAAATTTGCATATGCCAGCCCATGTTCAAGGCCGGACGGCACTGCGCAGCCGAATCATCGTCTGAATAATTTTTCTTCAAGAGACATCATGGCTTGCAAACGAGCGAAGCATGGCAGTTGCTCAGTGTTTGGATGTACAAATGAACACAAAGGTATTTTTTTTAGTTCCTTCATCCGAGCCTCTGAAGAACCAGTGGGTTATGTGAATGTCTGATGTCTAATTGTTCAACGTTTACACTTAAGTCTCAGAGCAGACACGCCCCTTCAAACAGAGTGTTCAAATCAGAGGCTAAAATCAGGCTAGGAAAAATGCCTTTTATTTCTAAATTATAACAAATTTTGATCTAAAAAACATACTAACATTATAAGGGCACCCCAGGAAACATTCTAAAATAATAAAATAATCCATGCCATGGCACCTTTAAATGTTTATATAAAAATTACAACTAATAAAAAATAACAAAAAGCAAGAAATTGTTAAATGAAGAGAAATCAAGAATGCAGTCAAATTTAAAAAATAAAATAATTGATTGTCTTATATTTTAATAAAGATAATATGGAACTGGTAATATTATTAAATAAAGCTAATAAATGTATTCATCCAAGTGCTGTGTGTTGTATTCGTGTTTTCTTGATGTAGCCTAATAAATACATCATCAGCCGGCAGGTCAGGTGCATAATGCAATGTGTCGTGACCAGGGCCTGAAGTTAACTTTTTTGACCACCAGCCACTGTGGCAGGTGGATTTAAAAATCCACCCGCCACAGTGACTTTTTACCAGCCAGTTTTTTTTTTTTTTTTGCCCCATAAAAGGTGAAAAAAAGAGGAATTGCACAAACAGTTGTTCTTTAACTTGTAAGAATACACATTTATGTGCTGTCAAGTTATTAACGAGATCCATACAAGTAATAACTCTTAGAATACAGATAAACAAATCACACGCGGCTGTGTTGATGGCTGGGCAGCTGTTAGTTAAGTTACAGCGTTCAGGAACCGTTAAGCAGAACTAAATTAATATTGTTATTACTGGTAAAGTTACCGGGTAGGACATTTTCTCACCAGTTCCCAACTCCCAACATCTGTGCAACTGTCATTGTACTGTAGCCTATGTCAGCGTTGCATTAGGCTATCTCATCTCATCTCACCAACAGTTTAATACTTAACTCACACATTCAAACGTAGTCAGAGAAAAAGGCCTCATCTTTCTCTCCGATCACATACGTTCCGAAACACTCAAACTGCGCTGCTTTCACAGATGCTTTCTTTACTCCAGTAATGTGCCGCCACATTTTTAGCTAAAATCCAACGAAATGGCTGACTTCGTTTAAATGTCAAAGAACAACAGTCGCAAAAAAAAAAAAAAAAAAAAAAAAAAACCTTCGCAAAGACCCGTCCCCTTTAGTTACTGTTGCTATGTCCGACAAGCTACACCGCGCTCACGCCAAACCATGATCTCACGCAATGAAAAACACATCGCGCAGCAGAGACACTGACAAAACGCTGACAGAAGACAGTCCAGGTTACTTTTGATTTTAAACAAAGTCTCAACGTTAAAATTTGGTCATTTTTAAAGAAATTTAGACAATACCGTTTTGTGGCTCTGTAATGTGTCTTGACAGATCACTGTGGTGCCTCAAGTTAAAGCTGCTCGTGAACCGATCATCTCTTCCTTCTAGTTAATTTATAGCATCAAATAAACATGAATGAACATAAGAAGGAATGTAATTTTAACTGCGGAAAGATGTCAGTAGGCTTACTCAGTACTCTCCGTTTTTTCAAGTTCAAATCCTCCAACGTTGAACTCTCCTGACTGCTTTGTCAAAAAAAAAATTCTGCGGATTATGATTGGCCAGATCGCCTGTCAATCAAACTCCCCGCGAAGGGTCGATTCTCATTGGCTGCCTGCCAATGTGGCAGGTAGATTGACAGTGTTACCCGCCAATTGCAGAATTCACCCGCATTTGGCGTGTGGTCGGGTGTTAATTTCAGGCCCTGGTCGTGACTCAGTTTTTTAACTCTATTTACAATAGTGACAAACAGGAATTTTGACCATGTAATCATTCGGTCGACTGTGGTGCGCACTGATAATGAGGAGTGACAGGACCCGGCAGGCTGTAGTGTAGACAGTAGTTTTCTTATTCCCAGCGAAATAACATTACAACCTGTCTTTAAAGGGACACTTCACCCATTTGCATTAAGCTTTGCATTGTTAGAAACCCAGTCATACTATTGAATGGTCGTGCAACACTCTCTCATTTTCCCCTGAGACGGGAGAAATCCGTTATTTACCTTTAGGGGGGGATTTCGGTTGAGACTACAAGCACTAGTTCCTCATCTTTCCCAGGGGGCGGGACCCGCTCACGCTACAGACCTATTACAGATCAGTGGGTGGGACTTTACTCTCTGAAACTGAAAGCAATATCCTCCATCTTGTTTGAAGCTAAGCTAACAGGCGCTGTGGAGACAGATGTAAAGTAATGACAATAGCGGAGTGCTCAATATGATATAGAAGAAGAGGATTTCGGAAGTCTGATGCTTGAATCAGGTGTTTGTGGCTACCTTTACAAGCCGCATTATAGCGAAGAGCAGCCGAGGCAGAAGACCTGCCTGCCGCGGACGAGGAGCCCGGACTGGCTCGAGTTAGGGCGGACTGGTGGCGCCGGTGATCTCACTATGCAACTCATAGACTGTAAGATGCAACTACGAACACAGAGATAGAGTCCGTCTGCGGCAAAGAATTTCAACGATGACAATTTCTCCTGGACGAAATCTCTGAATCAGACGAGGACACGGACGTTTGTGTTGAGAACTATCCTAGTTTCGCACCGCATATGTTCTGACTGAACATCCAGGTACCATGCAATAATTCACCTTTTCGATAGAAATACAAACGAAGAGTAATGCACTAATGAGTTCGCCAACTAACTAGACATTTTGTGTGAATGTGAAATGAATTTCAAGCTCTGGTGGTAGCTAGCCTTGTAGACGGAAGAGTGATTTCTCTTATAGGCAGATATGCGCTTTCTGGATTAGTGGGAGTGGCTTGCGGAGCTGTGCAATGTGGTGCATTGTGGGAGTTGTTGTCTTTCATACAAGTGCGTCCTGAAGTTATTTTTTGTCTTTCCTCGGTCACGAAAGGCACCAAATTCAAAATTTATTTTACATTTCGACTACATATATGACCCACTTTAAATAAAAAACAACGTTCAAATGGGTGGAATGCCCCTTTAAGAACTTATTGATCGACTGGGATACATCAACTCTCCTGGCCTATATAAATAAGCAAAACTTGGCCACTAAATATTTAATATTCAATTATTTTAATGATCACAATTAAAGTTTTAATTTTATTAAATTGAACAAGCGCAGCATTCAGCATTCAATCAAATATTCTAAAAGATGTATTATTAATAATAATGTTATTTCAACATAATATCTCGTTATTTCGACATAATATGTGTGCGTGCAACAAGCAAGATGTGTAAATCCGGTGACTCGTGCATTGATTTTTATTAATAAACTAGTGTTTTCTGACAGTGTCGACTCGGCTGCAAAGATGAAGTTGACGATCGCCATATTCGTAGTGAACACGCCTATAGAGAGAAATGCACATAATGGATTACATAATCAGAGAGTAGCCTTTTTCTTTTCGTTTTGAATTATTTAGTTTAAAGACATTTCAAGCTTTGTGTATTTGATGTATTTCTCATGTCTGTGTGAGGCATACACTGAGTTTCGTTAAGTTAGGATGAGATGCGCTCCAGTTCACGTGCAATGCAAGTGCGCCTCCATGATTATATTGTCTGTTATATTTGCTTCAATTTAATAAATTGCTGGATATTTATTAAATCCAGGCAATTGGTTGATGAAAAAATTATTAAAATTAAGATACAATTTATACAAAACGAAATTCACTTTAAAGAAAGGTTTTCTACAAAACTTAATGAAGTGGTCAAAATCATGTCTGACCCACTCCATGTCTCTCGATATATTGCGCATCCTATCTTACTCGTGCTGTTCACTTTTTATAAATCTACATAAATGGAAAAAAGATAACATTATAATATTTTAACAAATATGAAACTAAATGCGCTTATTTAATGGCTACAACAGTATAGTAGGCCTACAGACTCTATTTGTACAAATTGCTGCACATTCATTTAATTCTGAATTTTGCACACACAAGTTGAAAGGCATTTGTTCAAATCAAGTTAACAGATAATTGTGCTTGCATTTATTAATCATTATGATACTAAAATCATAACAAAGTAGGCTATGCTATGTACAAAAAATCAGATGAGCCCAGAATATGAATACAACGTTCCAAACTGCCGTAGCCAAGGCGACATCTAGTGTAGATATATATGACTTCGCACAATGGTGTAATTTACTTCCGGGGGAAAGATAGGATCAGTCAAATGAAATACAATAAACGTACAAATAAATATTACAAATTAAAAAACGATCGGAAATGATCCGAAGTGCCATCATTTTTATTATTAATAGTCTGTGCTAAATTGTAAGGCAGTCTCGGACCGGCCATCGGGAGCAGCCGGGAAAAGTGAAATCCCGGTGGCCTGGGTATGATTTGGCACATTGCCCTTGTTTGTATTTACCTATTCATTCTTACTTTATTTTATTAATATATAGCTATATCCTTGTTGTTGTTTTTGTACCATTTTACATGGTACAGTAGCCTTGGCAGCCACAACCACGAGATCCCAGACAGTTCATTTTCAGTGCAGCAGAAGGGGGGTGGCTCGCGAGCAGCAACGCTTTTCAAGATCCTTCACGGGAATCTAGAGTAACGATAAAAATTATAGCCTACTAAGCAAAAATATAGAAAAAATAAGCATACCCCCCCCCCCCCCCCCCCAATTTTTTTAAGGTTTTTAGCTCTCGTTTGTAGGCTAATACAATATTTAATGTCTAGTGCTGATTCATTATCGAATGGCGAATTTAATGTGCTCGAATAAATAAATAAAAAACAAGCTGGGCAATGTGCCAAACGTAGCAAGGTATTTCTGTTTATTTATTGAAAATAAATAAATATTATTGCTCTTGATAGTTAGCTATAGCCTAGTATCGCCTCATGCTCATATCCCGGCGAACTGCTTATTGTAATGAACAGATTAGAGTTCTACAACTATGCTAGATTTAAGGGCGCGGGAACGAGAAGCGATGTAGAGCTAAAGCACACAGAAGCTCAAGCGGATGCCGTGGTAACGAACAATGCCCGCTATAGTGAAAACATCTGCATCTTTATTGTAGCCTATTGTAGGCTATTACAAAAGAGAGCTAAAAACCTAACAAAAAGAAGAAGCTTTTTTTCTATATTTTCGCTTGGTAGTATTTTTATTAATAAGGTCAATACAAACAGGTAGGGCAATGTGCCAAATCATACCCAGGCCACCGGGATTTCACTTTTCCCGGCTGCTCCCGATGGCCGGTCCGAGACTGCCTTATAATTTAGTACACGTAGACTATTAGCCTAATAATAAAAGTTATGGCACTTCGGGTGAAAAATGTCGTCCTGTGTTCCGTCTTTTAAACTTCTCCTCAAAGTGCATGCAGTGTAAATAAAGCAGTTACATCAATGAAATGATAGTAAAGTTAGTCCACGGCCACACCCCCGTGCTAATGGTACCGCCCACGGCACAAATTACAAGACGAAAAATGGAAAAATAGAAAATCGGTTAGATTTCATTTATTCAAATGTTTGTTTCTGAAGTCACAATTTAGCAAAAGTAAAATTGAAAAAAGGGGAGAAAAAGGCAAATATCCATTAATAATGTACTGGAAAACAAACAAAAAAGAATGTCTGGTTTCAATTTTTCATTTTTTCATTTGCATTGTATGGTCTGAAAACTGAATTGTGAAGCGTTACACGGACCAAAATACAGCCATTTCTGCTTTTTTTCTTTTAAACAAAAAACCAAGCTGCACCCTTTTTTAAATTTCATCTTTCATTCCGAAATAGAATAATGAATGAATGAAAAAGTACACAGATCCGTGTATCATTCGTTCAGTCGTTCTTTTATTTAATATTGAAAGTAGAAAAATGAGAAAACGTTTCCTTTTTCGTTTTAATTTTTTTTCCAAAAAAACGAAAAACAAGAATTCAGCTTGATTTTTCGTTTTTCGTTCTGAGGTAGAAAAATGAATAAACAGCTGGAATATTCTATTTCTACATGTGGGCGGGAATGAGTCACTTTTTTTTTTATCATGAACCACGCTGTGTTTTATTCCTAAGTGACTATATAATACATTTTACTTCAAATAATCTAAATGTTGACTCCGAAAAGTAGGCGCGCCAAGAAGGCTTTTCACTGGTGTGCGCCAATATAATTGTCACCACCTTTCACCCCACTAGTGACGTCACTGTGTGTATGGTTACCGTAGTAAAACCATTGTTAATTTTTTAAAGGACTTCCACTGTTGTACCCCAATAGGTAAAACTTTTGCACATTTTCTTCTGACAGATTTATTAACAACAATTACAGAACATAACACTATGTATTTGAACTTTTAACAATCAATTTAAATAATTTTAATGGCACGAACTAGAATAATAATGTGCGCGATTGTTCAAAAGTTTGGGGTCGGTAAGATGTTTAATGTTGAAAGTCGTCTAATCTGCTTACCAAGGCTGCATTTATTTGATCAAAAATACAGTAAAAACAGTAAAATTACTGGTTTAAAAAAACAACTTGGGATCAACATTTTTTCGATCCTTTAGAATAGATACAACAGTATCGATATTTCAGGATCGACCCCCCTCCCCCCCTCCCTCCCTCCCTCCCTCACCGCGCATATATCATCTTCATCATCATCATCATCACCATCATCAACAACATCAACAAGCAGCAGGGTTTATCTAAAGTTACTACCAATCGACTATAACAACTTTTTATAAACATAATATAACATAATATGCAGTCACTGCAGTTTTCTGTGATTAATTAATTAGCCAATTAATATCAATTTCCATTAATGTTATTGACCACAGTAACATTAACAGCACAATAGATTAAAAAGCTCCACAGTCCACACACACACACACACACAAATATAAAGTTAGGCTACAGCAACGTTAGGATTTCTTAAATGACAGCACCATAATAAAAAATATGGCTTTGACCGACGTGAACGACGTGAGAATTTTGGAGAATGCACTATATCGCTTCTCTTTGGTCCGTGGGGAGTTGTTGGCATTGAAGAAATTATCGCCCACTACTGGTACTCAACCTTCATACATGCGTGTCATTTTCACGCCTAGAGGAGGCAAAGCGTGACACTGACACGCATCCTCTAGTGGACCAGCATGTGTATTACACGTTTTGGCATGATACCGGGTTGGACACTGCCGTTTTAACATAGAACCGCCCTGATCGAGTTCACAGCGAGTTGTACACATCCGCCATTGCTGCACTGACGAGAATGTCTCCCAAGCGTTGTAGGTGTTGTGTAGCTGAATGTATTAATCTATGGCGTTCCGATCGGCTCTTTAATATGACTTTGCAAAATGCACTCATCTGAATGAAAGTGTCATTCAACATTTTTTTATTTTTTTATTCTTCTATTTATTCCATTCAATTTAAAGAGTTAGTTCACCCAAAAATGAAAATTCTGTCAGTAATTACTCACCCTCATGTTGTTCCAACCCCGTAAGACATTCGTTCATCTTCAGAACACAAATTAAGATATTTTTGATTAAATCTGAAAGCTGTCTCACTCCTCCATAGGCTTCTATGTTATTGAAACTTGCCGGCCCCGAAAGTTAGTAAAGACAATGTTTAAAATAGTCCAAGTGCCTACAGTGGCTCAACCATAAGTTTATCAAGCAACGAGAATACTTTTTGTGCGAAAAACAAACAAAAATAACGACTTTCTTCAACTATTAATTTTCTTCTGTGTGGGCCTCTGACGTGAGTTCAGGTAGTGTAACAGCGCAGCGCAACGTCAGAATGTAGTCTCACTACTTCAGCACCAAGTAAAGAAGACTTCTCTTCACTGTTGTGTACCGCTGTGTACCAATTCATCGTGGTATAATTCCATCCTGAGTTTCCATCGTTTCCCTGTGGATGAAGTGGTGAACTCTGTGTAGACAGCAAAGATTCAGCGGGAGAACTTTTCCCCGAGTGACGGTACTCGAGTTTGCAGTGTTCATTTTCTACCTGGGGATTTTGTGGGACCAAAAAGTTTAAAGAAGGGCGCAGTCCCATGTCTGTTCGCCTGGAACAGTTTTTCTCTTCCGGCACCCAGGCTCAATGTCTGGCAACGTCGCCCGAGACCTCCGACCCCAGAGTTACTGCCAGCGGACATGTCTGAAGAAGAGGACAGCGTTCAGCCTATGGAAGTCACAGTTAACGACCACGACTATTGTGTCACTCCCAACACCTCTGTGATAGTTTATGAGCTGACGAGGGAAAACGAAAAACTCAGGGGGAAGATTGAGGAGCTCCAACACCAGCTAGAGTCTCTGCAGCTGCGGTCTACTTTTGGAATCCAACGCATCGCCGGATCCGATGAGGATATTCGTTTTTATACAAGGTATGTTTATTATACTGTTTATTATACTGATTGTCCACTCTCCCTTTGTGTGTGTGTGTGTGTGTGTGTGTGTGTGTGTGTTCAATTGCCATGGCCCTTGTCTTGGAACAAGTTTTTGGGCCCAGTTATTGTGCGACAGCGATGCAGCCTATCCAACAGTAACCCTAACTATCAACTCTGTTTATTATCATTGCTTATTATAACCCAAATGTGTTATTTGTAATAAATAAATATGTTATTTCATTTAATTTCAGATTTGCATTGTACAAATCTTTCCTGGCCTTTTGGAAACAAGTGGAGTCAGCTGCAAACACAAAATTTTTCAGAATGTCCTCAGCCAATGCTGCCTCTGCCAACGCTACTTCAGGTATCATCCCACACCGAGCTACAAAACTGCTAATCATCGATGAATTCCTGCTATTTCTGATGCATCTTTCTATGGGCCTGCCTCTGAGGGATCTGGCCAATCGTTTTTCGATTCACCAGACCACCGTCAGCAGGATTATAACATCATGGACTCACTTTTTGTATCAACTGCTGTTTGATAAGGTCATACCTCTGTCCATGTCTGGGTCTACTGACCAGCTGTTTTCAGTTGCTTGCCTCTTGGTAAATTACCAGTATGGGCCCCTTGTCAAGGCATGGACAACCCAACAGTGATGTGTCTCTATTCAATACTAGACTGGCACCTATTTGGACTTTTCTCTTTGTTGCCTTGACACACTATATTAATTGTACTGTTTTGTAAACTGTGATATACGTTTCAATAAATTATCAGACATTTACTTGATGTTTACCTTGAATTTTATTGCCTCTTATACAGTGGCTGGACCACAAATACATCAGACATTTTTATAAATAAATAGTTGCATTTGTAAATGAGCTAAACACCCAACAGTAACATAAGGCACCATGTATAGGTTTGTAGTGATAACTATATGCACAAGCATGCTACAGGCATGTATATGTCACGGGGTTCCGGGGATACACGGAAGCAGGAAAAACACCCCGGGAACGAAAGCTAACTAGGGGAATCGCTGGCAGCTGTGCGGGGAAAATATGCAAGCAGGCGATTGGACTAAGAGGGAAATAAAAGAGGCTGACACTCGAGAGAAAGGGAAGTTGGGAGGGAGCGAGGAAGGATCGGTGGAGATGCAGCAGAGACACAGAAAGGAAGGGACGGGAGGCAGAGAGACTGGATGCATCCTGAGATAAGTGCCTGGTTATTCTTTGTCATATTCATTCTATGAAGAAGTACTGCTTTGACATAATGCTGAAGTTCACGATTCTTTGTCTATTTTCTGAAGATGGATGTTTGAAAATGACACAGCAGTGAGTTCTGTTTGTATCAGCACACGGAGAGTTCGTCTGGTTGAGGCTGTCGTCTGGGCCCGCATTCTGCCTTATTGATCTGAGGTTTGTGCATGCTGTGCTGAGTTGCAATTATCACGCGTGAATTGAGTGTGTTGTAGTGTATACACGAGTGTGGGACGTCGCAGAGTGTACGGGCGACCAGCCTATAATTCCTCAACGAAGCTGTGAAGTATATCTACCTCCTTTCTCTCTGTCTAGTCTTTCTCTGTCTTTCTCTTTACCAGTCCAGTAAAGAGCCTGCTAAAGCTGTGAGTTATACGTACCCTCCATTCTCTGTTTGAGGCTAGTGAAGAGCCTGCTAACGCTGTGAGTTATACGTACACTCCATTCTCTGTCTGAGTCCAGTGAAGAGCCTGCTAAAGCTGTGAGTTATACGTACCCTCCATTATCTGTCTGAGTCCAGTGAAGAGCCTGCTATAGCGTGAAGAGCTTGCTAAAGCTGTGAAGCATACTCAACCTTCTAACGTCTGCGTTGGAGGAAGGGAGCCAGAGTCCACACACAGTCCCTCAACTTCGGGGGATGAAGCTCGCACCGTTTTTAGAGACATTCATTTTTTTACTTATAAATAAACGTGTTAACTTTTGAATTCTTGTTGTCCGCCTTTTCTTGGGTACGGGGTAGCTCCTCAAGCTGGTGTGGTAGTTCGGGGGTGTCGGCTGGCAGGCAGTGCCTCCACACCTCCGGCTCGGGTATGACAAGTGGCGTAGTCGGCAGAGTTCCACCTTGAGTGGAGCACCCATATTCCGGGAAATGGCGGACGAAGAGGCACCTGCGGCTAGACCCCAAGTTATGCCGGGTTCTAGGGACTAGAACCCATTGGTGGGGGAGGATGTCACGGGGTGACGAAAGCCGGAACTACAGACCGGGAAGTTGTTGTGGTGGGGAACACTTCCGGTGTAACACGAGGCCGGTTCCAGGATACACGGAAGCAGGAAAAACACTTCGGGAACGAAAGCTAACGAGGGTAATCGCTGGCAGCTGTACGGGGAAAATATGCAAGCAGGCGATTGGACTAAGAGGGAAATAAAAGAAGCTGACGCTGGAGAGAAAGGGAGGTGGGGGAGCGAGGAAGACGCAGCAGAGACACAGCGAGGGAGGAACTGGAGGCAGCGAGACTGGATTCATCCTGAGATAAGTGCCTGGTTATCCTCTATCATAATCATTCTATGAAGAAGTACTGCGTTGACATACTGCTGAAGTTCACGATCCTCTGTCTACTCTCTGAAGATGGATGCTTGGAAATGACACAGCAGTGAGAACCCTGTTTGTATCAGTGCACGGAGAGTTCATCCGTTGAGGCTGTCATCTGGGCCCACACTCTGTCCAGCATGCCCAAACTTCAGATCATTAAGGCAGAGTGTGTCTGCTTCCCAGACAATGTTAGGAAGACTGTTCCAAAGTTTTGGTGTTAAATAGGAAAAGGGTCTACCGCCAGCAGTCGATTTTGATATTCTAGGTATTATCAACTGGCCGGAATTTTGAGATCGCAATAGACATAAAGGACTATAATGCGTTAAGAGCTCGCTCAAGTACTGCGTAGCTAAACCATTTAGTGCTTTGTAAGTAATCAGCAATATTTTAAAATTTATACGATGTTTAATAGGGAGCCAATGCAGTGTTGACAGAACTTAGCTAATATGGTCATACTTTCTGGTTCTGGTAAGAACTTGAGCTGCTGCGTTTTGGACCAGCTGTTGTTTATTAAGCGTGCAGGGCAACCACCCATGATAGCATTACAATAATCTAGCCTTGATGTCATGAACACATGGACTAATTGTTCTAATTGTTCTCATTTGTCAATGAGAGCATATGACGTAATTTATATATATTTTTAAGATGTAAAAATACGTTTTTACAGATACTAGACATGTGACTTTCAAATGAAAGACTGGTATCAAAGAGCACACCCAGGTTCCTAACCGATGACGAAGACTTGACAGAGCAGCCAAGTGTTAGACAGTATTCCAGATTATTACGTGAGGAAGTTTTTTGTCCAATAATTAGAATCTCTGTTTTTTCAGAATTAAGTAGTAGGAAATTACTAGTCATCCAATTTTTTATATCATCTATGCATTCCATTAATTTTGTGAATTGGTGAGTTTTGTCAGGGCGTGAAGAAATATAGAGCTGAGTATCATCAGCATAACAGTGAAAACTAATTCCATGCTTCCTAATGATATCTTCCAAGGGTAGTATGTACAGAGTGAAAAGCAATGGTCCTAGTACTGAGCCTTGTGGTATGCCATACTGAACTTGTGATCGATGAGACATCTCTTCATTTACTGCTACAAACTGATAACGGTCAGATAAGTATAATTTAAACCATGCTAATGCAATTCCATTAATGCCAACATAATTTTCGAGTCTATTTAAAAGAATGTTGTGATCAATAGTATCAAATGCAGAACTAAGATTGAGTAAAAATTAAAAGAGAGATACAACCACGATCGGATGATAAGAGCAAATCATTTGTAACTCTAATGAGAGCAGTCTCAGTACTATGGTACGGTCTAAATCCTGACTGAAAATCCTCGCAGATATCATTTCTTTCTAAAAAGGAACATAGTTGTGAGGATACCGCCTTTTCTAGTATCTTTGACAGAAAAGTTAGATTCGAGATTGGCCTGTAATTGACTAATTACGGAAACAAAAAACAACAAAGTCACACCAGTCCCTACCTGTCAGCAGGAGTTGCCCTTGGATCTGCCAGTAGTAACTGTGATGCTTTTTCAGCTTCATGGAGCTGTCCATTTTCAGTCATTGTGGAGCTTCAGGTATGTGCAGTCAACATAACTCCAACAGGCCAAAGGGTGGGTTGTCTGTGGGGTCAAAAACAACACCATCGGGAGAAGATCCTAACCAGGGGGCATCAGGGTGTATGACGAAGCCACAAGGCCAGTAGCTGTTGTTCTTCACTTAATAGTACTCTTGAATGGCCTGTGGCACCAATGCCAGACCTCTTTTCATGACCGATGTTTGGGCCACACCCCTGAACATTCTTTCAGCAAGATGTTCTGCTGATGTCTGACCACAAACATGACAAACCTCCCTAAAGTGAGAAGATGTTAATCTCATCTTTCTGACCCGATGCCACTCCACAGACATACTCTGGTCCCTTGTTCCCACTTCTATTCCCCTTGCCATTACCATGTTGGTCTGTAGTGATTGCAGATGCAGTTGCGCTCGGTAGCCATCCAAGGGCAGAGGTGGGGGTGGAGGAGCTCCAATGTGGAGTAACATGATGCAGCTGACTGGCACTGGCTGCTGGTAAGAGATCGGGCTGCCCTCCTGAACTTTGCCCAAAGCTGACTCTACCACCGGGACATCAGCACTGATGGACATGGTGGTAATAAGAGGTGCTATGTCAGGTGAAATGCCTATATATGCTTCTGTCACTTTCAAAACATCAGGCATATCCCCCCGCATTGCCTTGTAGAGAGTGCTCCTATGTAGAATTTTATCTTAAATAAATATAGCTTTTTATATTAAATTAATTTTTAAAATTAGTAAACATGTATCTATACATATCTGTGTGACAAATAACCACATTTTCATGATTATTTTTTAAATTAACCCTCTGGGGTCTGAGCTGTTTTCTGGGCCCTGGAGGTGTTCTGACATGCTCTGACATTTGTGGTTATTTCTGTTACTTGTGACATTTTCATGGCTAAAGTCTAATTACACTGTATTCAGCACAAATTCTGCTACAATAATATATCAGCAGCATGTATGTAAAAGTTTGTAGTTTTGAGATAATGACATTTATGCATGGTTTGTGAAAATACAAAAAAAATTCTCACTGAAATAAGGCCATGAAACCCATACTGATTATTTCTTCACAAGACTTTTGAAAATTGTATGACGTAGCCTAGAATATTTGCTCCAAAACTATGTGAAAATCACCCTGACTGCTCATTCAGAGAAGACAATATATTGATTTAAAATTTGTATGACGTGTTTTGTGTGAGAAAGCTTTATGCGGGAGGTCATTAATATGTAAGCTTTTCACACCTGAGAAAGACAAAGACCCTCCCCTAACGGCCCTATTAGGAGCTATCAGGCCCTATCATTCTGAGCAACCTTTCACAAAGAATGAGGAGATTTAAAAAAGAATGGCTTTTTGATTGTTTGGATTTATTTACAACACAACATAATCCAAAGATACACAACAAAAAAGCACTTATTGAAAACAATGATCCAAAGACAGAGACCTTTCTGCCATTCCTAAAAAACATTGTACATACCTTTCATTTCCAAGGTGTTTGATTTTCACTTTACCATGTTCATGTACAGAGACTCATGTGAATGTTGAAGTCAGCAGGACTCAGTGGCATCTGGGCCCTGAAAGAAAAAAAAAAGTGAACATACTGATATCAAGAGAAAGGCCTGCACGATTTTGGGAATCAATTTTAGATTTTTCTGGATAAAAATTGCTTTTTAAAATTCACAGAATACACACACACACACACACAAATGTTTCCAACAATATATAATATAATGAACACCAGGTTTGTTGTGCCTTGTAGGCATAGGCTATGCGCAGTGCTGCATAAAATAATAATAACAATAACCTATAGCAGCCTATAAATCTACCAAAAGATTTCAGTAACAACTAAGCTAGAGAAAAATATATTGATTATCATGTTACTTCAAATGTTTCCATTCGTTATGATGATATGAAATGAGATAATAGTAAAAACATGAAGCCGTTTGGTGCGTTTTTGCTTTTTGCGATCCAAAATATCAAACATTCAAACGCGATCGCGCTCAAATATAAAACATTATGGTTACCATATACATATCTACGTTTGAGCAGATATCCACAAACACAGTAACAGTAAACACAGGTCCAAATATTATAATATTCACCATATATCTAGCAACAGTTCAACTGCAATGTGAAATTTATGCAACAATAACAAACTAATATGTAAGAATTTCTTACCTTACATCTTTCTTGTCTTCAAATCGCGTTCTTCTTCTTCTGAGGTAAATCCAATGTAAGCTCACGGCACGTCTTTCAAACTCGACGAAAAGCAGAGACTTGTGAAGTTTTTTCGTGCTTTGTTTTTGAGGTAATGAGCGCGTTCGCGTTCCATGTGGAGATTTGCATGTGAATCTCTTTTGCGCTCGTGGGCGTGGTCAAATTAAAAATAATTAGGAAGCGTTTGAGAAGCTGGACATCTTGTTGGTTTTATACAAATTACTTAAACAGAGAATATTTGTTTTCAGTTTGAATCCGATCATTTAAAAGTACACACTTAAATGTTTATAAAGGTATATGGCTCATAAATGTGTGACAAGTATTCGCTGAGTTTGGTTTCAGTTTATAGACGTGCTCAAGAAAAAAAAGTTCACCGTGACGGGGAGGCAGAAAGCACACCCTGTTTATTTTCTTTATTTTACAAAAGCACAATGTTTTGATTTGATTGTAAGTGGACACATACAAAAGTAGAAATATCACAGATTATTTTTTTATATTTCTTTTTTCTGTATGACCATAAATGACGGAGTAATTTAAGTTTATTGTGCTACAATGTGAAGAAAATCCAGCAAAACGCGTGGGCGCATTTGTCGACCACAGAGGGTTAACAAGACATAATCTACCTGACACCACTGGCAACTGTCCTTTGTTTGGGCTTGGCAGACAGCATAACCATATCACTGTCCCAGCCTGGTTTTACACCCTATCAATCAATGATAAAAGTAAAAAGAAATGTCATCTCAGAGGTGGTTAAATGTAACGTGTGGAAAATGTTGTCTTTTATGCACAGACAAACTACACCTGGCACATGTGGCTACTGATAATAATAATGCTCTGAAAATAGTCCTTGGCTTGTGGCAGCGTTGCTTTGTCTAGGTGCAGCTAAGGACTGGGGGTACAGCAAGGAGGCAGAGCTGAGAGTAGGTCGCCATCTGAAAAAGGAGAGCCACCGTATGGTTGCAAGGTGCCTTTCCAGCAGCACACGAGAACACAGTCTCAGCTGCACTGTGGAGGAGTCTTTGAGGACAATCTAGGAAGAAAACAGAAGAAAAAGTTACTACTCACGCATAACAAACCTTAATCCTAGCCAGTGCAGTATAATGTGATGTGAACTATATCCTACTCTCAAGTTGTGAGGTCTCTCCTTTTTCTTCAGGGACCTGTGGCACATAGCTCGCACACTGACTCTCCCTGTGCCTGACACTTTGTTTGACACTGAGTTAGGGATAACATCACATTGATTATCATTTAAAGGGGTGGTTGATTATGATTTCACTTTTCTAACTTTAGTTAGTGTGTAACGTTGCTGTTTGAGCATAAACAACATCTGCAAAGTTACAATGCTCAATGTTCAAAGCAAAGGGAGATATTTTCTTTTAAAGAAATTGCTTTTTAAGGACTACAACAAACGGCTGGTAGGGACTACATGACATTCCTCCCGGGTTAGTGACGTCACTAACCCTGAAATTTACATAAACCTCGCCCCCGGAACACGATTTATAGATTATCAAGACAGAGGCTGCGTTTGAAACCGCATGCTTCCCTACTAGGGGTGTCGCAATATACCGGTATTGACGATAATCGTGATATTCAAAGCATGAAATATCGACATCGTGTTAATTTAGAGCAATACAATATACCGGTATTGGCGATATTGGCGTTTTCTAGACGCAGCGCTCGTCCGCGCCCGCGCAGCTAGAGTGAAACACTCTGTCCACACCCGAAAAAAGTAAGCTGAGCTCGCCAGTATTAACAACAGAGTTCTTCGGCTTCAAAGAAAACAGCACCTTAGAGGTGGTCGCACACCGGATGAGAAGCGCAGCGCCACGTCTTTAAAATTCGAACACATTCTGTATGAGTGTACACACACCGGACGAGAAGCACAGCGCGGTTCTATTCCGCGTCTGTCCGCGGCGCCCAGCAACGGCTCAGGACCGTGTTCAAAATCTTGCCGCGACACAGAGCGCAGAAAAAACTGTTCAGATCACAGACTCAGCAACTATTGTATTTAATTGTACAGTATAATCATAACATAGTACAGACATTATCTCAATTCCATAATGTCCTTAAACATAATGATATTGCTGGCCATAAACTGAGAAAGTGCGTGTCCGGTGTGCAATACCTCGAGTTGTCATAGACGCGACGCGGCTATTATTTTACTAGTCATCATGGAATGGGAAACGTGACATTAACTGTTAACAGGGGGTTTCTGTGTTCATATATTTAATAAAGGGTGATTATTAAAATTAAGAACCCCGTTTTCTTTACTCATCTTATTTTTGTATTTGTATTTGCACTTGATTTTTTTTATTCAAATCTGCTATCTGCATGACTTTATTGGCGCTGGTGCAACAATAGGTTTAAGAGCTTTTCAGTTCTTCAGGAAACCTTCAGACAGTGTTTGGCTTCAGTTTGAAACCAGATAAACTTCACATGCTTGTCTTCCTTCACAAAAATTTGCCATAGATTGAGTACGCAAGAAGTAAAAATGCATGTGCCTTGTGTTTATCAGTATCCTAATGTTTGTTGGGTAAAAAAGAAAAACTATATAACCCCCCCCCCCCCCCCCCCATAGATTCTATAGATATCGCGATATATCGATATCGTGAATTCTTTTGGCCACAATAACCGTGGTGTGAAAAATCTAACATCGTGACAGCCCTATTCCCTACTATAAAAATTATTAAAAATTATTAACACTGACGTGTTATATAGTTGTAAATGTTGTAACAACATTGGCTATCGAATCATTCGTCGTTGGTTTGAATTAACAAATTCAAATACTCTGTGTTGCTAAAAACATTTCTTCCTGAATACAAAAGCTGGTGCACTTTGAACTCGTGAGTGCAAATCAGGCTTTGGCTCCAGCTAGTCGGCCAATTGACTTTTACGACACTAATTTCACCTCAGAGACATTCCGAACCCCCCCTTTCCCCTCTCTGGACCACAGAGAGATAACGAAACTTGAAACTTTCTACACACACACAAACACACACAAACATCCCTTTGTGTTTAAATTAGGATAGAATATACTTTAATTTATGTACAATTACATTAGGCATGTGTGATTTAGTTTGGCTTTATAATAGAGGTGTGGTTTTGAAATGTATTCTTTAATCAATAGTGTTTTAGTTAGAGAATGTTCAACAATATTCTCTGGCAATTGCCTTCCCCCCACTTTGCTGTTTTATTGCCTAATGGAATGTCAACTGGGTTTTTTAGGAGTGGAGCAGAATTAACGTGGTAATCTTTACTCCTACTTAAATCCTACATTTTCTACTTAAATCCTAAATTTTCTATATGCATAACCACCGAAGAAATGTAAACATGGATGTAATTTCCCATCTCATAATTTTTCTTTTACGTGGTGTAGTTTGTGTATTCTGGTAAACTTTGGTAATAAGGTTAGACAAATCAGGTGTGTACCGTGTTTAGTTCCTCAAGCTTCATATCCATTTGTACCCTATAGGGTACAACACATTTTGGGTAAATCTTATTTCTAGACATGTAACGAACTTTAAAATGCTTGTAAATATGCATATCTTATGTAACTTGATTTTCTTAATCTTCATATGACGTGTGTGATATCGTTGAAATTCTCTCAATCTAACAGAGTCGAATTTCGATAGCAGAATGAAGTAATGTGCATTATTTTACACTTTTTCATATTTCGGGAGCCGAACAGCTCAAAGCTCATCTCCTCATGACTCATCCGAGTGGGCGTGGCCCCAGAGACAAAGACATTTTTTCCCGCTTCAGACCTTTGGACGTTCATTGGTTGTTCGCGCGAACAGAGGCGTCAACCCATATTGTCCATAAAAGACCGACTCAGAAACTCCTCTCTCTCTCCTTCCTCCTCCAAAACCCAAGTCCGGACCGGCTTCGGCCTGCTTCTCTTTTCTTTTTATTTATTTCTTTTATGTTTTTCTATAGTCTAGTTTCGTTTTCCTCTTCGCCTCTGTTCATTCACGAGCTGAATGAACTTAGCCTGAATCATTCCCGGCAACTTCACCACAAAGATAGAGACTCTTTGAAGCTCCCGCGCTCGCACGCGCGCCGGAAGACAGCACGCGCACGCCTCCCCTCAGACGACTCGCGCTGCTTTTAAAGACACGCAGAACCCTGCGGTCCTACACACCTCATACAAAGAGAACCATATGCCATGCAAGTATCGATTATTGAATTGAACTTATGATGTGATTTCTTTGTTGTGTCTTAAGGGTTACTGTCTGTGATTTTGCCATAGCCAACTGCGATCTCTGATCGCAGATTTTTGCTTTCACTTCCGATCTCGTCCCCCATCCTTCTCTCTCTCTCTCATCCACTCTCTCTTAATCCTTTTCTGGCATTCTATCTTTTTCTAACTCTGATCATTTTATTCTCTCTCACTGTTATTCGTTATCTTGTATTGTTTAACTGTATTTTATGTACATAGACATATAATCCGTGTGTATTGTGTAGTTTGATATATCCCTTAGTTCGATGTATTGGTCCAATTATTAAATTCCATATGCCCTTGACTGACTCTGATTTAATTGCCCATGTTACTTAGTCCCTGAAATGTTCGATCTTAGCTATATGCTTTATCTTGGTAGGCTACGATTTAAGTAACCTAATTTTAGTCTACAAACACCGAGAGTGTCTTTTCAAGGCCTGGAAAAGATACTCTTTCTCGTGTTTGTAAGAAGGATAATTTTCCTTCAGAGTTAATTTAATCTTACGTACAATCTGTTCGCTGGACAAACAGATTGTTTGATAACTAAATTAATTCCATTAAAGTTATCCCATAACTTCGAGCTGAAATAAGAACAATTGATGTATTAATGACGAACCATAACCCGTTATGGTAATCGTTCATATATCAATCTAGTTCAGCTGCGATAAATTAATGTAACTGTAACATACAAAATATTAATCATATTCATGATTAATTATTAAAATTCCCTAGAGATCATTTGAGCTAATATTAATATTAATGTACGACCCATTGTTCTTACAATGTGCATGTGGTATGTCAACAGTGACGGTGTGTTCAATTAAGAAATCCCATCCTACTGTATTAGAACAGGATGAGTAGAAGAGCGCATCACATGGAAAACATGAGAAAATTAAGAGTTTGTTTCCAAAACGCAATAAACACAATTTAAAAAAAAAAAAAATTAATTCCGCAAAAATCTGTATTGTATCTGGTCGGTATTGAAAAGTCAATTCTTAATTTTATGTCAAATGCAATATCCGCTGTATTATTCTGTCATGTTTTCTCCCTTTCTTTCCAAACTGTGACAAATTCCAGTCTCCCTTCTCTGCAGAATGCGATACATCCGCTCAACCAATCACAGCGCACATTCCACGCATTGTAAACAGTAACGGCGGCGCTTTGAATACACCCGGCATCCTAGTTTATCTACTTTGTGATCAACAAACAAAACAAAAAATTTGTATAATTTTGATGGAGAGCTGTGTCTGTGGTAACTGGAAGTTCTGTACTGTGGGCTTGGTGAGAGTGAACGAGGTCTCGTGTAGGCGAGCGGCCAGAGCTAGAGCTACCATAATATGGGTAATTATGGGGGGGTGTATTGGTCAGATTGTGTAGTGTGAGAAACTTGTGACTCACGACTGTGGGAGGAAGGGGAGTAGCTGCAATGTCTTTGGCAGGAGAAGTCATCCTTTGGAAGTGCTCGATCGGTTTCTGAACGGCCATGGTCGTGTCGTGGAGGACAGCAGTCATCCTGAGAGTGTTGTTGTCGACCTCGCTGTGTACGTTGTAAAGAACAGCAGCAGTCCTGGCAGTCTAATGATGATTGTCCCAATCAGTCTGGCGATGGCGTGCTGTGATGTCGTAGTCCATGGCTGCGCAGGTCTGATGTGGAGAGTGTGTGGAAGACGTTATATCGTCCTGAAGGCTGGCAATCCCCTGCGAGAACTGGTCCATGCGTTCATCAGTTCGTCGCAGGTCTTTACCATCTCCAGAAAAAGGAGCAGGGAGGTCAATTTTAAATGGCAGATGTGAACTTGCTTCATCTGCAATGTGTCTGTCTGGACACACAGAAGACCTGAAGACGTGAAAGAATTTCTCCTTTCTCTCCATTGTTGTCGAAGAGCAGCATTCAATGAATTCACCAATAAGGCCTGACAACACCTCCGACCTCCCTACACCACTCAATAAATGCGACAGAGGTGACATGATGATGTACCACAAATGTGTAATGATAAGGTAAATGGAAGAATCAGGGGTGCTACTCTATCCACACACCACATAGCAGCAAATAAAAGTTTAGAGTGTTTGCCCTTGATGGTGCAGTATTTGCATAAAAAATAGTTTTGAATTAAGTTATTAGTAATAAAAGACATTCCAAATCATATTCCCTATTTAATACACTATCATTTAAGGCGAGACACCCCAGGTGAATAGAGTAAAAAAAAAAACCAACAACTAATAAATATCACCATACTTCACCAGTTGATTGATTTCATTAATAATAGCAAACATTTTTTTGTATTACATTTTTTCAGATTTTTATTTAAATATGCAAATGAGGCATTGTCTAATTAAATATGCACTAATTTGCATACATTTCTAGAAAAAAAATCTGAACATTGGATGAAGTCAGGTTAAAAAATATTGTTTCATTTATTTGATATATTTCAGCCAAAGGTTTTTACAGAGGGGATTTTGGATATCTTTATTTATCACTCCACAAATCAGAAAATACTGTCAACAGCCAAAAATAATTCTAGTTGACAATCTCTGCTGACACTTCAGGGATACTTTGTGGTCTTGTCTTGGTGCAGGTCCTCCATCTGATCTGGATATGGCCCGAATCCGGCTGACTACATCATGCATTGTGATCGCGTCTAGGCGCAGGTCCACCATCTGATCTTGATCTGGCCCGGATCCGGCTGATTACAGTAAACCTCGGAATAAACAGAAAGACTATCATTAGCGTAAATGCCATTCTTCTTATGATGTAACGAGTACATCGGGAGTTATTGGAAGTGTTCCAGCTGACCTAATTTATGCAAGCCTAATATTTATGCAGCCTAATCATCATTTAACTGAGTTGAGTATGTGTATGCCAGGTAAAAGAGATGTTTTTAGTCTAGATTTAAACTGACGGACTGTGTATGCTTCTCGAACAATGCTAGGAAGGCTATTCCAAAGTTTAGGTGCTAAATAGGATCTGTCCCCATATTTGAAGTCCAACTACTCGTCCGTGTAGTCCATAGTTGTGGTTGGCGGTCTGAAGGGGTGCATAAAAAGGGTAGTGTTAAGGCTCCGATATACTTCAAACGAAAGAGCAAAGAGATGTGATGTAATTTAGAACAAAATCAGGCCAAAACCTATTTCGAACTTCGTTTTACCCCTAAAAAAAAAGAACGAAAAAGACTTGATTTGACTTGACTTAACATACAATGACACACATATCGTTGTCAGTTGTGTAGTTAAATGTTAATAAGGGGTTTAGTGATATTGTAACTCAACAACGGCAGTCCCATCACGTCTCGCGATTGAAATATATACACAAATCAAAATGACCATTCATGACCTCTAATGCAAACAAGTAAACAAGTGTCTCTGGAACTATTTTATATTGGATCATTTATAAATCAGAGTATAATGGATTAAGAGCATGCACATTTAATAAGCAAATGCATGACTTATAAGTAGTTGTAAAAATAATACACATGTAACTATTCTTGTAATGCAGTATATCTCAAAGTCTCAATGAGTCTTTCTAAATATATTTATAGAATGTATAAGTAGTATAAATGGAAAGTATTATAGAAAGTATAAATGGGGCTATAATTCATTATAGGCATGGTCTTCATAGAAAGTGTCAAAGTTTTTTTGTAAACTTGTCTGAAAGTATTTGGAAGCTTAGCGCAGATTCTTGTGAGTTTTACTCTGGTGACAAAGTCACTGGAACAGCATTTGGGAATGTGAATGTCCTGTACAGAATGTGTACCCTCTGCTCAGATCAAGTTGGAAGGAACAAGTGTCAGATGCTCACTCCAACACCACTTTTTCCCCTGCAAATGTAAATACTGAATAAATTAGCCATTATGAAACTCCAGACAGTTCTGTGTTTATCATCCAACTATTTATTCTCATCTCTTGATCAAACCCAGTCAAAGAGTACAACCAACTGAGTCACCAACATTTTTTCAACTTTACATGGATGTTGAATAAGCATGGCCAATCAATTACAATTAAAGCAAAGAATAGCTTTAAATGAGATCTTGACAACTGTGCCATTCTTGAAAAATCAAGGAGGTGCATTCATATTCATCCAACGATTGAGATTTGAAGTGCCATCTAATTCTGGCATCAACCCAAATCAGAACCACTCTACTTGGCCAACATATGCACTTGGATATGTTTTATAACCTCAAAATAGTATTATGTGCTCACCACAGGAAGATCATAATAAACAGTGCTCATCAAACTGAGTCTTATGTTCCAAGCCTAAGTGGCTGGTCACTTAAATAGTCTCTTCAGTACAGAATACTGATGAGGACATTTTTTTTTTTTTATGTCTCGGATTTCTCTTCAAAAGAGAGGACAATGGATCAAGTCTTTAGCGGGCTTCAAATGCATTTTAGAGGACAGGCTGAGGTCAAGGGTGAAGGCATGTTGGTAAAAATTTCTTATTTAGCTCATAATCGTCTTGCTGTTTAATTTTATTTCTTTGTACTGTAACGACTGAGACAAGTCAGACACGAATATTTGTTATAGTTTAACAACTGATATTTAGAACTCACTCGGGGAATCTGTGTCCCAGCCCCCAAACAGGCCAAGAAGATCTCCGTTACCCGGACAACGATCAGATAAGGTTTTATGGGTGTTAAAGAATGTGGCCAAATGCAAGAGAGAGACCATGAAAAGACAGAAACAATCTTCCATGCAGACTTCCCTGCATTAGACAGAAACAAACTGATCTAGAAATGAACGTGCATTCAAGAAACTGTGTGAATGATTGTGATGTTTTGTGTACTATTATGTATACACCATGGTATGTAATTTATTATACAACCAACGGTCAGTGTAACTTTACCTGTATCATGTCTCCTATCTAATTACTACGGTGGCCGAGAGGTGCAAAACAAATCACAATTACAAAAACAAAAAAACAATTCAGAAAACAAAATAACAATTCAGAAAACACAACGACAATTCAGAAAACAAAATAACAATTAAGAAAACACAACGACAATTTAGAAAACAAAATAATTCAGAAAACAAAATAATTCAGAAAACACAACGACAATTCAGAAAAAACAACGACAATTCATACAAAACGGAAAAGGTAGGTATATTTTGAGAATGACGTACTTATCACTGATTGGACGAGACACCTGTCAATCAACAAATTTATGTTCAACTTTGTTTTGCTATGCGAAAATAGAACACATTAAACGTTACTTTGAAGAAGGACATTCATGTGCCGTGATTGTGGACATGCTGGCGGCATACTACATAATATTTACTATATTAATAGTGTGTCATGAGTTTAGTATGCCTGAGCACATGGTTAGCATAAGTGTTTCGCGATTAGCACGACAGCCCGCTATTCATTATGTCGATGTTATTTGAGTGTATGCGAGTACAATACATTATGTTGTTTCAGTCTTATTTTGTTTGTAAAAAGCATGAGATTAGAGTGTTACTACCAGCTGTAAATGCCACACGTCATTTTGGGGCTAGCTAGAGCATGAGAACTGTACAGAGAGAGTAATAACTTGTTGATCATATTTTTCCTAGTGTGGTGGAATGTTTAAAGTCACTTTACTGTGATATACATGTTGAGAATGTATGTTTTGAGCTTTTGTTATGCATGTTCCCTTGTGCTTCATTCTGAGTAAATACACCAATAAAGAAGCCATCATTGCAATGCTCTCTTTTATTTCATTTTTCGACATACCACGACATTAAAAGCTGCATGGACCAGGACAGTTGTTCGGCTACCGGACAATGTGGTTAGTACTTCTGCAGAAGTTGCGTGTTAAACGTGATGACATATGCAGCTGCTGCAAGAACTCAACCCACTAGGGACAGAACAAGGACACGTTGTAGATTCGTTAGGCGTACCTATCACTCCATGGGACCGAACTATCTTTGGCACGTTGATGGGTACGATTTGTTCTCTTTCATAGGCTCACTCAACGCTGCGGATAGCGCAGTGGGATATTCTCTGAATGTGCCGATTGTCTGAAGCCCTATAGAATCACGCCAATTCATTGGCTGATGGCGCCCGCGCAATCTGGCTCCGCCCCGACGCGCTTACGTCGCATCATCACATATTTGCGCGCGCCATCTGCTCCTCAGATTTCTCTGCCTTCAGAACGAAGCAGTCACGTTTGCCCTTCGCTCGTGATTTTTCTGAGCTCGAATTACAACTTCTGGATTATTCTCGGCGCTTCTGCGACTGTTCAAGCGGAATTCTGTTTCTCCTTACGGTGAAGTGCCATGGAATACCGACGCTGTACCCCGCCATGTGCTCGTTACATCGCTAACGACGACCCACACAGTAAGTGTGTTAAATGTTTGGGCTTTTCACATGCGCGTGAGGCAGTCATAGGATCGTCTAAATGCAAATTCTGTGAAAATTTGTTGCTCAAAACCCTCAAATCGTGGCTCGCGGTTTTTGAGAGGGAATCATTCGTCTCCCCCTGTCGCGCTCCCGAGGCCTCTCGAGGATCCGCGACTTGGGGTTCGGATGTAGAGCTTGAGGATGTGGAGTTCGAGCAGACGAGCCCCGCTCTTTCTCTCCCTCCCTCCCCTCGGCACGCGCGAGGCATGCCAGTCGAATTTTCGCACGATTATTTGCGCCCCAGCCCGAGAGCACGCAACGCGGTTTCTTTCGGGCTGGAGGATGTACTTTTTACCGAGGCCTCCGACTCCGAGGATTTCGGGCCTACTCTCGCCGACGAGGTTATCCCGCCGAGCGGCCAGGAAGCGCGGCCTACTGCGGCCTACGCGGAGCTCGTTGACGTACTTTCGCGCGCTACGGAGAAGCTCGCTATTGATTGGCCCGACGAGCCCCGCGAATCTCAGTCGTCGAAACTCGACGAGAGACTTCTCAGTGGCCCTAATTCTAGGCCTCAACGGAGAAAGCTGCCATTTTTCAGTGATCTGCATCACGAGATTTCCAGATCCTGGAAGCAGCCTTTCTCTGCGCGCCTCACTAATGCGGCAGCTGCTGATTTCACCAACCTAGTGGGTTCTGTGGAACAGGGCTATTCCGCCATTCCGGCGATTGAGGAGACTTTAGCCGACCATCTTGCTCCGTCGTCCGCGCCGTCCTGGAAGTCGCGCCCCCTCCTCCCCTCTAAAGCATGTAGGACTACTTCCTCTCTCATTGGAAAATCCTACATGGCGGCTGGGCAGGCAGGCATGACCCTGCACACTATGGCCATTCTTCAGGCCTACCAAGCGGACGTCCTGAAGGAAATGGATGAGGGCGATGGTGTGACCCCTGAAGCGGTCAAGGAGCTTCGTAAGGCTACGGACTTAGCCTTAAGAGCCACCAAACATACCGCACGCGCTATAGGTCGCTCTATGGCTGGTTCTGTTGCGGTGGAGCGCCACTTGTGGCTTAATCTCACGGAGATCCGTGACAAGGAGAAGGTTTTCCTCTTGGACGCCCCCATTTCTCAAACAGGGTTGTTTGGTGAGGCGGTCAACACGGTGGTTGAGAAATTCCGCTCCTCCAAATCCCAATCGGCCGCGTTCAGACAGTTCATGCCCAGGAGGGCTAGGGAACCTTCTGCTCCCTCCCCTGTTCGACCCAGAGAACGTCCCTCTCATAGACCGGAGTTCTTTAACAGGAGGAGCGAACCGGTGCATCCCCCACCTAACACGGTTTGGGGAGCACGTGGTCGCCCGTTTCCCCGTCAACGGCCTCATAAGCGCCTCCAGATGAAGCGGTACGACAAACCGACCGCTCCGGCGGCCCAGAGCCGTTCCTGACCCTCGGGTCGGAAAAAGGAGAGCTCCTCTGCTTCCTCAAGGTTGGGACAGACCGCGCAAGCGTTTCTGCCCACCTCCCAGCTCTCCTTTCCTTGCCCTGTCACCTTCGCCTCTCAGAGTGTCTCGAAGTGCAGGCCATTTTTCACCATCTCTACTCAGCCCGGCGCGGGAGGAAGGAGACGCTTTTTGCTTTCTCCCCTCACCCCCGACACTCTCTATAACTGCCGGTCGCATCCTCGGAGGCACTTTTTGTTTTCCTCCGGAGCAGGCGGACCTGGTCACCATGACCCCAGCATCGATGCCTCCCATCACGTGCCAGGACGCCAAGGGCTCTCCTGCACAGTCAACTTCTCTACCCCACGTATGTCAACACGGCACCCTCACTCAGGTATGTCGTCTGCATTACAACATCCCTCTTCCTCTTTCACATTTCTTTCAAGAATGGGAGCGCTTACCAGGGGTATCGTCTTGGGTTCTTCGCACAGTTCGGTTCGGCTACACTCTTCAGTTTTGCCACAATCCCCCCTGTTTCAACGGGGTCTTTCCTACTGTAGTAGACAGCGCCACTCAGGCTTCTGTACTTCAGCAGGAAATTTCATCCCTCCTTCTCAAAGGAGCAATAGAGGAGGTTCCTTCAGGGAAAACCGAACGGGGCTTTTACAGCCGTTATTTCCTGGTCCCGAAGAAGGGCGGCGGTTTGCGTCCCATACTGGACCTCCGCTGACTGAACTTCTCCCTTTACAAAGGGAAATTCAAGATGTTGACGCTGAAAGCTATCATATCTCAGATTCGGCCAGGGGATTGGTTCGTGACAGTAGACCTAAAGGATGCTTACTTTCACATCCAGGTTGTACGGCGACACAGGCAGTTCCTCAGGTTCGCCTTTGGAGAAAGAGCGTTCCAGTACAGGGTCCTTCCCTTCGGCCTCGCTCTGGCCCCGAGGACATTCACGAAGTGTATGGATGCAGCTCTGGCCCCATTGAGGCTCCAGGGCATCCGTATTCTAAATTACCTGGACGATTGGCTCATTTTAGCCCAGTCCAGGGAGCTAGTGACCCACCACAGAGACATCGTCTTGAGTCATATCCAGTCTCTCGGTTTGAGGTTGAACTCGGAGAAGAGTGTTCTTGCTCCGGCTCGAAGCACCGTTTTCTTGGGGGTGAACATGGATTCCGTTCTCATGCAGGCCCGCTTGGCTCCTGCGTGGATTTCCAGTCTAATGACATGCTTGGCCCGTTTTTCGCTAGGCCATCATGTGTCTGTGGGCACTTGCCGCAGGATGCTGGGCCTAATGGCCGCAGCCTCCTCCGTGCTACCACTGGGCCTGCTCCACATGAGACCCTTCATGTGGTGGATGAAGCTCTCAGGGGTTCGGCCCTCCGGGCCAACCCTTCGCCTACTGAAGGTATCGCGCAGTTGCTTTCGAGCCCTGTCAGTTTGGCGGGACCCTATTTTTCTTCGGAAAGGGGTCAGCATGGGTGCGGTATTTCGTCGCCAGATGATTACGACGGATGCCTCTCTCAGCAGTTTTCGAGGGCAGACCAGTGTGTGGGGTCTGGACTGGCGAGACTCTCTCTTGGCACATAAACTGCCTGGAGTTAAGAGCCGTTTTTCTGGCTCTGCATCATTGTCTCCCTCTTCTGGAGGGACACCATGTAATTGTCAGAACAGACAACATGGCAGTGGTGTCTCATGTGAACCGGCAGGGGGGTTCTCGGTCGTGCACCCTAGACAGGCATGCGCGTCACCTTCTCCTGTGGTCTCAGAGCAGATTCCTATCTCTGAGAGCAGTTCATGTCCCTGGGGTTCTGAACCTCGCAGCAGATTTTCTGTCGAGGCAGAAACTCAGATCGGGAGAATGGATGTTGAACCGCCAGACGGTGGCCCTGATCTGGGAGGTTTTCGGAGAAGCGGAAGTGGACCTCTTTGCATCTCAAGAGTTGGCCCAATGCCCGCTTTGGTTCTCCCTGAGTCCCCCGGCTCCATTAGGGATAGATGCGTTCGCTCACCCTTGGCCAACGCAGAAACTCTATGCCTTCCCGCCCATCAAACTGATCCAGGCGGTCTTGGCCAGAGTGAGGGAGAGCGGAGTCCGCCTCCTCCTGGTAGCTCCGTTCTGGCCGTCTCAGCCATGGTTTTCGCAGCTAATTCCTCTGCTGGAATCTTCCCCCTGGAAGATCCCGGTCAGGGAAGACCTGCTGTCCCAGCTGCAGGGCAGGATATGGCATCCTCGCCCAGACATGTGGAAGCTGTATGTTTGGCCGATCAGAGGCCGTTAGCATTAAGTTCTGATCTCCCAACTGACGTTCAGGAGACCATTGCGAGTGCTAGAGCCCCTTCTACAAGGAGGCTATATTCCTCCAAATGGAAGGTTTTTGAGACATGGTGCTTAGCACATGATAGGAGCCCAGTTAACTGCCCTGTTGGTTCAGTACTGGAATTCCTGCAGGAGAAGTTTGCTTCTGGAGCAGCTGCTACCACTCTCAGAGTTTATGTCGCAGCTATTGCAGCACATAGGGAATCAGACGAGATTCCCCTGGGGAAACTAAGATTACTTTCGGCCTTCATGCATGGGGTTAAGCGCCTGAAAGGTTCTGCTTTTGAGACTCAGGACAAGATCCTGTCTCTCAGGGCGATTCACATTCCTGGAGGCACGAAAGTCGGAGCAGATTTACTGTCCAGATGGGAGGTGACACACGGGGAAGCTCCATCCCAATGTAGTCAGTCAGATCTGGGAAAGATTTTACGAAGCAGAGGTGGATATCTTTCCTTCAGAGGAAACAGCGCAATTAGGGCTGTGCTGGTAAACTTGACAACCGCACCACCGCGGTTGTAAAGCGCCACCGCGGTGGCTGAGTAGTACCGGCGGTGGTTCGCTTAAAAAAATGTTTGTATATGAATGCTGCTTTACATTAATATTATGACACACAAAGCTTTGTTTACAAAAGAAATAATAGGTTAGCAATTAAATGTTATATCGCAGCCATGGAAAAGTTTGAATTCATGACGAATGAGAGAGTTGTACGTGAGCCCATAAACTTAAGCTTTGTCAGCTTTGAATTCTGGTTTGCGATCTGGTCACCCGATTATCAGCGAATTTAAAAATATTCCATTAGTTATTCCTTATAGAAAGCTTGAATTGTCCACTTTTAAACAAAACAATTCAAAAACGAAAATAAACCGACTAGCATATGCTTATGTATTCCGTATGAAGTGTGCATTTCTCTCTAGACGCGTTCACTGCGAAGAGTGAGCATCGTCAACTTCATCTTTGCAGCCCGACACTGACACACACACACACACACACACACACACAAAACACTTTATTAATAAACAATTCAAATGTCTCCTTGCTATATTTGACACGTTCATAATCATTACTTTTGCCGGTTCTTTGTGACAGCTGTTATGTGTGTTATTGGCAGCGTCACCCTCCGGTTACATGAACGCGTTACCACTGCATCTGCACCAGAACATGGAGATTTTATTTTAGAGAATGATCGCACAACAGACATTAGAACATTAGATATTCTATAATTAAATCAACTAATTGAATATTCAAAAATCGTGACTCATCCCTGCATGGAATCTCTTTTTTCTTTTCCCATATCTTCACTCGCGTCTCACCCAAAGACGCGTTATAAACGTTTCTTCCTTTGTTCGCTTTTAGGTTGATTATTTTCGTATTCTTTACTGTGGTAAAGTAGAAAAAAACACTGTAGGACAGATAGCCTACATTTTTACTTGTACGTCAAATTCTTTTTAACACAGTTTGTGCTTGTTATTAGACATAGGCCTAATGATAATTGGTAAGGCGCGTCAAGTTCATTTTGTAAAGCGCGTTTCACATGCGCGGGGGATTTTAGTTTGGCTTTCTCTAGCAGCTCGCAAACAGCCTAAATGCCTTGCCCTTGTAGAAGATAAATTCGCTCTTCATACCTTTTACAAGTAGATCGATGTCTCTTTCCTGCTCGTGTCCCACATCCCTCTCAAAGCGCAGAGCGGTAGGCTATATCACGCGCCTTTGTTTGGAAATATTAAACAAAAAATTTTTTTTACATTTTTTTTTTTAAATAGATTCAACTTTATTATATTATGTAAGTTACCAGTATTTACTGATATTTATTTCAATGCTTTACAGGCTTTAGTGTGTTTATTCTTTGTTTTTTCTATTTATTTATTTCAAAACACTGCACTAGCCAGTGGTGTAAGTCAGAGATGCTGTGCTGCATTGCCACACTGGGGGCATGTTCAGGTCGTTCTTCAGACAAAGTGACCTGTTTCAGGTCTATTTATAGCCTCTGAAATGCACATTATGATGACGACATCATCAGAGGTTATTTAAGCCAAATTCTTGGTGTGTTTGCCACACGTTCACAACCGATCAACCGGTGTGATCAGTCTAGGCTGGTCCCTGGAGCGTACGATGATGCGGTTAGTGCATCACGTGATCAGCTGCTAAATTCAAATGTGTTTTCACGTGTTGGTTGGGGCTGAGCCAGAGACAGAGACAGGCGTATATCACAACTGTCATACATCACAACTTTTCAGTGTTTTCAACCACATAATGTTTATTATAGGTTTCAGACATATAAATTCACATAAGTACTAAAAAAAACAATACATTTAGAGTTTGTAAAATACACACTGATGTCTATGGAAGAGGCAATAATAATCCTTTTCATTATAATTAGACACTTTTTATTCATATCAGATACATATTGTAAGTAACTTTAGAGTTACTCTATTCTTCCCAGTTCACCGGCCACTTACTTTCATGTATTTCGGGAGAAGTGGATGAATTTGTCACGGGGTGACAAATAAGCCCGGTACTATCCCTGCTAGAGAAATGACCCCGCTGAGATTTGGGAAGCGGAACATCGTCCCAAAGCCTGGGTGAGTGCCTGTCGCTATGGCAACCTAGTGGCGGATTGACATCAGGTGTGGGTAATTTGCGCTGAGCGTTTGAATGGGGCCACGCTAGCTCATGAGAGTATAAAAAGTTCAGAGGAAGAGAAAGTGAGCGTGGTTCTTCCCCTGCTTGTGGTGTTTTTTCCCCCGTTTGGATGTGACTTGTTCCTGTTGGGAAGTGTTCTCTGAAGTGTGTCGTTGAGGGCTTGTTGCGAGGAAAAAGGAATATCGTGTGTATGAGGAATTGAAGACGGAGAGAGAGAGAGAAAGAGGAAAGTACATCGTCTGGATGGGAGAGTGAAGATAAGTAATTGATTCTTGAATCTCCTATTGCACGCTTGATACTGAGATAGATGTGGGTTGAAATGCTTGGAGTGCGCTGTATGAATAACACTGAGTGAATTAAACTGATTCTCTGCCGTTCTTATCTCCTCCTTCCGTTCGGATGGTGAAGCGAATCCAGCTCATGCCTATGAAGAAGTGTTTAGAACTTCCTTCCTCACACCGCCGATCTTTCGCTCTTTAGATCGAGACCCAGGGTGAGTGCTGGTCTTAATTACACTTTAACGAGTGGACTTGTAGTGTTTGAATTGACGTTCCTTCTCCTTCCCCGCGCTGTATATTGGAGTGTAATTGCTGTGGGTGTGTGAAAGTTTGCTTTTAACTGCCGTGCACTCGCCCAAGAGTCAGACTGGTATATTCTACATCATCAGAGCCTGGAGAGATCGAGTATGCCCAACTGGGGAAGGGGTTTGAAAAGACAGTTGGTGTGAAGTCTCTGTTTTCCCCACGACACCTGTGAGAACAATATACTGCTGTGTGAAGTTATGATTCTGTCTGTCCTAGAGAAAGCCCAGTTCAGTCTGTGACTGTGAGTCCGCTACAGCCCTGAAGCCCACCTGTACGGTGTGAAGTTCCTGTCTTCCCCATGACACATGTGAGAACATTATATTGCTGTGTGAAGTTATGATTCTGTCTGTCCTAGAGAAAGCCCAGTTAAGTCTGTGACTGAGTCCGCTACAGCCTTGAAGCCACCTGTACGGTGTGAAGTTCCTGTCCTCCCCACGACACACGTGAGAACATTACTGCTGTGTGAAGTTATGATTCTGTCTGCCCTAGAGGAAGCCCAGTTCAGTCTGTGACTGTGAGTTCGCTACAGCCCTGAAGCCCACCTGTACGGTGTGAAGTTCCTGTCCTCCCCACGATACATGTGAGAATAATATACTGCTGTGTGAAGTTATGATTCTGTCTGTCCTAGAGAAAGCCCAGTTCAGTCTGTGACTGAGTTCGCTACAGCCCTGAAGCCCACCTGTACGGTGTGAAGTTCCTGTCCTCCCCACGATACATGTGAGAATATTATACTGCTGTGTGAAGTTATGACTCTGTCTGTCCTAGAGGAAGCCCAGTTCATCCTGTGACTTTGAGTCCGCTACAGCCCTGAAGCCCACCTGTATGGTGTGAAGTCTCTGTCTTCCCCACGACACACGTGAGAATAGGATACTGCTGTGAGAAGTTATGATTCTGTCTGTCCTAGAGAAAGCCCAGTTCAGCTTGTGACTTGAGTTCGCTACAGCCCTGAAGCCACTTGTATGGTGTGAAGTCCCCGTCTTTCCTACGACACACGTGAGCCGCTCTACCTGTGACCGTGAGTTCGCTACAGCCCTGAAGTCCACCTGTAGGGTGTGGAGTACTCGCCCTCCCAAGACACCCGTGGGAGTTGTACACCGCTCCTGAGCTTGCCCCCTTCCGCCTTAGGGGAAGTCTCGTACGGTGTTTACGGAGGACCTGCTGCAGTTTTACCTGTCCATTTCTTACTGTTGTAACCGCCCTTGGTGTAGAAGAGGAGAGGAAGCTTTGACCATCCGCTCATCGGGGAACTCACCTGTTCACCACCTCCCATTGTGAACCTGATACCAGCTTGGAAGAAGGAGCTCGGTCAACCTACTTACCGTAATATACCTACCTGCATATTATCGACTGTTGTGAACTGTCCCCCACGTGAAAGAGGAGAGGAAGCTTTGACCATCCGCTCATCGGAGAACTCACCTGTTCACCACCTCCCATTGTGAACCTGATACCAGCTTGGAAGAAGGAACTCTGACAACCTACTTACCGTAAGATACTTACCTGCCCATTATTGACTGCTGGGAACTGTCCCCCTCACGTGAAAGAGGAAAGGAAGTTGGATTATCTACCCACCTGTGAGGAACTCACCTGTCCAATACTTACCTGTCCAGTACTCCTCACTGGGAATCGCCGTCTGTGGGGAAGGTTGCGTCTGCTTTGCCCCGCCTTGGATCCTCCCTGGACGAGGGGGAGAAGAAGACTTTTAGATTAGGATTATCAATTATTTTATTCTCAATAAAATTGTTACTCTTTATTCTCTGTCTCTGGTCTCGTCTCTGGCACGCTCCTCAAAGTGTTCTTGGTCTAGGGGTGGGTGTAGTCTGGTTCGGCCCATCCCGACCTGTGACAGAAATTCACGTGTTGTAAATCCAATAGATCTGATTATCTGAACTGTGGCACAAACTAACATGCGCATACAGCTCAACTAACATGATTGTTATAAAGGTGTTTAAACAACAAAACACATCCACTTGCATATATTTGACAATCGGAATATCAGATATTTCATGCCATAGCTAACAAATGTGTGAATATTTTGAATAAAAAAAGGAAAAATGTCATAAAATCTGAACATCATTCCTTCAGCTCTGTTGTCACGTGTGTCACGGCCTCACTACCTCAAGCCATGTGCAACTTCCTCGACTATAACAGAGTCAGACTAACATTGACTAAGTTCATCATAATTTCTTCATTCAATGCGGAAGAAATTGATTGCAACTTCAACACCATCGACTCACGGAACCATCAAGACCTTCTTCAGAACTTCACAGACTACTTCAACTGCAAAGGCAATGCAAGTATTGTACATTTAATAAGGTGTTTTGAAATCAGAGACTGATGGTTATTTCATATGGTTAAATTACTATTTTCCATAGCTTCATTTCCTGTTCCTTACCACTTCCACTTTTCCATTTCCCATGTATGTGTGTGTATGTAATAATTTAGATTAGTTATGTGTTCATGATTTAGTTAGTAAAACTTTGTGCACAATACATATGAGTTCCCTCATCCTGATTCTGTGTGCAGATTAATGTTACTTAAATGATTCCTAATCTTGCTACATGCTCTGAGTAGTGCTGTATGGTAAGAAAGTTATTTCCTTTACCGCGAAAATTAACATATCTTAGAATAATGACACTACAACCAATTGTTATGTAATGTAATTGTGTTCAGTAATGAGCCAATCAATCTATTTTTCCCATGTGAAAGTATTTCTTCTGCATTGACTATAACTGTAAACTGTTCAGTCTCATACGTTTGTGAAGTCCATAAACTCATTTTCAGACAAAGAAAGAGAATATAAATGTTTAATATCACATATTAGTATGTTGATTTTTAAAGCTGACATCAATCTTTCAAACCATACTATAATTCATGGGTGGGCTGAATAAAATGGTGATCTGATGATAAAATAATAATTCTGCTGGAAAAGTATGCACGAAGTGTCACAAAGTTTAGGTATCTGCCAAAAGAGTGTATGAAATAGAGGAAATTATCTTAATGAGCCCATATTTCTCAGATGACACCAGGCCATATGCAAAGCCTGAGTTAGGGAACTCATCCAAATGCTATTAAAAATTAATAGAGTCTGTCTTCGTGCTTCAAAAGTATAAAATTAGCACAGCAAAGATACCATTATTGAGTTGTTTTTGCTGCACCTTGAAAGGCCAGAATTATCTGAATAATCTGTGCTCTTGGACCAACAGCAGCCCTATTTACAGTATACTATAGTTATTAGTTCACCCAAAACTACTAATGATGTCACTCTCCTTTTTTCCCAAACCCATATGGCTTTCTTGAGTTTCCTCTGCAAAACAAAATAAGGTTTTATTTAAAAATTAAGATCTGGCCAATCGTTTCCGTATAATGAAAGTGAAAGGGGACAGGTTCTGTCAACCAGTTACATTTTTTGAAACTGTTTCTTTCTTTCTTTCTTTCTTTCTTTCTTTCTTTCTTTCTTTCTTTCTTTCTTTCTTTCTTTCTTTCTTTCTATGAGGGTTTATTGTTGTGGTACTGTATTATGAAAAATGAAATTGATATAGGAATGTGACCCTGGACCACAAAACCAGTCACATGGGTAAATTTTTTGCAATTGAGATTTATACATCGTCTGAAAGCGGAATAAATAAGCTTTCCATTTATGTATTGTTAGGACAATATTTGGCCGAGATACAACTATTTGAAAATCTGGAACCTGAGGGTGCAAAAAAAAAAAAAAAAAATCAAAACATTGAAAAAATCACCTTTAAAGTTGTCAATTTATGTTCTCGATTATGTTGCATTCACTCACAAAAATAAACGTTTTATATTACGGTAGGAAATTTACAAAATATCTTCATGGAGCATGATCTTAATTTCCTAATGATTTTTGGCATAAAAGAAACATCGATAATTTTGACCCATACAATGTATTGTAGGCTATTGCCACAAATATACCCGTGCTACTTGTGACTGGTTTTGTGATCCAGGGTCACATGTGGGTGATTCTGACCAGAATAATTTCACTAGCAGTATAAATTCAATCAGACTTTATATATTGCTAGTCAAATGTCTGTCTGTGCAAGACTTGATAGCCTCAGTCTTATTGTCTCAAACAAAGTCCACAGTAGTACATCATTTCCTCAGAGAGGTACAGTGGCTTCATTACAGAAAGAGATGCTAGAGGCCATGATTTCTCTTTTCCAGATTGCTTTTGCTTTTAACAAAGAAACATTAGTCCTTTTGGGAGATCTTTGCAATTGCCTCCAATAGTTGTATGCAAAAAAAAAAAAACGTTTTTTTTTTTTTTTCACGCATAAAAACTCTATTATCGCACACATACATAAACGTATTACAATATCCATTCTTCCATGTAGAGTATGTTCCTATTAATTATGATTTTATGATAAGACAAGGTGCTTCATTCTATTACGGCAATCTTCTCAAGGCCTTCACAAAGAAGAGAGATTAATGTTCACTCAGAATATGAAATTAATTACACACATGGTTCCATGGCTCGTCAGTGCAAGTGTCTTCTTTCTTCATTTTTATTTTCTCAGATAGAATAGCTAATCAACGGAGAGAATAGAAACCAAACTGTTCACAAAATCACTGTTAATCACCTGCTGACTTATTAGACAAGATATGTTAGATAAAAATCATTATTTTAGAGCAGAGAGCTGTTGGTGGTGACATCAACATATGGGAAAAGAAAGTCAGAAAATGTAATGAAGCAAGACATGGACTAGAATCATGATGCAGTCATTTGTGTGCAACTGCATATCTGCTACACTTAAAAAGGCTTTAGTAATTATAACAGTATGGGTGGAGAAAGGAATGGTTTCAACCAATCTCCTTTGAACTTTTGTCTAATGAAAGCTATGCAACCACATACAACTACAATGCAAACACAGAAATGGTGAGGAGGTGCATTTTTGTTTGTTTTCATTCCAAAGCCCTAACAACTGAATTTCACAATTCAATCAATTATGGAGAAGGAAAACATATTGGTTGTGTATGTAACTTGGTTCCCTGAGAAGGGAACAAACACTGTGCTGATGATGCTATGGAACCCGGTGTTTGAGCGCGACGCAGTACGATGCCGTCACAAGGTGCACCCGGATGTATAAAGAGGGTGCCAGCAAACACATCATCAGATTCTTATTGTCTGAAGGAAGACGGTCTCGTTCCCATCTCAGGAAAGTGGGTTACATGCATAACCAAGACGTTCCCTTTCAAGGGAACTCAACACTGCGTCAATTACGCTATAGGTATGTCAATACCACCTATGCCATGCTGACATTGGTCAGCATGGCATAGGTGGTATTGGTCAGCATGGCATAGGTGGTACGTCAATACCACCTGTGCCATGCTGACCAATGTCTCCTTTTTTTGGAAAGGTCATCCGTTACATAGGCATAGGCAGCTCAAAGGCCTCACCCTCGGGCATCAGCAAGCAAGTGGTACCTACCCTTGTGACAATATTATTCCCAGCAGCTAGTATTAAAGTGTTAAGAAAGGCCCTGAAGCTTTCATGCCCAATAGGGACCTTGAACCAGTTCGAGCCACGCTCCAGGATGGCACAGATCCCCAAAGAAGAAACACCAGGTACATAGACTTTAGACTTGGCTAAGTCCATGCCTACATTTAATCACCCAACCAGGCTCATTGAAGTTGCTTACAGCCACTTGTATAGACTGGGGCAATGAGAAGGAGCATAACCTTACATAACATCGAGGTCCTGGAGAAGATGACAGAAGAGAGTATAATGACTACTTATTTAGTCCACTCCAATCAATCTGTCCAGCTCTACCTCTAGGGTTTTTTATTTTTATTTTTTATTTTTTTTGTCTCAGCCACTAGTATTAGAGTGTTAGGAAAGGCCCTGACGTTTCCATGCCCGATAGGGACCCATAGACAAGTCCAAGCCACACTCAGTAATGATGCAGATCCTCAGAGCAGAGCCACCAGAAAAATGGATTTTAGCCTCAGCTAAGTCTAACTGCTAAACCAGGCTATGATTCAAAATAGGTTCCTATACCTGATTGTTTATTAGGCTGGGGCTGTAAGAAGGAGCAGAACTTTATTTGACATCCAGTCCTGGAGAAGGTGACAGAAGAGAGTATAATGACTTTATTTAGTCCACCTTAAATAGTCAGCTGGGATTTTTAATGACCATAGAGAGTTAGGATCTTGGTTTAACATCTCATTTGAAGGACGGTGCTTTTTGAAAGTCACATAAACCACACAAAATCCAATCAGAGCAGTCAGACTGAAATTAATTTCCAGAAATGTGATTTGAATAGGATTTCAAGCCACATATGAATGTAGCTCGAAACGGATTTGTATAAATCGGATTTCAATTGGATATTCACACAAATCGGATATGGACTGACCGTCTGAACAAGGCTTTTGAGCACTTGTGACAACATTAGCCAATTAATTGGCACAATTCTACATGGGTTTCAGATAATCGTCAAACCTGGAGAGTGTTCCCATAGAGTCAGCTACTGACTAAGCATCAACTGAACCTATGAAAGAGAATGAAGTCTCTCTCAATCTTTCTCCTGACACCTTACATATTACAGGTAGTGTGTATTATCAGTCTTAGTGCAATAATGCTCCCCATTCTTTCTACATTCTTTCTCTTATTTTGTACGAAAGAAAAAGTGATAAAACTTCACTTAGTTTCAGTTGACTTGACCTGATTTGACTTCACTTGTCTGGATTTCACTAGTCTTTACTTATAAATTACTGAGAACAGTGCATCATACAGGGATGCATCATACACCATACATGTATTTTCTTTAAAATGAATTGCTGCTTTTTTGTGCCCTGACCAAGTTCTATTTTTTATTTATTGATTGAGAGCCATAAACAATCACCTCTAGCATTTTTCCCTCATTATTTGAAGTATAAAAGTAATTGATTCTGCAGAGCTTATGGCAAAGAGAACCTTCACTACTCAAACCCATCCAAGGGAGCACATTTTCTCACAGCTCCAACATTTCTGGCTAGATTAATAAATTAAGAGGGGCACTGAGTTCAACAACGGCCCAAAGGTATTTCCAATAATCTCTTCATCTGTAGTCATGCATTTCAAACGTTTGCCATCTAGAATAGCAGACAGCCTGGCTATTAGAAATGTAGTGAAAGACCCTTAAGGCTGTTTGGTAATCAAACTAATCTTTATGTCAATCAGATCTTAAGTTAAAATTAATAACTTAAAATTATGAACACAATAAGTTGAAAGCTACATTATTATTCACCACAATTAATTGCAAATGTGAACATTGTATTATGTTACAGTATTTACAATAAGCTACCCTGACAGTCATGAAATAAATGTATTTCATTTAAGGGGTCTTTATACTACACTTCTTAATAATGTAAACGACAATTATACAAATAACTGGTTATATTTTCAAACCTGGGTGTTTCTATCAAATGTTAATAACTTGATGATGCAAATGTAAAGTCAACCACTGCACTAAAATTGTAAAATTATTAACTGAAAAATCAAAGTGACCATGTTAAAAAACTGATGGTTGGCAGTGATATTAATCGGTTTTCTGATAATTTACTACAGGACATGTAGCATACACAACCAGGCAGTGGTGAATAACTGAAGTAAATGTAATACTTAAAGGACAATGTCACAGTTGAGTGGCTATATTAAAGCAAACAATGACAGAGTAGCAAAATAAATAGACTTCAATAAATATACTTTAAGTGCAATACCCAAGTGCCTTGTCTGTGTCTTTGCTCGGTGGAGGTCGAGTCGCTGGTCTTTACACTCTTCGGTTTTCACATGATGGGGGCATATTACTTAACAATTAGTTAATAGTCATGTGCCTCAACAAGTGAAGTCATAATGATACATTTCCAAATCATTATGATTAATTAAAGCAGACAACTGGAAGTTGAAGTACATTGCTTTGACCAATTGTGGTTATTAATGCATTAATTTACACTTTTAGTTAATAAAATATGTTGTTAAGAAATTAATACATTATGACACATTTAATTGTAGCACTCTATAGGCTATGTTCCAATATCTAGAGTGCTCTGGGTTTGTTACTGTATTTATATTATATTGTAGGGAAAGTGAATAAAAGCCTATAAAATCACAGAATGTAAATGTAATAAGAAAACATGAATAAATACTTAATTTCAAATACTCACTTGTTTCCCTTTTACTTGACGATTAACTAAAGTTGTGAAATGAACCTCCAAAACCAGTTGAACCACCAAAACCTCCATAAATCACAGTAAATAACTTTACATTACTCACAATTAAATGGATGGAGTAGGCTATATTCAACACTTTCACATCACTTCAGGCTTTACTCTGTAAACAGGTAGGTGAGGAAGCTTTTCTATCACCAGGTAAGGCAATGGATTCCACCTATCCTGCAGCTTGTGTTTTCCAGTGATCCCTAGGTTATGCACCAACACTCGATCACCTCCTTCGAGAGTCTGATTTCGGACTCTAGAATCATAATGTTTTTTGTTTCTTTGATGATTCTTAGAGGCTTCCTCCATGGCCAGCTGATAAGCACTTTTCAACTCGCGTTTCATTTGATCCACGTACTGATGATATTTGACACCATCTTCACCATCAGGATATATTTCAAAACATAAGTCAATGGGCAGTTTATCCTCTCGACCAAACATTAACCCTCTGGGGTCTGAGGTGTTTTCTGGGCCCTGGAGGTGTTCTGACATGCTCTGACATTTGTGGTTATTTCTGTTACTTGTGACATTTTCATGGCTAAAGTCTGATTACACTGTATTTAGCACAAACTCAATAATATGTCAGCAGCATGTATGTAAAAGTTTGTCGTTTTGAGATAATGACATTTATGTGTGGTTTGTGAAAAAAAAAAATTGTCACTGAAATAAGGTCATAAAACCCATATTGATTATTTCTTCACAAGACTTTTGAAAATTGTATGACGTAGCCTAGAATATTTACTCCAAAACTATGTGAACATCATCCTGCATACTCATTCAGATAAGACAATATATTGATTTAAAATTTGCAAGACATGTTTTGTGTGAGAAAGCTTTATGCAAAGAGGCATGAACATCATGAATATTTAATTTCTTTCACACCTGAGAAAGACAAAGACCCTCCCCCTAATGGCCCTATTAGGTGCTAACAGGCCATATCATTCTGAGCAACCTTGCACAAAGAATGAGGAGATTTAAAAAAGAATGGCTTTTTGATTGTTTGGATTTATTTACAACACAACATAATCCAAATATCCACAACAAATGACAAAAAAAGCACATTATTTAACACACTGAACTAAAGACAGAGACTTAACCAGTCACACACCTTTGTGCCATTCCTGAAACATAGTACATCCCTTTCATTTCCATGGTGTTTGATTTTTCACTTTACCATGTTCATGTACGGAGACTTATGTGAATGTTGAAATCAGCAGGAATCCTCAGTGGAGCATCTGGTCCTTGAAAAAAAAAAAAAAACACCGTGAACATACTGATATTAAGAGAATCTATATGGCTGCACAATTTGGGGAATACATTTTAGATTTTTCAGGTTAAAATTGCTTTTTAAAATGTACAGAATACACACACACACACACACACACACACACACACACACACACATATATATATATATATATATATATATGTATATATATATATATTGCAGCACAGCACATAGCTTATGCCTACAAGGCACAACAAACCTGGTGTTCATTTTATATATATATATATATATATATAAAATGAACACCAGGTTTGTTGTGCTTTGTAGGCATAAGCTATGTGCTGTGCTGCAATACTATGTGGTGACTATGTGCTGTGCTGCATAAAATAATAATAACAATAGCCTATAAATCATTAAACAGGAACACTTCAGTAACACTGCACTAGAGAAAAATATATTGATTATCATATGTTACTTCAATCTCATTTCATAATGTCATAACGAAAATAAACATTTAGAGTAAAAAAAAATGAAGCCTATTCTTTAGCGCATTTTACTTTTCAAACGCGTGCAGAGAAAATTTACTGAAGGGATCAAGCCGCTCAAAACTATTAAACTAATTATTGTTACCATATTATACATCTACGTTTGAGCAGATATCCACAAACACAGTATTTAACAGTAAACACGGTTCTAAACATTATAATATTCACCATAGTATACACTCATACTAGCCTACTTTTACCATGCTGTGTTTTATTATAGAATATAAAAACATCCTCGTGTCGAACATGTATACATTTAGCACTGAAAGGTTGCCTACCAGTCTAGTTCACATTTCAACATGTTTCTGTCTATATATAGATACATAGGCTATACATGTACGATATTAGGCTTAGTTCATGTTTTTACTCCAATCTCATTTCATAACATTTTAATCTGGCACCACCAGTTTAACATGTCTTACCTTAAAAATCGTCTCATCTTCAAATCGCGTTCTTCTAATTCTTCTGAGGTAAATCCAAGGTAAACAGCACAGCACACCACAAACACAGTCTTCCAAACTAGATGAAAAGCAGAGGAGTAAGTTATTGAAGTCTCTGATTCTTTGTTTTGAGGTAATGAGGGCGTTTACAGGTCTGCGTTTCTCCGCGTGGATCATTTGCATGTCAATCGCTCGTGCGCGCGTGGGCGTGGTCACATTAGAGTTAATTAGGACGCGTTTGAGAAACTGTACATGCCGCTGCTTTCATACGGATTACTTAAACAGAGAATATTTGTTTTTTATATAATTTACATCCTTTAAAAATAGAGATTCCAAGCGTTGTATAGACATGCGTTTCAAGTCTGTGTGACAAACATTCGCTGAGTTACAGGTCATTTTCTGTCGCGTTTCAGAATGAGTTTCACATTGAGAGAGACGGCAGAACGCGCATCATGTTTATTTTCTTTGTTTTATGAAAAACACAACATTTTGTTTTTATTATGAGTGTACACAAATAAAAGAAGACATTTAACAGTTTTGAATGATGTACAACACAAGTATGTAATATCAAAATCAACAGAGTATTTTGAGTCTCTTTTGCACTGATATGAAAGAAAACGAGCAGATCACGCCGGCGTGATTGCCGACCCCAGGGGGTTAAGTAGTATGGCGAAAAACCAGTGGCATCATTTTTGATGCAGTTATATGCATGGACCAGCTGGCATACATACTGGCTCCACCTTGACTTTTTGTCTGGGTCGAGAGTTGAGAGCATGGACAGTAACGTGCGGTTAAATCTCTCTGGTTGGGCGTCACCTTGAGGGTGGTACGGTGAAGTTCTTGACTTATGGATACCCAACATTTCCAAAAACTCTTTAATGACCTGACTCTCAAAATCGCGTCCTTGGTCAGAATGGTTGCGATTAGGAAATCCGTAATGCACAAAGAACTATTCAAACAGAACCTTTGCCACTATTAAAGCCTTTTGGTCTTTAGTTATAAAGGCTTGTGCATATCTGGTGAAATTATCTGTCACTATTAGCACATTTGAGATTCCTTTAGAATCCGGCTCTATAGACAAAAAGTCTATACACACCAAATCAAGCGGGCCTGTACTCGTGATCTGCTGTAAGAGCGCAGCTCTCTGTGGCACAGTCTTACGCGCAACACATCTACCACAATTCTTGATGTACTGTGTAATCTCAAAGGCCATCCTGGGCCAATAAAATCGGTCCTTTATGAGAACCATGGTTCTCTCAACTCCAAAATGTCTTAGGTCATCATGCATAGCTTTTAGAACCATAGGCCTGTACTGCTCGGGTAGAATTAACTGACACACCTCTTTTCCAGATCTTTGGATGATTCTGTATAGAAGCCCCTTCTTCATCTGGACTTCATCTTAGGACTCTCCCGCTGAAATATCATGAGGACATGATCTTGTGTTTTAAGATCAGACATGGACTTCCTAGCCTCCATATGTTCCATCACGACCCCGATGGCAGGATCACATCTTTGTGCTTTTGTCAAGTCACCTCTACTTAACTGGTCAAGTGGACTAACACCAACTTGAGTTGGAAAAGCAAAAACATCTGGGATGGCTTTAGGAGATGCCCCAAGTTGGTCTACAAATCTGGAGGTGTCATTCATACTAACACAAACCTGCTGACAAAGAGCTTTCACTCCAGAAAGGGGTATCTTCTCCCATTCATTCTGAGAATCCTGAGCATTCCTTGACAAAAGGTCAGCATCCACATTGCTTCTTCCTGGTTTGTACTCTACATCAAAGTCATACATAGTTAACGCAGCCAACCACCTATGGCCTGTGGCGTTAAGTTTGGCAGTTGTCAGCACATATGTGAGAGGATTGTTATCTGTCCTCACTGTAAACTTGGCTCCATAAAGGTAATCATGGAACTTATCCACGACGGCCCATTTCACAGCAAGGAATTCTAGCTGATGTATAGGATAATTACGTTCCGACATACTCAACTTTCGGCTGGCAAAAGCAATGGGACGAAGACCTCCAGAGTATTTGTGATTAAGTACTGCACCCAACCCATCCAGGCTCGCATCCACATGAAGAATGTAAGGTTTGCTTGGGTCAGCGAAAGCTAACAAGGGAGCATTGGTGAGGCAATTTATGATTTTCTCAAAGGAATCATCACAGGATTTGTCCCATCTATCAGCGAAGGGTTCTGACTCCTTGACGTACTGCTGCTTCTCAGCACTACCAGATTTCTTCCTTTTCTGAGCCGGTGGGTAACCCTTAGTTAACTCGGTCAAGGGCCTTTTGAGTGGAAACTGATTTCTTTGGCACTGTGACAGTGTCTACCACACATACTTGAGCCACTAGAGTCCCGATAGGAATCACGGTTCCCTTCTGAGATTCGTTTTGAAGGGGTACAAGGAAATGATCTTCATTCACAGAAGAAGGAGTCATCACAAGAGAGGGCATTAGGACACCAGCAGGAAGTTGACCATCTTCCGGCATCTCTATAATAAAAATGTGATGGGCTAAAGGTTGGTGGGGCATGACCTTACACACAGCATAACTAGTACTGCGAGGAGGAATAGTTAATGGTCCGGGACCCTCCCATTTCACTAGTCCCACAACATCAGTAGATACTCTGCTGTTGGATGTCAAAGACTGTTTGGTAGCATTCAACTCATAAGGAAGTATTCTCAGCGAATTGACAGTGCTGCTATTGACCAATTCTTTGCAGTGAGCCAACAGAGTGTTAAGCTTGGAAGTATTTGTGCCAAGAATGACTGAAACCGGATCTGGACACTTGGGGTCCGGACATACAAGTGCCAAGATCGAAATTTTCTCTTTAGAGAGTGATTTGACATCAGGAAAAGCCAATTCAACAGATATATACCCACTGTAAGGGTAAGTGGAATCACTGAGACCCCATATTGCAAGGTCTGAAAGAGGCATACGAGGAACATGCGAAATGTGATGCTGGTACCAACTTTCAAACACTATGGTGACACAGGAACCACTGTCCAGTAGGGCTTTGCATTGCTGACCTTCAAGCGTGACACTAGCAAGAGGAGATGGGCCCACTAACCCCTTAGGTAAGTGGCTTGGCTTGAGAGACTCTACTTTTCCCTGACGAACAGAAAAGTTCTCTACCGCTGCAGAGGCTGATTCTTTTCCACTCTTTCCCCTCCGAAGAGCATGGATCAGCTTTTGAATGACTTTTGCAGTGTTCTCAGAAGAATTGCAATGAGTGGCAATATGGCCGTCCTCGCCACATCTGTAACAGAAGAAATCTGAAGTTTCGGGAGGTAACTGAGGTTTCTGGTTACTATTAGCCTTGCTTCTGCCATCCCTCCTTGAGAACTCCCTAGACGCAGACATTGTCTACACTGAATTCTTGAAATAAATCAACTTTTTGATGATATTCTAATTTTATGACCAGCACCTGTATATACACATATACATATACACGTACATACACACATACATACACATACATACATATATACATATACACACATATATATATATATATATATATATATATATATATATATATATATATATATATATATATATATATACATACATACATACATACACAGACACACGCATACACATATACACATACCCTAACACATTCTCAATAAATAGATAAAACAATAAAACAGCTAAAACAGTGAACACAGCAGTTATTGCACAGAGTCCGACTGCACTGAGGTAAGAGGGGGGTGAAATATGTGTGTATCTATGTTTGTATGCATGGATGTGTGTATGATTTTTGTAATATGTTCACAGCTCTGGGGAAGAAGCTGTTCCGGAGTCTATTTGTGCGTGTTCTGGGGGTTCTCAGTCTGCCTGAGGGGAGGGTGGTGAACAGGGAGTGTCCGGGGTGTGAGGTGTCCTGCCTGATGTTTGTGGCCCGTGTGAGAAGATGGCTTGAGTATATTTCACTCAGGTTCGGTAGGGGGGAGCCAATTATTCTCTCAGCCGTCTTGACAACCCACTGCAGGTCCTTTCTTTCTGCTGCTGTTCATCTGGAGTGCCACACGGTGCAGCAGTATGTCAGGGTGATCTCAATTGTGCAGCGATAAAAGCGCGTCAGAAGTTCCTGAGGGAGCCCATTGCGCTTCAGGGTCCTCAGGAAGAACATCTTCTGCTGGGCTTTTTTAATGATATGGGAGATATTCTGGCTCCAGGTTAGATCCTCTGAAATGTGCACTCCCAGGAACTTAAAGGTTGCCACCCTCTCCACCTCCTTCCTGTTGATATACAGTCCATTGTGGTTTATTTTGTTCCTTCTGTAGTCAATTATTATTTATTTTGTCTTCTTAATGTTGAGGTTGAGGTCATTGTCCATGCACCAAGTTGACAGGTTCTGGACATCTTTCCTGTAGGCTATTTCGTTGTTGTCTGATATGAGTCCCACTATGGTTGTGTCATCGGCAAATTTGATGAGAGTGTTGGAGTTGTGTGAGGAAGTGCAGTCGTGGGTGAAGAGTGAATAGAGGGCTGGACTAAGGACGCAGCCCTGGGGGATGCCGGTGTTGAGAAAAATGCTAGAGGAGGTGTGATGGCTGATCCTGACACGCTGGGGTCTATTGGTGAGGAAGTCTTTAATCCACTGGCAGAGAAGGTCTCCCAGACCCAGTGATTGTAGTTTGTTAATCAATTTGTCTGGGTTGATGGAGTTGAATGCAGAGCTGTAGTCAATAAATAGCATCCTAACATAGCTGTTGGGGGTTTCCAAGTGTGTGAGGGCTGTGTGCAGTGCTACGGAGATGGCGTCATCAGTGGATCTGTTGGTCCTGTATGCAAATTGATGTTGATCGAGATCAGGAGGAATGCGGGCCTTGATATGGGGCAGTACCAGTCTCTCAAAGCATTTCATGATCACTGGCGTGAGAGCCACTGGCCGGTAATCATTCAGGCTTGTGATAGCTGAGGTTTTGGGTACAGGGATTATAGTGGCGGTTTTCAGACAGGTGGGGACTTTGGCTTGCTGTAATGACAGGTTAAAAATGTGTGTGAATACTGGAGCGAGCTGGTCAGCGCATTCTGTCAGCACTCGTCTTGCAACTCCATCAGGCCCTGTTGCTTTTTTGCAGTTGATGTTGTGTAGTGCTCTCTTTACCTGGTAGGTCAGAAGAGTGAGTGGCTGGTCGCTCCCTGAGGAGGTGGTACATGTATGTGAATCTGGTCCCCTGTTGTAGATGGAGCTGGAGTCTTCAAAGCGGGCAAAGGAGGTGTTTAACTGGTCTGGGAGAGAGGAGTCAGTTGAGATGGGGTTACTGTTGCTTTGTTTGTAGCCAGTAATGTTCTTTACACCCTGCCACATTGCATGAGGGTTGTTCTCATTAAAGTTGTCCTCAATGCGTTGTTTGTATTTCCGTTTTGCACATGTGATGCCTCTAAGTAGGTTGGCCCTCACCCTTCTGTACTCCTCCCTGTCCCCTGATCTCAGCACTGTGTCCAGAGCTCTGAGCAGCACCCTCACCCTGTTGTTGAACCAGGGCTTTTGGTTGGGGAGCACTTTAATTTGCTTTTCTGTTGTTACAATGTCCGTGCAGAAGTTGATGTAGGAGAGGACTGTGGATGTATGGTGCTCAATGTTTGTATGTCCAAAGAGCTCCCACCTGGTGTCATCAAAGCAGTCCTGCAGGGCTGAGGAGGCTTCTGCAGACCAGATCTGCACTGTCTTTACCTGAGGTTTGATCCTGCTGATGATGGGCTTGTAGGCTGGTGTCAGGAGCAGGGATAGATGGTCAGACTGTCCAAGATGAGGTGAAGACTGGGTTTTATAAGCTCCGGGAACATTTGTATACACCTGGTCCAGTGTCTTGTTATTCCTTGTTTTAATGTGCACATTCTTGTAAAATTTGGGCAGAACTGTCTTCAGGTTAGTGTGGTTTAAATCCCCTGCCACTATAAATATGCTCTCCGGGTGTCTGTTTTGCTGGTTGCATATGGCATCATAAAGCTTACCCATGGCTGTTTTAGCATTGGCTCTGGGGTGCACATAGACAGCAGTGATAAAAACAGATGAAAATTCCCTAGTCAGATAAAAAGGCCTGCATTTCAGCATCAGGAACTCCAAATCCAGGCAGCAATGTCTCTCAATGACAATAGTGTCTGTGCACCAACTGTTGTGGATGTATGCACACACGCCTCCTCCTCTTGACTTACCAGAGTCGGCTGTGTGGTCTGCACGGTAGAGGGAGCGGTCTGCTAGCTCCATGGCTAGGTCAGGGATGTTATCATGCAGCCAGGTCTCAGTTATCACCATGATGCAGCAATCCAAGCGGTTATTGGTAATCCGCAACCTTACGTCGTCAAGGTTGTTAACAAGGGAGCGGGCATTTGCGAGGAAGATGCTTGGCATGGCAGGCTTGTGCGGGCATCGTCGTAGCCTAGCAAGAATGCCGGCTCGCTTACCCCGCTTCTGCTTCCTCTCACATCTCCGCTTGCGTCACCTCTCCGTGGGTCTGTTGATCTTTCCTATTATCCTGTTGTCCATCATAATTTCCTGTGGAAAAGATCCAGAATCACTGGGTGCACGTCCGAAACAACAGTCTTTCAGATGCAAGATTTCTGTTCGCGTGTAGGTTATAGATTTACTAAAGCCACTATCGCAGAGGGAGCTCCGGGTCGCTGCGACTGTGCATCTTGAGCTAACTAGCAGGTTGGATCTCAGGTGGGGTATGATCTGGGTTTACTGGCTGCCTGCACTCGCACAGCACAATTTTACTTTGCATGTAAGAGTAGTATTTTTCATCCCTTACTCGTACTCTCGCAAAAACTTTTACTGTTTGTGCCAATTCTTCAATGTTTGATACATCTAAATCAGTGGGCACTCCACTTAACACAAAAGCATGGGGGGATGTTTTCTTATTTATTCATGTTTTCTTATTTATTCATAAGAAAACATGAATAAATACTCAATATTTCAAATACTCACTTGTTTCCCTTTTACTTGACAATTAACTAAAGTTAATCGATCTCCTCTTCTTCGTCCCCTCTCTTCTCACTGGCCTATCACATTGCTCTCCAAACCAAACTGACATGTGAAATACCCAATCAGAGCCTAAACAAACTTTATACACTTCTAACAATATAAAATCGTTTTCAATACATGTGAGAAATACAGATATACAATATAAATCAAATAAACAAAACAATATAAAGATACATTTTTGAAGAAAATAATATAGATCATTTAAACAGGGCTACATAATTAATAACAATTCATATATTACTTAATATATTAACCATATATAATCTTCATTAGTTGCTGATGCAGTAATCATTAATTAATGGTTTAGTTCTTCATGAGTCATACATTAACACATGATTATCTGTGCATTAGCTAAGCATGAATTAATGCATATTAGTGCACCCGTATTGTAAAGTGTTATCAATTATTCAAATGTAACATTCAAATTATCTTACCTTGACTTACTTTCCAAAATAAGTAATAAAACAACAGGGAAAGCTAGAATGTTTGCTTAGCATACCGTCAAACACTAGAATTTATGAGTTTAATATCATGTTTTGCTCCAAAATCACAATACATGTCAGTCATGTTTTAAATTATTTCTGTGGTTTCATGTTGCTTCTTAACACAGAGTGAGAACATATTTTGTTAAATTCTATGATACAGGCAATGTTGATTAGCATTGCATTAAAGGGTTAGTTAACCCAAAAATGAAAATTAGCCCATGATTTACTCACCCTCAAGACCTCCTAGGTGTACATGACATTCTTCTTTAAGACAAATACAATCGGAGTTATATAAAAAAAATGTCCTGACTCTTCCAAGCTTTATAATGGGAGCGAATGGCTGGTGTAAAATTAAAACCCAAAAAAGTGCATCCATTCATGATAAAAAAATACTCTACACGGCTCCAGTGGGTTAATAAAGTCCTTCAGAAACGAAGCCATGGGTTTTTGTAAGAAAAATACCCATATTTATAACTTTATAATCTAAAATAACTAGCTTCTGCCAGACGACCGTACGTATACTACGCAAATTGACTTGCACCACAAGCATAATCCGTGACGCATGTATGACGTAGGATGTAGGACTATCGTAAGCTTAGACGCCTCTCGTGGTTTAAACAAATAGGGCTGGGCAACAAACTGAAGCTCCTCTTCTATTATATAGAATTCCTCTGACATTTCTCTTCAAAATTGCTAATTCGCGACCAGGGTTTTGTTTTGCTCTTACCTCTGAGCATACGCGTTCGTTATTACGTTGTGCGTTGGGTCAGAGGTTAGTCTTCCACTGTAAATTGAATCAATGTGTAGGCCATCTTTCGGAAGCTAGTGATTATAGTTTATACATTTTTAAATATGGGTATTTTCCTTACACAAACGCATGGCTTCACTTCAGAAGGCCTTTATTAACCCCCTGGAGTAAAAGTGGAGCACTTTTATCATGAATGGATGCACTTTTTTGGGCTTCAAATTTTCGGACTTATAATTTCGGGCGCTAAAACAAGTTCAATGCAGGAAAATTCATGCGTGAGTTTCCATTAGACTCGCACGGTAGCCAGGCGTCTCATCAAATGGCGAGCTCAGCTCAGTTGATGCTGTGTGCTTCAAGATTCTGACGCAAGTGCTAAGATTCCAATTGGCCAAGAGAAAAAGTGCTAAGATTCCGATTGGCCCAGAGAAATGTCAATTATAAGAATTATCCAATAATGTTTCGCAATTCTAGCCTGCATGGCAGTTACTGTTACCCTGCAGTTACCCCCCCCCCCTATGGGATCAAATTCCCGCCAAATATATAGCGGTCGCGTATAAAAAAATAATAAGCGTGAATCAAAAATTTAAAAACACATGTAAAAATATATTGCACAAACTGAAAAAAAGAATGCAAAATGATCAGAATAGCAAACAACGTGGTCACGGATCAAAATATAATAAGCGTGAATAAAGAAATAACAAGCATGAATAAAAACTTTAAACACATTAAAAGTTATTTTGCACAAAACTTAAACTTATGGTCATGCTTTGTTAAAAAGTATGGTTTTATTACTGTGTACTTTGTGCTTTCTTGCATTTTCTGCTCATATTTTACTCTTTTGTACGCTTGTGATGTTTTTCTCTTCGCTCTTCTTTCTATGTTCTGCGCTTGCTCTTCCAAATGTTGCAGTTCGAGTTTCATGTAAATTAGGGCGGGCTTAAGCGTCACCATTGGTCCACTAGTTCTAGATTGACAGATACTCCTCTAGCCAATCAATCGAAGAGGGGAGTTGACGTCACACCAATGCGACTCGTGGCTACTGATGCTTACTTGTTATACAGGGGAAGACGACCATCAACAGGACACCTTTAAACTGCATGTGTGCCTGCAACTCAAACTGTTGCCGGTATACGTATACCTGGCAATATGGTATAGTTAAATTCGTCATCCTAACAACGACCTGTTACAGTTATGCCTGTCTGATGATCCATCATTCACCTCTAATGCACTTGACCTGGCACCGCGAGCGTCGATCTTCTCCGAGCAGCCACCACCTACTGGCCGTTTTACTTTCATATTTAATCAATAACAAGGATGTGTAATGTCGGTCCTGGGTGCAGAGTTTAGCTCCTCCAACCCTAATCAAACACACCTGAACCAGCTAATCATCGTCTTTAGGATATTTAAGACAGGCGAGGTTTTTAATCGGAGTTGACGCTAAACTCTGCAGGACAGCGGCACTCTAGAAACAACGTTACCTATCGCTGATGGAGATGTTGCTGTATTCAAATTTTAAGCTATATTTAAAACATTAATTCTAAAGTAATATGCAATTATGTAGCTATTTAAGTAAACACAGTAAGTTTGTAATAAATCACTGTATTAAATTCAACTGGTTTCTCTATATCTTCTCTGTAACACAATCATTTTCAATAATCTTGTCAAATTTGGCGAGGTTAATAAAAAAAAGGTAGGCAATGCGTAGCGGCGACAGGTCAAAGTCCTAAAGTCTTCAGACAATGGCCGTTTTTAACTTAGTTTTTGCGACGAATTGTAGTGTTTCATAATTGCAGGATGTTTCGCTTACAGCAGCCTTAACATATTGACATCATGAGCCAAGTAATATTGTTTAACACCAATTACCAGTGTGCACATTAACATTCTCATGTATCTCAAAAAAAAAATGAATTTAATTATTTATGTCCAGAGTTCAGATAGCTTTACTGCTTGAAAGTTTTTCTAAAGTTAAATTGAACTGCCGTCTTCCCTTGTAAGTGTAGCACTCCTGAAAAGGAGTATAATGATTAAAGAAAAATGAAATAAAAGAGAGTGCAGCAGTGCTTCTTTGTTGTTATATTTACTCAGAATGAAGTGCTTCACGGGCGCGCACCACCCACTGAAGTGTGCGGTGACCTATTTTTTTACAGTCTATGGCGGTGACGCAATCACGCTGGTATGCCAAGCGAAAATAATTAATTTAATAAATGCACATATCAAAGCACAAATAAGAAATTGAACAGTATATAAAAGTATTAGAAAAATAACATTTTAGTATATTATAATGGAATTGAAGAAATTGTACAAACATAAACAGCTTGTACCACGAGTCGCATTAGTGTGACGTCAACTCCCCTCTTCGATTGATTGGCTAGAGGAGTATCTGTCAATCTAGAACTAGTGGACCAATGGTGACGCTTAAGCCCGCCCTAATTTACATGAAACTCGAACTGCAACATTTGGAAGAGCAAGCGCAGAACATAGAAAGAAGAGCGAAGAGAAAAACATCACAAGCGTACAAAAGAGTAAAATATGAGCAGAAAATGCAAGAAAGCACAAAGTGCACAGTAATAAAACCATACTTTTTAACAAAGCATGACCATAAGTTTAAGTTTTGTGCAAAATAACTTTTAATGTGTTTAAAGTTTTTATTCATGCTTGTTATTTCTTTATTCACGCTTATTATATTTTGATCCGTGACCACGTTGTTTGCTATTCTGATCATTTTGCATTCTTTTTTTCAGTTTGTGCAATATATTTTTGCATGTGTTTTTAAATTTTTGATTCACGCTTATTATTTTTTTTTACGCGACCGCTATATATTTGGCGGGAATTTGATCCCATACCCCCCCCCCACAAAAAAAAAAACTCTCCGGTTCTATGCGATTCACGTAAATGACCCAATTGACCAAGAAAACGGCGATTGTCGCCGAAAAGCGACAAGTTTGCAGGTATGTAAGTATGGAGCGAAATATGTGCCATAATTTAACAAACAAATCCAGCATTTTGCAAACAAACTCAATCTACTTCGCAAAGGAAAACTCGACTCGCAAACAAACTCGATCCGCTTTGCAAAGGAAATCTCGACTCGCAAACAAACAGAAAGCAATGTGCAAGCACAAAGGTCACAAATGCGTCCAGGCAGATTTTCTCACAAATGCGTGCAGGCAGATTTTCTCACAAATGCGTGCAGGCAGATTTTCTCACAAATGCGTCCTGGCAGATTTTCTCACAAATGCGTCCTGGCAGATTTTCTCACAAATGCGTCCAGGCAGATTTTCTCACAAATGCAGTTGAGCAACTTCCTCCTCTAAAACAGTAGATGGCGCTAAACTATAGGCTAATTTAGCGCTAGTCTCCCAGGAGAAGCTCTGATTTGAAACTTGCCTTTGCCTACAGCTGAGGAAAATGACCGGTGAACGGGTGTGTTTCTGTCTTATTTGATCTATAATTAACCTTTTTGAGGTTTTCTCTTGCCAAACGTTTATTGCATATCTAGACAGAAATCCACATTAGCACCATAAATTAGTGATTATGTCTACACTTGAACGAATCTATTTCTTTCGTTCTCCATAAATGAATGAGAACATTTCATTTAATTGAGCGGCGGGTTTCATTTGTGTGTCCAAAATAATAATTTGGGCACTGCATAGGCTACGTCACAGGCAAGATAAGAAACAATTGTATATATATTTTTTTTTTGCATTAATTATTTTATTACATTAATTGTTAAGCTGACTGAATTCCAAATAAATAAGTGGGAGCCTCCTTTCAATTAAATTAAATGTTCTCATTAATTTATGGAGAACGAAAGAAATAGATTCATTCAAGTGTAGACATAATCACTAATTTAGTAATTTCGCATGAGTCCGATGCAGAAAAAAATGACAAAAAGCAACAAGATGGCAGAGCTTTCAGCTTATAGATTCCCCGATCCTAGAGAGTGAAGTGCTACTAAGTGCTAATGTGGATTTCCGTCTAGATATGCAATAAACGTTTGGCAAGAGAAAACCTCAAAAAGGTTAATTATAGATCAAATAAGACAGAAACACACCCGTTCACCGGTCATTTTCCTCAGCTGTAGGCAAAGGCAAGTTTCAAATCAGTGCTTCTCCTGGGAGACTAGCACTAAATTAGCCTATAGTTTAGCGCCATCTACTGTTTTAGAAGAGGAAGTTGCTCAACTGCATTTGTGAGAAAATCTGCCTGGACGCATTTGTGAGAAAATCTGCCTGGACGCATTTGTGACCTTTGTGCTTGCACATTGGTTTCTTTTTGTTTGCGAGTTGAGATTTCCTTTGCAAAGTGGATCGAGTTTGTTTGCGAGTCGAGTTTTCCTTTGCGAAGTAGATTGAGTTTGTTTGCAAAATGCTGGATTTGTTTGTTAAATTATGGCACATATTTCGCTCCATATGTAAGTCCCATATGTAGGTTTTCTGTAAGTTGTAGATTTTTTCCTGACACCAGTTTCACTTACCCAGGTCTGATATACAGCCTTGGACGTTTAACGTTATAAATATACTTGATTGTGCGATTGTCCAGTCGGAATCAAATATTCCAGAAAGCTGTGTAATAATTAGAATGCTTTTATGGCTCTTTACTCTTATTGTATGCATTATATAATCTATACAATATTGCTAAGTTGGCTCATTTATGTCTATTGTTTTTCCCTATGAGCTATAAAAGAGCAACCTCTCTCTCTTGATTACTGCCCACCCATTAATTTTCTAAACATTTTAGCTAATTTCTTCACGATGTATAGTTTATATTAAATGGAAAATTAGCCAAACTAAATTATTATTTTATTTAAACATTAAATATTCACATATTTAACAACCCACCATGAGCCAACAATGTAAGCGGATGAGAGTGTTTGTGCATGTGTATGAAACAGTTGCTAGAATTTATTTGCGAACATCCACACAGATGTCAGTGATTTATCTACTCTCTGGGGTGTTCTCAGAAATGCATGGCACAATCGGTGTTAGAGGAACAGAACGATATTAAATGTTCATATGCAGAGAGTTAAAATATTATCTACTTTCCACTCACCTATTCAAAAGATATGCAAGTGGCCATGAAAGGTCAGTGAGAAAATTAGTTTTACTGCAACACTCAAAGGTACAACTATGTCTAGCCAATAAGCTGCTCTAAAAGAGCACCTAGTTACTATGGCAACATATTTGCCAAATTGCGGAAACCTGTAATTAAATTTATCTGAACCAAAATAAACAGATAAATACAATTACAATTTTACAACCAGTAAACAATTTTTTAACCTACAATTTTTGTTGTCTTCTGTCTTTACTCAGTTTGAGAGAAAATTTAACATGAAGGCAAATAGAAAATTATAAATAATTACTTTCTCAGCAAAATTCTCACTTGGAGACAAAAGGAAACACAAGTGAGTCAAACTTTATTATGAATGTCCACTTTAGACATTCTGCTAAATACAAAAGTCTGTCATGAAACTCTGGATGATGCAGGCCGATAGGTACCATGTATAATTTGTTAGCGAGCACATCGTTATCTAAATAGCGCAGCTGATTGGATGCTGTGGTATCAGCAGCCAATGAGCTTGCTGCTCAACATTCAAATACTTGGCATTGTTTGCTGTTAGCAGTTTACAGCGTGCTTCAGAAATCATCTGAAATGAAGAGACAATGTAGTTGCTTTAAGGATAGAGAGACAAAGCACGCTGGTATAAACTCTTTAAAGTGAAATAAGCTTTCACTTTTGTATCGCATATCAAACTGAGTATTTATAGCACTAAAATAATGGAACTGTATTAAACAGTTTTAAAATTAAGCTTCATGTTTTACAGTTTTGCATTCGATGCAGGAATAAATTACAAGCATATAAGCAGCAGTGATTACGTATTATGTTTATACAGCAGCAGCAAGCCATTATGTGAGATACTGCAACCAAGCATAGCGGACTTGAGAAAATATTCAGTGAAACAGGCCTTGCATGTATACAGCAGCAGGTTGGTACTAGCCAGCAGCTTCTCAAACCGAATTAGGGGGATCGAGACTTCCAGACTAGGAATGATTAGGCCACCTGATGGTACCGGCCATTGTGTGGCAGATGATAGATGTTCTTGGATGGCTTCTTTAGGTGTCCATTTTAATTTCTGCAGCCATTTCTTTAGGAAGCAGCAATAATCAGCAGCAGCGTAGCAGATCTATTCCACCAAAACCAAATACATTAACTCTGCCATATCAATTACCATGCCAATCTCTCCGGGAGTTGTCATGACAGAGATATAATTTAGAGTATTATAGTACGTTTTGCCATTGCTGAAGATTTTAAAGGTCCCGTATTATGCCCCTTTTCACAAGATGTAAAATAAGTCTCTGATGTCCCCAGAGTGTGTATGTGAAGTTTCAGCTCAAAATACCCAACAGATCATTTTTTACAGCATGTTTAAATTGACATTTTTTGGGGCTCAGAAAAACGAGCTGTTTTAGTGTGTGCCCTTTAAATGCAAATGAGCTGCTGCTGGACGACCCAGGGGGCGGAGCTTCATGAGCTCGCACACAGTCTCTCAGGACAATTTCATCTCACGGAATGATGATAATATCAGAAACTCTCAGTAACGGTGTTCATTTCGAGTCGGACAATAATGCCTACAGAGTCAGAGTGCTGTATAGAGATGAAACAGGTATAGTTTAGTAGTTTAATTACGGTTATTATAACGTATTTGTCATCTGCTTGTATGTATCCATTATTTATTAATAGCCTACAAGTCTGCTGTTTCGGACCAGGTCCGAATGATGATCAAACATGTACTGATGAGTTTAATAAAGTTTATTGTACATCACACAAAAGATGAAGCGTCAGTTTTACTTCAGAAAATCACCATAAGAGCTGAGTAAACACAGTAGGCTAAGTTATAAGAAGTGCGCAAGTAGCCAGTAGAGTTGAGGGAGCATTCCTGTGGGCGGAGGTTAGTCAAAAAACGGTTCTAGTGACATCACTAAAGAAGGAAGTAGAGGGGTGTAGTCCAAACGAGCCGTTCACTGTAGTCGACTTCTGTTAAATAAAATATCTCGCTTGGCATTGAACTTTGAGCTTTATAATTTTACAGATATTATTTATGCTCTAACAGCAACATTACACACTAACTAAAGTTTGAAACATGGGATCACGAAGAACGGGACCTTTAACATTCACATAGATAGTGCAGAAAACAATATGGCAAAAGAAATCAAAAAAACTTTTGATCTGACTCAGCATGTACATGGACCCACACACAATCGCGGACACACTCTAGATTTACTTATCAGTAAGGGTCTAAACATTTCATCGATTGTTATTAAGGATGTAGCACTGTCTGATCATTTCTGTATTTTATTTGATATATTGATCTCTCCTGCCACTGAAGCTAGATCTGTGTCTGTCAAGAAGAGATGCTTAAATGAGAACACTGGTGTACTATTTATGAAGGCTATATCCTTAACATCAAGCATATCTGCAGACTCTGTTGATTTTCTCCTTGATTCTTTTAACTCAAAAGTTAAAAGTGTAATTGATGATATTGCTCCTGATAAAATCAGGAAGAAGAGTGGCAGACAAAAAGCACCTTGGAGAAACTCAACAGCAGTGCAAAATATGAAAAGACAATGCAGAAAAGCAGAGCGCATGTGGCGGAAGACAAAACTTGTAGTCCATTATAACATCTACAAAGACAGCCTTCATGCTTTCAATATGGAACTAGGCAAAGCTAGACTTTCTTCTCAAATATTATAAACAGCAATTTAAACAACACACGCACTCTTTTTGCTACTGTAGAGAGACTGACAAACTCCCCAAGCCAGATTCCCAGTGAAATGCTCTCAGACAGCAAGTGCAGTGAGTTTGCTTCTTTCTTCTCTGAGAAAATCAATAATATCAGAAAGGTGATCAGCACATCCTTGAGTTGCGCTGGGGTCAGACAGATCAGACCACCTGAGAAAGTAGTTACTATGTCTGATTTCAAAGAAATTGATGGCAAAATTTTGGGAGAAACCATACAGCACCTTTAAACATCAACCTGCGCTCTTGACACACTTCCCACATCTTTTTTCAAAAGTGAGTTAAACAGTTTAGAAGCAGATCTTCTAGAAGTGGTAAATGCCTCACTTCTCTCTGGGAGTTTTCCAAACTCCCTGAAAACTGCAGTTGTCAAGCCCCTCCTGAAAAAGAGCAAACTGGATAAGACCATATTAAGCAACTATAGGCCGATTTAAAAATCTTCCTTTCATAGGCAAGATCATTGAAAAAGTTGTCTTCAATCAGCTGAACAAATTCTTATGCTCGAATGGATACTTTGACAATTTTCAATCTGGTTTCCGACCGCACCACAGCACAGAGACAGCGCTCATAAAGATAATAAACGATATTCGCTTAAATACTGATTCAGGCAAATTATCAGTACTGGTACTACTCGACCTCAGTGCTGCATTTGACACTGTCGATCATAACATACTTCTTGACAGGCTGGAAAACTGGGTGGGGCTTTCTGGGATACTCCTAAAATGGTTCAGGTCATACTTAGATGGGAGAGGTTATTATAATGTGAGTATAGGAGACCATAAGTCTGAGTGGACATCCATGACATGCGGAGTCCCTCAAGGCTCAATTCTTGCGCCACTCCTGTTCAACCTGTATATGCTCCCAATGAGCCAAATAATGAGAAAGAACCAAATTGCTTACCATAGCTATGCAGACGACACACAGATCTACTTAGCCCTATCGCCTAACGATTACAGCCCCATTGACTCCCTGTGCCAATGCATTGATGAAGTCAACAGTTGGATGTGTCAAAACTTTCTTCAGTTAAACAAAGACAAAACTGAATTCATTGCGTTTGGAAACAAAGATGAAGTTCTCAAGGTGAACGCATACCTTCACTCTAGGGGTCAAACAACTAAAAATCAAGTCAGGAATCTTGGTGTGACACTAGAGTCAGACCTTAGTTTCAATAGTCATGTCAAAGCAATAACTAAATCAGCATACTATCATCTGAAAAACATTGCAAGAATTAGATGCTTCGTTTCCAGACAAGACTTAGAGAAACTTGTTCATGCTTTCATCACCAGCAGGGTAGATTATTGTAATGGACTCCTCTCTGGCCTTCCCAAAAACTCCATAAGACAGTTGCAGCTCATACAGAACGCTGCCGCCAGGATTCTGAGCAGAACCAGAAAATATGAACATATCACACCAATCCTCAGGTCTTTACACTGGCTCCCAGTTAGATTTAGGATTGATTTTAAAGTATTATTACTGGTACATAAATCATTCAATGGCCTAAGACCTCAATATATTGCAGATATGCTCACTGAATATAAACCCAACAGATCACTCAGATCATTAGGATCATATCAGCTAGAAATATCAAGGGTTTACTCTAAGCATGGCGAGTCTGCTTTTAGCTATTATGCCAGCCACAGCTGGAACCAGCTTCCAGAAGAGATCAGATGTGCTCCTACAGTAATCACATTCAAATCCAGACTCAAAACACATCTGTTTAGCTATGCATTTACTGAATGAGCACTTTGCCACTGTTCGTCCGACTGTTTGTACTATACTGTATATTATTTTATTTTTCTAATCTGTTTTAATTATTCTTATTTATTTTTATTATTTTTATTTCTTCTATGTAAAGCACTTTGAATTGCCATTGTGTATGAAATGTGCTATATAAATAAACTTGCCTTGCCTTGCCTTGCCTTGCCTTGCCTACGTTAGGTTTAGGGTTCGGGTTAGTAAAACAAGCTCACATGTGTCACGGGTTGAGGTAATGGTTGAAGTGAATGAAGTTTTATTCATGGCCGGGAGATCACTGGCCACAACAACCAAGTGAGTATCTTGAATAGAAAGGTACATGAACATTTAAATCATACAGTTGAGTAAAAAACAATGTCACTCGAGTCTTCTTCACTGTGATTTGTTCTGATGATTGGTTTGTTATGATAAAAGCAAATCATATGACTGTTAGTTCTACTGTGTTAAGCACTTTTTAGCTAAGTAAATGTGGCCTTTGACCTGAGCGCCCTTAGTGTGCATTTCTCTGTACATTTAATGTTGAAATACCCATTACATAAAATCACACATATCAATGGATTAAAGTAGTCACCAGGAGAGGTTGTGTTACTGCGATTGTACCACATTTTCTGTTAATATACTTACCTGAATGAAGTTTGATCATGGTAGAGGAGACATAATTAACAATGGCTGGTGGTTAATTATGCAATAGTTAACAATAGCATAATTAACAAAACCTACCAAAAACTTGAAAACCGAACTTGAAAACCAGTGTGAGGAGATCACCTCTCATGAATTGCAGTTTTAAGAACCGCCACGTGCTGTTCCTACGCATGGGTCTCGCTCTGGCGTGGCCGCCAGAGTTGGTGAAATCTAAATCAACAACATGATTTTTGTGTTGTTATGTTAGCAATCGAAACGCGGGTGAGTGAACGCTGGCGTCGGTTTCTGCGAACTTATTGTTTGTGTCAGCATCTGCGAACTCAGATGTGTAAGTACCGATCTTTTATCCTGCAAGTATACTGTAAAAAATTGCTCTGTAAAATAACGGTAATCTACTGGCAGCTGTGGTTGCCAGCTGTCACCAATAGCGCCTCTGTGGCCCTTTCCGACCGAACACAGCGGGAACCATCACCCGAATATTAGTTCCGCCCGGACTCTTTTCTCACACGGACCCAGTACTTTTCCGTCTCAGCTGTGGCTCATCATCCCATTAGTGATCGCCTTTATAAGGCGCGGACTTTCTCTTGTTCATTGCGAAGTCTTATCGTTCCCTATGGTCGTAATTCTGAGCGTTTATTTCTGTGTTGGATTTTCTGTGTATGACTCTGGACTGTGTACCCCGTTGACGATTCCTGCTACCTGCCATTGTGACCATTGCCTGTCTATTGAACTGTGTTCCGGATTACCTACGTTGTTCCTGTTTTCTGGTGATTATTCCTGCCTGTTGACGATTCTAAATAAAGCCTTGCAGATGGATCCGAATGTCTCAGACTCCCTGTTACACCAGCAATATACTATTAATTTACAGCCCTCTACCATTAATATACAACTATCCTTTTTTACAGTATGTTACCGTAAAAATACCATGGAAGGTAACTTATCATTTGGGAAACAATTGCTTCAAACAGTTTTAGTTTAAAAACTAGTATTTATACTGATAGTACTGTGAAGTTACTTCATTTGAGTCCACTGAAAATGAATATCTCTTAATATTAAACTGCAAACACCTAATGTGTAATAGTGAATTAATTAAAAACAAAACTTTAACTAAAATCTTTGCAGTTCGCATTTAGTGAACATAAGCATACATGTATGTGCTAAAGTACTTAGCAAGGAGATTGTCACTGCATCAGCAATACACAGTTACTGCTTTTAAATAAAGCAACCGGCAGCATAATATCCGTGTTTCTCTGCTCATCTTTGACTGAAGCACAGGCTCTACTCTCCAGCACAATGGTGACCCACAAAACTAATTAATTAAACAAACAAATCTCTCCTATATCATCTTGTGCAAAAACACATAAAACACTTCAGTTTAATATTTACTCTCCTTATCAGTTATTGACTTTGCATAACTTTTTTGGTAACACTTTAGAATACTGTTCCTTCATTAATGAATAATTACACAGGAACAAACGAGTAATGTATTATTAACATTCTAGTAACTACTATTAACTAACAAGAAACTCTGATTAACAAATTAGTAAATAATAGCGCTCCGATGAATGTAGTAGTTCATTATTAGCTAATCAATAACTACTATTTTTTTTCATACCTCCCAGAGAACTACTATCTACAGGTTCATAATTAACATGAATAATGCATAATTTATAATAAAATGTAATGGTAACCCACTAGTAATGACTCAAGTGTTAGTACATCATTCTAAAGGAACTACTAATTATTTGGATCAGTATTCTAAAGTGAAAAACATGATAACTACCTAATATTGACTGAAGTCATTGTAAGCTTTTGATATTTTTGTAAGATTTTGAATAGCAATTCCTTCCAATGGATTTGGTAACACTTTAGTAATTACTAGTGTGTTCCCATGATCTTCACTTTAGAATACTGATCCAAATAATTAGTAGTTCCTTTAGAAGGATGTAGTAACACTTGAGTCATTACTAATGGGCCATTACCTTATATTAAACATTGTGCATTATAAATATTTATTAACCTGTATATAGTAGTTCTTATAGTCTTCAGTGAGGAATGAAAAATAGTAGTTATTGATTAGCTAATAGTGAACTACCACATCCGACTGAGCGCTATTACTTACTAATTCGTTAATCAGAGTTTCTTGTTAGTTAATAGTAGTTACTAGAGTGTTACTAATGCATTACTCATTTGTTCCTGTGTAGTGTAACGCAAAGCACATGATCAGACGGCGTGTTGATTAAATTACTGAGATTATCCCGTGATTAGATTCCCCCCCTTTAGTCTGGGACCTAATCAACGTACTGGAATACTCATTTACAAACACCTCCATTGTCTCAAGATTCTGCCGCGTAAGACATGCAGACCAAATGGCGCTCACAAATGGCTTAAATCATTGACGGCCTATCTGAAATAAACAGACTTACTGCTAAATCAACAGAAACCCTTTTGTTTATGGCCGGACGAACATCCGCTGACCAGTAGAGCGATCTCCGAAAAACCCCCTTGGGACATCTCGCACACTGATTTACACCTCAGAACAACAAGACTTTATCTGAACAAATGTCCCAAACCATGTTAAGTGCATCATTGTTAAAAACGCACACACATAACCTCTCACCCCTCCCTCGAGGACGAAAGTTCAGCGCCAAGCTTGAACTCTCGAACTGTGTCAGCACACACACACACACAGAAACACACACAGATCCTACACGTGTGAATCAAAATCATCTTGTGAAATGTTTAAAATGTATTCTCTTGATGTATGCATGATCCCTTATCCCAAATATTATGCCTATATAGCTTTATTGATTTGTAATCCATTTGATGTGACTATAATCGCGAAAAATCATGTATCCGCGGGTGACTATGTCATAAAGTTACCATTCGTGGTATCATTGTGCTCCATAAATCCCAACGGTGTGGAATCTTTAACCCAAAATATCAGAGGATGCATTCTCTTATTAATACCAGTGTTATTAATGTTAGGAACGAATTTATCTTCCAATACTTAGTTGGAAGGGGCGTATCGACCCTCGAAACGTCAGGAGGTGGACCCGACCCGCCGTTAAGGACCATTGGCTCACATACGTGAGAGGGCGTGAGTTGGGCCCCTTTAAAATATCATGTTTTCCTCCTCTAAAGCGCACTTCGCCAGAGAGAGAGAAAGACGACACGCCTTCTTCCATCCTTGGAAGCCTCGTTCGCTTTTATTTTCATTTTTCTTCCAAGTTTTATTTTCTTAAAACTACTTTTACTTCAGTTGATAGTCTCCTTCAACCAACCAACGAAATCAACTTAAAGCTAAAATCATCTTGCTAAGTTTTCGCTCGTTTCCAGTCGCCATAGCAACTAGACGCTGTGACCTCTGTTTCGGTGACCACGTGACCAGACGCTTTGTCTACTCCGACTCGACGCACGGACACACAAAGGCCGAGCTTCACCCAGAGTAAAGTAGACTTTAAATTTACAATCTGAAGTGCTGTTTAAAGTGTCTAACATTACTGTGTCTATTGGGGTTTCGCTGTGAAAGACTGAGCTGTATCTATCTACCTCTAAATTCTTTCACTCACACTTACACACTCTTTTTCACACACATCTGCAAGTACACACACACATACACGCTCACATATCCACGTGTTCCTAGACAGAAACACACGACCACGTGCTGCTAAAGGCGTGTTCCTACACACACACACACACACCTCTTCTTACTACGCTATCCTTGGACCCACACACAAAGCCATTCTTAAAATCCCCTCTTATTCTTTCTTTCTCATCTCTCTCTCTTTTCCTTCTCTTTTACGTTTATTTTTGCTATATTCCTCATTGCGATCGTATATTGTTTTTGTTTATGCATATTTACTCCTGTGTGATTTAAACTAGTATATGTAACCAGTAGCTCGTTTGAATAAACTTTGTTAAATCATTTGAATTGAGATTGCCTGTTTGTTTCAATACTGAGTCCCTGAGTAGTGCAGATTTTTACCTCTTAACGCTCTACGATAAATTTTACTATTGAAAGAAATCTCAAATGGTCTAAAACACTAAGATAATTATTTTCTTGTGGCCACAGAAAAGGAATTGTCTATCAGTGTTAAAGACGTGAGATTTCCGTTCAGATATTGTACATTTTGTGTGCTGGACGTACAGTTCGTACAATAAATGAACATTCTTCAACTTATACCTAAAATTTCCCCAAATTGAACATATTCTACCCGTCTATATCAGTGAGTACTACAAGTAATTGTGTAACCTCTGATATAAGCCGAGGTTTTGACCAATTCCCTATTTGGGAATTCTTTAATTCATGTAAGCAACATATGCATATTCACATTAATGCTGATTTGAGCTAATTAATTCCCTAAACATAAGTCATTGTTGCTACAGTAGTTATTCATTAACGAAGGAACAGTATTCTAAAGTGTTACCAATTTTTTCTATAAACGTTTACTAATATTTCAGTGAAATTAACTTCTTTTGTTTAGTAAATCTGACTGTTACATTTTACAGTATATTACTGTTTTTCCTTGATTTTACGGTAATCTACTGGCAGCTGTGGTTGCCAGTAAATTGCTGTTTTTCTACAGTAAACATTAAAATCGTAAATTAATTACCGTTAAAATACGCTTCACTCTGTTTTTTTTTTTATTTGACACATTTAACCCTTTCAACCCCACTTCAGTTTTAAAGGGGACATATCATGCTAAATCCACTTTTTTAGCCCTTAAATGCATTTTGTTGTGTATTTGGAGTGTTTAGAAGTACAGAAAAGTTGAAATTATTCTCTTCAGGTGCTTCGTTGATATCTTTATATTTTGTTTTGGCCTTATTTTTCAACCTGTTCCGATTTTTCTGTTATCTATGACGTTTTGTGAACTATTACGTCACAGTATTTGCAGCGGAACTGCCAAATAAGGACATTGACTTCCAGCCCAACACTTCGAGCAATCCGCCATTTTTATTTCTCGCTGCAATTTTGTAGTCCAAGCTGAAAGATGCAGAAGTTACGAGAGGGTAAGTTAAAATGTTCGGTTGTTGGATGTAGTAACCCACACGCTTCATTACACCGTCTAATGTAGATGAACTGCCGCGCTTGTGACAGGGAGCATGTTTAACTGAAAGAATGAGCAGAGAGAGAGAGAGACCCGGTCGCGCGCACGCACTCTCTCTCTCTTCAGAGCCAGGCGAAAGTGTAAACAAGACACCGTCTCCAAACTAGACACTGTCTTACTCTCTCTCCCTCGCACATATTAATCAAAATAAATCGACACGGTGGTAAAAGGTCGGAAGACCAAAGTTTCATGTGTAAATACAGTAACACACCATTGCGATACATCCATATGAAGACGTTGTTCTGCAGGTTCGTCGTCTTCATTTTCATCTCGCTCCGGCTCCGACTCTGGCTCGAACATGTAAGGCTGGCTGGACAAGTCTTCCGTTGTTGACATTTTGTTAATAACGTGTGAATAAAAAGTTTCTGTGCCGCTAGATAATCGTATCTCTGCTATCAAACTACAAAAATGGCCGAATGGGGTGGAGTTGAACCTCTGCAACCTGGAGAGGGGGCGGGGTATGAAGTGTCTCAATTGTATTTAAAGAGACCGCACCAAAACGAGTTGCTCTCACACGCACTTCAGAAAAGGGGTAGAAAAGGGGCCTGTGGAGCTATAATAATGAGGAATTCAGACCCAAGCATTGCAGTTCCGCTTTATATAGACTACAAATGTATGATTTATATGTAAAAAGGAACGATTTAAAAGCATGATATGTCTCCTTTAAATTAACACTTGTGTGTCCACACTACAGAGTGTTGGAGTAACACTGAACCAGTGTTGAAGTTAATTATATAATTCGGTGATTAATTAACTGATGATTGAGCATTAGTGATGAACATCTGATGTTAACAAGCAGAATCATCGGAGGACAGAGGAACAACAAGAAGATAAAAAAGCGAAACACAAGAACTACAACTGACATCAGCCACAGAAGACATTACATCTCTCAAGATCTCAGCAGAGGAGGATTAAACAACTCTAAAAAAATAACTTTACTATCTTCACTTATTACTAACCGGATTGACTTTATTTATTTTTTCATATACGTCTACAGACAGAAATTCCTATTGAGAATTAACAGAGGTTTAGATGTTGTTTTGTTTCATTTGATGTTACCATTATGGAGATCGGTGTTTGCTTTAGTTGGGCTCTTGACCCTTGACTTTAACATTAGTTTTTCTTTGGCTGCTGTAACTGTGTTATTAAGACACATTTGTTGTAGCAGAAACAAAGCCAACAAAAATTAGATCAGGATCATGCCCACAACCCAGTGTTCATTCCTACAAACAAGCACAGCCCGCCACACTCCAGGGCCCGCACACATAAAATCGACTCATGTCGATTGTGTAATAAACGTAGTGTATGTGCCCACGACCCAGTGCCCACAAACACTACACACTGCATGTCCCACGGTTTCTGTAAAAACGAAACCAACACACATACAGTCAGCTCACGCCGACGGTGTTTTCAGTGCAGTAAATGTGCCCGCTGTCCCACGCCCACATTCACTCACGGACATGACAAGCCCTATGGGGCTCCCCCCGCTCGCTCTCCCTCGGCAACCCACTGTAAGAGAGTCGAGCGCGGGCAGGCTGCCCGCTGTGATCAGCGCGCCCCCCGCCTCAAACGCTACAAGCGCGATGTCTGTGTTTCAGCACACTGGAGCTCTCCGGTCGCCACCATGTCGCGACCAGAGCCCGGTTTTCATTCAACCCCTAGCTATTCATGCAAGTGCGTGGGCAAAGCTTCCTGGGGTATCAGAATGGGTGCTAAACATCATAGAAAGAGGCTATTCGCTACAGTTCGCTCGACATCCCCGCCGTTATGCGGCGCAAATCGAAACTACGAAAGAGGAAGTAGCACATCTACTTCGAGCCGAAATAGCGAAACTGTTGAGCAAAGGGGCCATAGAGCCTTTATCTCAAGCTCAGAGCGAAGGGGGTCTATACAGCAGATATTTTCTGGTACCGAAAAAAGACGGGGGTCTCAGACCCATTCTAGATCTAAGACAGCTGAACAAAGTGCTTTCAAAACGCCGGTGCAGAATGCTCACAACCAGGAAAATCCTCACGCAAATTCGCCAAGGGGACTGATTTATGTCAATAGATCTGAAGGACTCGTATTTCCAAATACAAATAGCGTCACGTCACAGGCGTTTCTTGAGATTCGCCTTCGAGGGCCAGGCTTATCAATACACAGTCCTGCCATTCGGCTTGTCCCTAGCACCCCGTACTTTCACGATGTGCATGGACGCAGCGCTCGCACCCCTGAAACTCCGGGGCTACCGTTTTGAACTACCTGGACGTTTTGAACTAGCTGGACGATTGGCTGATTCTAGCTCGATCACACTCAGAGCTCATAGAACACAGGACCATATTACTCGAACATCTCGAGAATCTAGGTTTCAAAGTCAATTGGGCGAAGAGTTCACTGTCTCCCAGTCAGAGAATTTCTTTTCTGGGCTTGGAACTGGACTCGCTGTCTATGACAGCACGACTATCGCCACAGCGCAGACTGGATGTCCAGCGCATGACAAAATCCTTCCGTCGCGGCACTATAGTCCCGCTCAGAAGGTTTCAGAAAATGCTGGGTTTCATGGTCTCAGCATCATCAGTGCTCCAGCTGGATCTGCTTTGCATGCGCCTGCTGCAGTTCTGGCTAAAAGCGCGAGTACCACGGCAAGCATGGACCTCTGGTCTTTTTCGCCTCAAGATCACTCAGGAATGCATCTCAGCCCTGAAATCTGGAAAGTGACCGACTGGTACCGGTCAGGTGTAAGCCTGGGGACTTCCTCGAGTGTGAAGGTGGTGTCTACGGATGCCTCCACCTCGGGATGGGGAGGGCTGCTCGAGGGCAGACCGTTCTTCGGCCAGTGGTCAGAACGGGAAAAGCTCCTACACATAAACTGCCTGGAAATGATGGCAGTCGACAACGCGCTGAGGCGCTTTTGTCCCCAAATAAAAGGACACCACGTCTTGGTTCGTTCGGACAACATGTCGGTGGTGTCCTATATAAATCACCAAGGAGGTGTCAGATCCCGAAACCTTTACAGGCTGATGGAACGCCTCCTGGTTTGGGCTCAGCACAATCTGCGCTCGCTCAGAGCAGCGCACGTGCCAGGCCATCTGAATTTGGGACCAGACAGACTGTCCAGAAACAATATTACGGCAGGGGAATGGTCCCTACACCCACAGACAGTCCAACTGCTGTGGAAAACTTTCAGCAGAGCAAAGATAGACCTGTTTGCGTCTCAAGAAAACGCTCACTGTCCAGAGTTTTTCTCCAAGAGCAGGGATGCGCTGGCCCACGTCTGGCCCCACTGCCCGCTCTATGCTTTTCCCCCAGTTGCGCTCCTGCCTCAGGTGTTAGAGCGAATCAGGGAAAACGGAAGCTCAGTGCTACTGGTGGCTCCGTTCTGGAAGAACCAGGCTTGGTTCCCAGTTCTGATGCAGCTGACAAGCACTGCCCCATGGGCAATACCAGTGAGGAAGGACCTCCTCTCTCAGGCCAAGGGCACGATCTGGCATCCTCGCCCAGAGCTGTGGTCCCTACATGCGTGGGCCATCAATGGGTACCCGCTAACCTCCCAGTGGGAGTGTTGAACACGATCACGCAGGCTAGGGCCCCCTCTACGAGACGGCTCTATTCCTCAAAATGGTCTGTGTTCTCTAGCTGGTGCACAGCCCGTGGCATACCACCCCCAAATTGTGGGGTGACGGAGGTTCTCTCCTTCCTGCAAGAGCTACTGGATAAGGGCAGAACCCCATCCACGCTCAAGGTTTACGTGGCGGCCATAGCAGCGTTTACTAAACCGACGCTTGGCCAGTCACTTGGAAAGAACGATCTGGTTATTCGCTTCCTTAGAGGAGCTAAGAGGTTAAATCCTCCCAGACCTCCCTCAGTTCCCATGTGGGACCTTTCTACGGTCTTGGAGGCCATGAAAGGTGCCCCATTCGAGCCAATCCAATCAATAGATATCAAACACTTGTCTTTCAAGACAGTGTTTCTTCTGGCTCTCGCTTCAGTAAAGCGTATAGGGGACTTACAAGCGCTCTCAGTGAGCGCGACATGTATGGAGTTTGGGCCAAATGACTCGAAAGTCATACTCAAACAGAGGCACGGGTAAGTTCCTAAATCCCTCAACACACCGTTTAGGGCTCAGGTGATTTCCCTGTCGGCCCTGCCCTCTAACGAGGAGAAGGACGCGAGCTTCCTTTGCCCGGTCAGGGCATTAAGGGCTTATGTGTCTCGCTCGACTGTCTTCAGACAGACAGAGCAGCTCTTTGTCTCGTTCAACAGACGTTCTAAGGGACTAGCCGTGTCGAAACAGAGCCTATCCAGATGGATAGTTGATGCTATAGCGCTGGCTTACGCCTCTAAGGGCCTGCAGTGCCCGTTAGGTGTCAGAGCGCACTCCACAAGAGGCATGGCCTCATCGTGGGCTTGGTCTAGTGGGATTGCCTTGCAAGATATCTGTATGGCAGCAGGCTGGGCCTCCCCGTCTACATTTATAAGGTTTTATAACCTAGAGGTTCCCGCTTTGCAGGCTAAGCTGCTTTCGGTCTAATAGATCGGTATTGTCTGCCCCAATGCTATCGGCCCAGAATACTGAAACTGCTTGAGCTATGCTCGCTGATCGATCATGCAACTCTATGGGCAGTGTGTAAGACCCTTAATATTCATCAGTCCAGGCCGAGTTTTTTCGCCCTGGCTGTGTGGAACACTATCAATATAATTGATCCTTATAAGATGCTATTTATTACAGGAATGATGCTATTCTAGCCCCTCTTCCTGGATTCTCTGCGAGTCCCTGATGACCATGTACTATATGAGCCCCGGGCACTTGCCCTTGGGACTTCGGTATTGGATCTCAGCATGCACGGTGTTTTACATTGTGTTCCCCATACCGTAAGATATTACGCAGTACGAGAGAACCTCTCGTAAGAGAACGTACTCAGTTACTAACGTAACCTCGGTTCTCTCTAGAAGAGGGAACGAGTACTGCGTATCTTTGCCGTGCCTGCAACACGCTCTGGTTCGCTTCGGCGATGAAAAACCAGTGAAATCAGCCTATCGAGCTATATTTATAGGCCCAGGCCACGTGAGTTTCGGCGGGACGTGACGCAGTGGGCGCAAAGCGCCCCCATTGGATCTGACGTCATGGGGGCCTCTCTCGATAGGCTGCTGCAGTTGCCGCAGGGCAGCCAATAGGCACGCGAGCCATCTTGCCTATGCCTGCATGCTGCCGCAAAGCGTTTTACATTATTTCAAAATTAAGGATAATTTTTGGCTTCAATATCTCGCGGAAAAGAGATTTCCCCATAGCGTAAGATATTACGCAGTACTCGTTCCCTCTTCTAGCGAGAACCGAGGTTACGTTAGTAACCGAGTACAAGTCAATGTCTTTTATCTTCAGTTGATTTGATCTTTTTATCTGTTCTTGTTGTTCCTCTTTCCTTCAGTGATTTTGCTTGTTAACAGCAGGTGTTCATCAGTGTCTGAATTAACTTCGAAATTTAACTGAAATAACTATGAAATTATTCACTCAGTCAAGTGGACTATATTAGTGAACTAATATTGGGAATAGTGAATGAGGGTACAGGGTGTGATCTGGAACACAGCCTCTGAATGTCGACTTTGAGTGCTGTTAATTCACAGTATATAGGCTACTTTCTCGAAAATGACATATATCACCCAGAATGCATTTTTTTCAACGGTATATTGCTGTTTTAATGGAAAACAGCATGTTACTGTCAAAATGTGGCTGTTTTTTTTTTACAGCAATGTTTTTACAGTGAACATGATTGGTTAGATGTGAAGGTAATAAGTGACGTAACAATTGAGTCTTCAGACCTGGCAGAACTTACGCCAAAGCTTTCATTTACAAATTTATTTAATACATTTTACCTTTTCTGTTCTTTTGTTTTTCATTGTGCCACCTTTTTATCCATGACCTTTTGTTTAGCTCTTTACTTTCCTTTATGTGTTTGTGTCTCTTTTCGGAGATGGGAAGAGAAAATCAGCCATGCGTAGAATTGCCTCATCACAGAAAATCACCTCTTATATCACAAATTGCTTTAAAAAAAAAAAAAAAAAAAAAAAAAAAAAAATATATATATATATATATATATATATATAACATTATAACCCACATGGGGCAAATAATCAGGCGCAAGGTGGTAGTGCAGCTTCAATCAACAGGCACATTTTTTATTCAAATAATTCAACATTAAAAAAGGTGTAACAGATCTTCAATGCAAATACCCACAAAGAAAAACTAAATAAAATAAAAAATAAATAAAATAAAAAAATCTTAAATAAAAAGAAACAAAACGAAATATATAAAAAAACGAAAACAACCCACAGATAGCCACGGGTTACCTATATCGTGAAGACAGAGTGGCATTCAAAGTGCTCTCACCACAACAACGCTCACAGCAATCACACTGCAAACCTACAAAAAAGAAAGAAACACAAATAAAGTGACCAAACCACCACACGATCCCAGCCACCTCACCACCGCCATCCACACAGTGAGGGTAACCCGGAAGCCATCGTTGGTTAAAAAGAAATCTACAAAAAGAAAGAAAACAAATTAATTAACAGTGGGTAATGCAAGTAATGGTCCAACATAAACAATAAATTAACCAAAGAAAATTAAATCTAAAGTAAACGGTAACCGTGCATCCCTGTAAGGGGAAACACAGTTAATTACAACAAAGAATTATTCACAATATATAAAAAACACATCAATAAAATAAAACATTCAAGATAAATGCTGCACATAATAGAAAAACATTCAAAAGTTCCCTTCAAATTAAACAATACCTCTAACATCCGTTATTTTGACTGACACTAATCCGGCAAAAACACTAAAAACAAGAGAAAATAAAATCATTAAAACATAATCCTAAAAACAATTTCATAAAATTATAAAACTACTACCTCCTTAACGGCGTGTATCATATATTCAGCTTTCAATAACGCTGTGCCAGCACTTAACATAACTGCTCGTCCGCTACTCTTCTTCTGAAGTGATCAATCTGCTGCGACATCATTCACACATGACTCACAATCAATGCAGCAAAGAGAGAGCAAACTAATCTCTCTACCTACCAGCAGTTTAAGTTTTAGATGTGCCGTGACATCCATATATATATATTTGTTTGTTATCCTTAAAAAAATAGAGTCGTAGAGGAAGAGCTTGCCCAGTAGTAAAGAGCTTGTCAGTTCCTTCTAGGAAATGATTCCCTCAATATTATGTCCTTGTTGTAATTCCTTTCCAAACTCCTCCCTATAATGTGGCTAAACCAGACAGGTTCATCAATCTTCTGTGAGCATTCAGTCTCAAAATGCCCTTTTCAACCCTGTACTTTCCACAGGATAAACTTCTCCCTTTCACTGATGTGCATATATATATATAAATGATTTCATGTTACTATTGCACATATCAGACCTAATTTTGTTGTAATGCAGTAGTTGAAAGTTAGTTTTACAGTAAATGATAGTGTTTTGAAGAAGCCAGAAGGTTCCTCTTTGAACTCAATTTTCTCATATAATGGACACTAAGCACTGAGTGGTACTGGTACTCTTTGCTGATGAAACAATATCAGTGGTTCATCACAGAGTGTTTACGACACTAGTGATGGGGAGAGTCAACATTTAGCATATGTCACTTAATTTAACAGCTACAAGCTCATGGTTTGTCAAATGGCAATATTATACCATTCATATTCATTGATATTCATAATGAAAGTGTTTTAGCATTTTTTTACATTTGTACTGACACACTGATACATCACCATTCACCACATTTACAGCTTCTAAAGAAACTTATATGCTTATGTAACTTTAAAATGCTTTAGCTCCTGCACTTTAGAGGGGTCATGATTTTATTTCTGTGATTTTTTTGTATTTTTTTTTTACATAAAAAAAAAAAGTCACAATTTAGAAATAAAAAGCCATTTTCTACCCTGATTTTAGCCCTCTGATTTGAACACTTTGTTGGAAGGGGCATGTCTGCTGTCAGACTTCAATGGCCCTGTCCCAAATGGCACACTTCATATGCACTTTCAGTCTTGTGTACTTACAATGGCTGCTGTGTGCGCATGTCCATGAGACCGGAGGGTGTCCCATTTGTCATTTTAGATTTCAGAAGGATGCTGACGTGGCCTTCGGAGGATGCACCGAGACTAAAGGGGAAAGTATAGCTGATTGCGTCATCGCAGCGCGACGAAGACTGTCCCAATTCGAAGGTCCTTCGAAGGCTCTTTCAATATGCGGCCTGCAAATGCATCCTTCTTTTCCCGTGAATGCAGGATACATCAGAAGGATCCTTCGTAGCCTTGCCTACCCCGGAATTCATTGCGAGACGAAATTTCCAGATTACACTTTTAAATGTAAGTATTGGGTTTCAATTTAATCGAGTAATCTAATGTATCTAATGATGAAAAAATTTAAAGAAAAAATAAAATAAAGGTTCAAATGTTGACATGTGTTACCAGCATGGGATTTTATATAGGCTAGTTTATACTTTTTATACTTTATTACTTTATTATTAAATTGACAATGGTGAACATTTTTAGATTGATTTTGTTTTTAGGCAGTTATAACTTTAAAAAGTCCAGTACCAATGTTACTACCACAAAGGCTGTCACAGTTGCTAGGCAACAAAACTAGACCATCCCATTGAACAACTCCCGGGACACAGCTAGCAATAATTTGTTAATGTGACAATACATTTTGTTAGTTTCATTTTCCAAATAACCAGTGGTGGAATGTAACGACATGCATATACTCTGGATTTAAGTATACATTTTAAGTACTTTAGATTGTTATTCATCTCCACTTCATCTCAAATGTTGTACTTTTTATGAAACACTTACCAAAAAAAAAACTTTTTACACATGGATATTAGATTTTGATATTAGATATTGTTTAAAAAAAATTGACCAGTATATAATATAAACACTAAAAATATGTCTTCTAGATCAGGGATAGGCAACGTCTGTCCTGGAGGGCCGCTGTCCTGCAGAGTAGAGCTCATAGAACAGTTTTGCATGTTACAATATTTTATGGTTTGATTTTTGAGGATGTGAGTTAATTTAATTTATTCTTTCCTCTTTCTGAGAATATCTCAGTGACTGGCAGCCCACGCCTGAGTCAGCCCTGCAAACCTGTTGGTGGACAGTTGAAATATGTACTGATCCCTGATGATTCTCACTGGCAGAGGCCTTACCAGGGTCTCTATTGTGCAGCCCATCCCGGTCCAGCAACACCACCAGGATCTCCTACTCAGCTCAATAAAAGTCTACAGATTTTTTTTTTTTTTTTTTCAATCTGTTTTATGTATACTGTTCATTTAAACTTTGTATTTTGTTTTTCTTATCTTAAACGTGACTTATCTTGTTAATACTTGTAAAAAGTACTGTAAGTAAAAATGTATAGAACAATTTCTTTATTACATTTACAAGTTATAACTTGCTTTACAAAAATAAACAATGCACAGATATATTTTTTTTTTCATTTACAAATTATAACTTACATAAAAATAATGTATACGATTGTTATATTTATACATTTTAATTCACACTTACCAAAAGTGTATTCCTCTACCAATCTGTCAAGAAGAAAAAACAATCTGTGCATTCTCTCCCTGCTCTCCTGTGATCTCTTCTCCTCTGTCTCTCTCTCTGAAACTTCATGTCCTCCCTAAATATCTTGATCAGCTCATCCTCTCGGTCTCGTTTCTCTTGGCCGCTGCTGGTTCCTCGTTCTATCCTTCGCGGCCCGGGGAAAGCCCGGCCGCATTCGAAGGAGCCTTGGAATTGTTTTATTTATTTTTTTTTTTATTAATGCTTAAAACAATACACAAATAATAACAGATAACAACAGAATACAAAAAACAAACAAAACAAAAACAAAACAATTAAACATTAACAAATTATGAGAATTACATGACACTGAAAAAAGGAAAAGAGTTACAAACAGATAATGTTTTTAAGGCTTTTTTGTTCTCAGACAACTTAATTGAGAAGAGGTATTTTTCAAGTTCTTTCACAAATATAAGAAAGAGAGGTTTAGCATTAAGATTTTAGATCTATGAATCTGGAATTTTGCTAGTAACAAGATCAGATTAATCACATAAAAATGACCTTTTTTAGATTGGTCAAAATCAACAAAGCCTAGGACCGGTGTTACGGATCAACTGGGGATCATGTTCACTGGGGAAACGCGCGTGCACGCAGATAGTTTTACCTGGATTTCCAGCAGATGTTAGATGGCTACAGATTCGTCGCAGCCATTTTTCACGGATCCATGATTAAAAACGTATGTTTCACCAGTTGTATACACACTGGTATGCATAATAAAGCGATTTGTTTTTAAAGTGTGTATTCCTGCGTATTTGACGCAATTTCAAATAAGTTTAACATACTTAAGTGTCAAGCTCAGAAACCACGCCTATGTTAAAGGTCCCGTTATATGCCCCTTTTCACAAGATGTAAAATAAGTCTCTGATGTCCCCAGAGTGTGTATGTGAAGTTTGAGCTCAAAATACCCAACAGATCATTTTTTACAGCATGTTTAAATTGACATTTTTTGGGGCTCAGAAAAACGAGCTGTTTCAGTGTGTGCCCTTTAAATGCAAATGAGGTGCTGCTGGACGACCCAGGGGGCGGAGCTTCATGAGCTCGCGCTCAGTCTGTCAGGAAAAATTCATCTCACGGAATGATGATAATATCAGAAACTCTCAGTAACGGCGTTCATTTCGAGTCGGACAATAATGCCTACAGAGTCAGAGTGCTGTATAGAGATGAAACAGGTATAGTTTAGTAGTTTAATTACGGTTATTATAACGTATTTGTCATCTGCTTGTAGGCTATGTATCCATTATTTATTAATAGCCTACAAGTCTGCTGTCTGAATGATGATCAAACATGTACTGATGAGTTTAATAAAGTTTATTGTACATCACACAAAAGATGAAGCGTCAGTTTTACTTCAGAAAATCACCGTAAGAGCTGAGTAAACACAGTAGCCTAAGTTATAAGAAGTGCGCAAGTAGCCAGTAGAGTTGAGGGAGCATTCCTGTGGGCGGAGGTTAGTCAAGAAATGGTTCTAGTGACATCATTAAAGAAGGAAGTAGAGGGATGTAGTCCAATCGAGCCGTTTTTTGTAGTCAACTTCTGTTAAATAAAATATCTCGCTTGGCATTGAACTTTGAGCTTTATAATTTTACAGATATTATTTATGCTCTAACAGCAACATTACACACTAACTAAAGTTTGAAACATGGGATCACGCAGAACGGGACCTTTAACATGGGCATTCGGTTTCATTGGATGAACAGACTTGTCAGCGCACTTCAGAAGACGTGTATTGAATCTTCTTCTCAACATTAGTGTATCATATTTTCTGTAGTGTGTTGTCATGAGTTCTAATCACAAATAACAACAGATGTAGATTAAATTAAAGTAGCTAGGCTACCTAAAAGAAACATAAATTGCAAAGTCATTTACATTTTTTTTCAAGTTGCATTTATTGATCTGCATATAGCCTAATTTTATAATGGATCTATTATTTTTTATATAAAAACACTTATCAGCTTATTTTACTCTGCTGATTATATTAAGATCTCTTTTCTGTACAACCAGCTCTGACGCCTCTAGCTGTATCCTTTTCCCTGGACATAAAGCAGCTATGCTTATACACGTAGGGTCATGAAGTTAATTATCTCATGAACTTGTAACATTTTCAACAGATTTATAAAATAAAAAAATAAAAAATAAAAACGAATTTTGACTTCTTCTTTCAGAACCATTCTATATAGCAAATATATAGTAATATTGAATTGTACATAGTGTCGAGCTTTCCTGTAGTTCAAACAGTAGAGCGTTGGTACTTACAACACCAAGTTCATGGGTTCGATTCCCAGGGAAAGATAAATGACCTGATAAATGTAAATGTGTACTTTGAAACGCAATGTAAGTCGCTTTGGATAGAAGTGTCTGCCAAATGTGTAAATGTACATTATGCTCAGTAGGAGCATGAACTTGAATGTTGTGTATCTAATGTCTTGTATTGGACATGTAGAAAACACTTTGTCTTTAGTGATTAAAGTCCTGTGAAAAACACTGAGAGGCAACCACAAATTGTATTACTGAAATAAGCAAAATATATGATATAGTGATAATGAATTATTACAAATATATACTGATATTCTCTATGGCTAATATTCAAATAGGCCTACATCACTAACCTCTTAAAGGGTTAGTTCACCCAAAAATGAAAATTCTGTCAGTAATTACTCACCCTCATGTTGTTCCAACCATGTAAGTCTTTCGTTCATCTTCGGAACACAAATTAAGATATTTTTGATGAAATCTGACAGAATTTTGACTCCTCCATAGGCTTCCAGTGTGACCGAAACTCACCGGCCCAGAATAGTTATTAAAACATCGTTAAAATAGTCCAAGTACCCATACAAAAATGTAATATATGGCCATATATGTACTTATATTTTAAATAGCATGACATATATCTATACATATATTTGACTTGTATGAGAACACAATATATGCCTGCAACATATATCTATACATATATTTGACTTATCTGAGAACACAATATATGACTGCAACATATATCTATACATATATTCGACTTATCTGAGAACACAATATATGCCTGCAACATATATCTATACATATATTCGACTTATCTGAGAACACAATATATGCCTGCAACATATATCTATACATATATTCGACTTATCTGAGAACACAATATATGCCTGCAACATATATCTATACATATATTAGACTTATCTGAGAACACAATATATGACTGCAACATATATCTATACATATATTCGACTTATCTGAGAACACAATATATGCCTGCAACATATATCTATACATATATTCGACTTATCTGAGAACACAATATATGACTGCAACATATATCTATACATATATTCGACTTATCTGAGAACACAATATATGTTCAACATATATCTCTACATATATTTGACTTATCTGAGAACACAATATATGACTGCAACATATATCTATACATATATTCGACTTATCTGAGAACACAATATATGACTGCAACATATATCTATACATATATTTCACTTATCTGAGAACACAATATATGCCTGCAACATATATCTATACATATATTTGACTTATCTGAGAACACAATATATGACTGCAACATATATCTTTACATATATTTGACTTATCTGAGAACACAATATATGACTGCAACATATATCTATACATATATTTGACTTATCTGAGAACACAATATATGACTGCAACATATATCTATACATATATTTGACTTATCTGAGAACACAATATATGCCTGCAGCATATATGAACATGTATGTGTCCAAACATGTGAAGAAAATATTTGAGTTCATCCATATATGATACCATATATCTGCATATATTACAGTATAGTATTGGTTTCTCGCATATATGGACAACATTAATTATAAATATGTGACATACATATTTGTTTTCAACATATTTAATAAATGTATGTAAACATACACTGTAACCCTTTACTGTAAATTTACAACGAATTTCTTACAGAATTGTAGGCTACTGTATTTCCATAATACAGTATTAAGCTGTATCTTTTACAGAACAGCTGTAAATATACAGCACATTTATGTTTTCGTCCTGATAAATTCGTTACCATCATACTGACTGAAAAGGCATTGCATTGTGGGATTGATTTCTTTCGCGCTCAATTCAGTTCAAATGTGACGCGTCATGCGAGCAGACAGTAACGTTAGGCAGCTACAACAGGCAAACTCGTTTTGTCAGCGGGATTCAACTGAACAAATAATCATTCCTGTTATCAAGATAAACAATGTCTGCGAATCTGTGAGCAATTTTAAAGCTTTTTTGAGGTTCGGTTCGGTTCGGTTCGTGTTTCAAACATTAGTTGCCTGTGACGCAGCAGAAAATGGACGACGTTAACGGTAGCAGCTACCTGAAGACGGATGGAATAATCTAACCTGCGCGTGACGATAAGTGGGATTTAGAGTTTGAGAAGATGGAGAATTGTTCAACTGAGTGATACGGTAAGCCAATATATACGTTTTTTTTTTTTTTTTTTTTGCGTTCGCATTTCTACATTGTTTTCACGTATTTGGTTTGATTTTGCGAACGCGGTTTACTACCGTGGCCGCGCAAGCAATTCACTGACTCTGTTCCACCTGTTTACCAAGTAACGTTAACTTCGACATTTCATATAATAGACAACCTTTACCATGCTATTTGCATGACGTGCATTTGATATTTTTTTCGTTTTAGGCTTTGTAATCTGATGGCCATTGTTAATGTAAGTGCTTTTAAGTAGTGTTACAGTTATAGTCTAGGTTGTAAAAAAAAAAAAAAATGCTGTCAAATTCTGTCAGTTCTGTGATCGTGCTTTTGAATCGTTGTCAGAATTTTGCTAGCACATGAAAATCCATGTTCCTAATGCTGTTTTCAAATGTAGTAGGCCTGTTCCTGATTGCCATCCCATGGTCCTACAACTACTCCCTAATTCAAAGAAGTTAGACGGTGTTATCCTTCAAGCAGATAAGTAGAGATTATTCAGCAAATCTCATTAATTTGTAATATGTTTTATGTTTTGGGTTCTGTTGATCAAGGTTGTGCTGTCCTTTTTAAAAATTGTTTCAGAAATTTGCATCGCTGATGTCCATTTGCCAGAAAGTCCACGACTTATTTCCTGGTATGTAAACATTAAAGGGGTAGATGAAACCTAAAATGAAAAGCCATCATTTACTCACCCCACTGCAAAATATGTTTTTCTTAATTAGTGTTTTTATTTTGTTTCCAGTCCAGATATCTACAATTCTTACATGAAGAAGCATTTATTAGACACGTAAAAATTGTCTTGTTTTCTGAAAGAATAAGTCAAAATTAAGTGAGTTTATGCTTAAAACAAACAAAATTATATGCCAGTGCATTTTAGCATTCTAACCAATTTTAATTTTTAGTTGAAAAATTTAATTCATAGAACTATGAATAGACAACTACATCGAACCACAGTGGAACCCACAGTAGTTATTTTAATTATTAATATTATTTATTTATTCTTTTTTTTTATTTTCTTTTTTATTCCATTACAGGCCAATCTCTAAGCAACCAGTGCTGGATATTAAGTTTGGAAGGTCAAGGTGTGTGTGAAGGATCACAGCCTCTTCATCACTGGCCTGGCAGCGCTGTTTGCCTCCTCCTATAACTTCAGCTTGCAGTACCAGGAAGAGGCAGCACCTTGAGTTTGGTCAGAGGTTAGTCATTGGCATATTTGCCATTCATACATATATATATATATATATATATATATATATATATATATATATATATATATATATATTAGACTGAATTGTGTCACTAACCTTGACTTGACAGTATTTATTATGTTGACTACTGGTATGAACAATATGGCCCTGGTTTCCATACAGGGCTTAGCTTAAGCCAGGTCTAGGCCTTAATAAAATTAGGGTATTTAAGCAGCTTTTATAATAATGTATCATTAAAAAAAAAAAAAAACATTACTGGTGTGCATCTTGAGATAAAACAGTGGCAGTCATATATTTTAAGATATATCGGTGCAAGTTGTTTTCAGTTGAAGGATTAGTGAAAATTCTGTCATTAATTACTCGCCCTCATGTCGTTCCAAACCTGTAAGACCTTCGTTCATCTTCAGAACACAAATTAAGATATTTTTGATGAAATCTGAGAGGTTTCTGAACCACCCATAGACAGCAACGTCTTTGCAACTTTTAAGGCCCAGAAAGCTAGTAAAAACATTGTTTAAATAATCCATGTAACTAGTGCAACCTTAAAGGAGAACTCCGGTCAATTTTAACATTGAGCTAATTTTTTTGTAAATTTGGAGTGCTGTCAATACAGAGAACAACGACAAAAATCGGTGTTGCCTACACCGTGTTATCCTCTTTTTAAAATTTGCACCCTGTTGACTTCAATTTTTAAACCTGCTTTTAGCCTCTTAACATCCTTGATGTGTCATACAAGTGCCCAGCCATGTGAGTGATTCCTTCAGAGTGAACACGGGTGAATCTGACTGCAGTAGATGTGAAAGATATCTTGTTGAAACATCTACAAATGTCCGTATATAGGTGAAAATGCCCCTTGAAATCAATTTAAGGTGGCAAATATATTACCCCTTAATAAAAAATGTTAATTTCTGTCACTGCTGTAAACTGACCACTGCATAGAATATGAATATCTTTGTCAGTCAGCTGTCAACAGGCCTAAACAAGCCATGGCACCAAGCACAGAAACACAATCCGTAAAATGTTATCTAATTATTATCAAGAAAACTTTGAAAATATCGATCGAGACATATTTTGTCAATATTGCTCACCCCTAATGCATGGTATTAATTTTGATTTCTTCGGGTCTTAAAAAGGTCTTAAAAAGCCTTAAATTTGACTTTAAAAAATGTGCAGAAACCCTGCTTCATAATATTTAGGTTGAACCACTGTAGCTATATATTTACCAATGTTTTTACCACTTTTCTGGGCTTTGACAGTTGCAATGATATTGATATCAATGGAAGGACAAAACTATCAGATTTCATCAAAAATATCTTCATTTGTGTCCCGAAGATGAACAAAAGTCTTGAGGGTGAGTAATAATGACAGAATTAAAATTTTTGGGTGCAAACATGCATTTTAGTCTGGTAAATCATGTTGTCATATATGCAATAAACATTGCAAGGCTTGCAATTAAGTTAAATTATTTCTGTCACAAAGGTTTGGGCTGGATTCTGGCAGTGTGTGCTCTATATAAACGGAGAGTCTAAAGACTGCCTTTCCACTGATACTCTGATGGCACCGGATGAGGGCATGATATTGTTAATGAGCTGGGTGATGAGTAGACAAAAGTTGTAGAATAAAACTTTAAATCTGGCAACCCCACTTCCAAAAATTTAGTTAGTTGACAGTGTGCATGTAAACAGACACATTGAGTTGATGTATTTTACCAGGGCAGAAAAAATATCAGTTATTGATCACAACATCCAACATTGCATTTTTTTTTTCACAACATCCAACATTGCATTTATTTTATTTTTTTCATGTTGTTCAGTTTTAGACCGCTTTTGTGCTGTCTCTCTTTGTCAAAATATATACACTCAGTTAATGATATTTAATTGTTGTTTTTTTCTGCCTTTTAGACACTTTCTTGACATCAATCCTGAACGTGGATCAAAAACAAAGAAAGGACAAGTAACTTCAAAGAAAACTGGCCAAGTTGTGCAAAACAAGAACACCACTGTAAGCCTACAGGTGTCCTCACTTCTGCAAAACCTGGCAGACTTTGAATGGGATTTCGTTTGCACTTTTATGGACTTCAAAAAAGAAACAGCATTTCACTGTCGTTATAAAGCTTGGAAGAGCCAGGACATTTTTTAATAGAACTCTGATTGTATTCGTCTGAAAGAATAATGTCATATACACCTAGGATGACTTGAGGGTGAGTAAATCATGTGCTAATTTAAATTTTTGGGTGAACTATTCCTTTAATTAAGTGCTAACTGTTACCTGTTTAAGTGTTAAAATTGCATTTTATGTTTAAAAAGTAATTCAGCCAACATGTTCACAGAAGGCAATTTAACTAAATAAATGTTTTAAAACCCAGAAAATGTTTTCTTTTTCCTAGTGTGACTACTCTTATGAAACCTTAAAGTATAATATTTTAATTATGTAATAATAAAAGCAGTATTCCCTGTAAAAATACAATGTATTGCTGTCGACAAGTTTAATGTAAAATGTGGTATATACTGTATTTGGTAATAGTACTGTAAATGCTGTTTACTGTAGTAGTGTTGTAAAAATACAGTATGTGGATAGCAACCCAGCTGCCAGTATTTAACTGTAAATTTACAGTGAAAAGTTTTACAGTGTACATGCATGTGATACTGATGCATTTTTAAAGCTGTGGCATATGGTTATGGTACTTTGTGGATGTATTTGTCAAAAATGACAAAGAAAACACTGCATTATTGTATTAAAATACTATATTTAGTATTCACACAATAGACAATCTCCAACTATAGGCATTTAATTTCAAGGCATTCAGATATAAGGTTTGTATCCCTAATACATGTGAAAGTATGTACTATAGAAATAAGTACATATATGCATGTATATATATATGCGTCATATATGCGTGTATACATATATGCGTCATATATGCGTGTATACATATATGCGTCATATATGCGTGTATACATATATGCGCCATATATGCGTGTATGGGCCATTCTACAGAATTGGTGCAAAGTCAGAGTTGGAAACATCTTGAAATTTTTTTGTTTTTTCCCACAAATTTTGCATGTATGCAAATTGTATAATATCCAAGGTATGCTTTTCTAGTAATTGTGCAGTTAATTCTCATATTGTATTTTCAGAAAATGCTGGAATATTTTCCTTCTCCCCAAATTTGTCACTACCGAAACACAATATTAAATAATTTATTAAGAAGGCTTATAATGACCTATTAAGATTTTGTTTACATCTACCTTATAAATATATATTTTTTCTATTTTTAAAAAATATTTTTACTGGTTAAATCAATAAAGATTATAATTTTAATAATATTTTAAGTGTGATTTATGAGATTTGTTGTATTTTGAACCCAATCTTTCTTTGTAGAAGGCATAAAGTTTATCGTACTGATTTCAAAGTTAAGGATTCATTAGTATTAATATGCATTGAACCAAACACTATCATAACATCTTAGTTGATAATTCAATATACTTTATTTTTGACAAAACATCCCATGTTACGGTAGTGACTGCACATTTTTGGTAGTGACAGTAATGTTTTGGTAGTGACCACAATAATTAGTTTGCCATGGCTGAATCAGACTGTCCACATTTTATGTTAATATAAATAAATAACTATGATGCACATATGCAGTCAGTACATATAGCAGACACACATCTGACAGTAAATATCTTATAAGAACACCTCGAGCTATTCTATACTTTGGTCTTGAGGTGCAAGTGAGAAGAGGTATGCTCATAGATTTTTCTTCCTAAAAAAACAACAACTTACAATGTAGACTCAGAACCACTTTGTTTTATTTTCACATTTTCAACATTTTGTTTATGAGTCATTCAGATAAATCTCCAGAACCACTGAACTCTGTGTGTGTGTGTGTGTGTGTGTGTGTGTGTGTGTGTGTGTTTACATAATACATTAATTTCAGAATAATTTTCCTCATTCAGATAAATCTCCAGAACCACTGAACTGTGTGTGTGTGTGTGTGTGTGTGTGTGTGTGTGTGTGTACTGGTGTCTGATCACCCTCACTGGAAGTGCTAGGTGGTGTGGAAGCCCTGCAAAATGTCTCCATCTCTTTTTGTCTTTTCACCATCATCCTGTGTCTTTTCTGTCTTTTCCTCCATGCTTTTCTGACATGTCTTTGCTCCCTGTCAGATAATTCACTGATACTCTTCAACTTTCCTTCTTCCCTTCGTTTCTTATTTCTTTCATTTTCTTTCCTTAAGTATTCCTCGTACTTCACTGGGTCTTCCCTCAACCTTTGTTTGTATTCTCTCTGTCTCTCTGTTGTAGTTTTTCTATTTTTTTTAGGCATGTTGGTGTTTTATGTCATTCTCCTTGCCAAGTTAATCATAGAAATTAACATTACTGACAACAACCTTACACCTAAGCTAGTATCATGGACTGCAACCTTAAGTAATTGTAACCTCATCACATTACAGAATTTTAACAGAATATTGCATACTAAAACACTACTAAAACATACTACAGTAGTAATTATTTGCATAACTGTACTAAAATGTAGTTTATTCCTCCAAATAAAGGATTATGTGTTCCCTTTTGTCACTACCAAAACAATGTCACAACCGAAACTTCAAGAAAATGTTTCGGTTGTGACTGTTTTGGTAGTGACAATTTTAGATAACTTTTGAGCCTAGCTCGAAGATGCTAATCAGCACATGGTTAGCCATCACTGGTCAGAACAGTTGAACACATATAACAACTAAATTTTATGGAATAACATCCCAAAAAAAATACTCAATAGCAGAAAAAATGAGTTTGGTAGTGACATTCCTTAAAGTTACACACAGATTTTTAGACTTTAGAACACATTTACCTCAAAATGATGGGATCAATCTACTCACCATATAGCACATGAGAGAGAGGGACACAGGAATATTTCCTGATCAAAAATGTAGGAGTGTGGTTAAAATCAGTCTCAGCCAATGGACTACAACATTCACTGTTTTGGTAGTGACATGAAAATGCGGGACATGTTTTTTTAGATAAAGTTTCATGATTTAAAAATAAAATATAAAATAAATATTTTTTTTAACTTCATTTTTTTTAAAAAAACAAAAATATTTTTTTTAAAAGAAGAATGGAAAAATTTGCAAAAAATTATTCAATATCATTTTCACAAGTTGAAATTTAGGGGTTAGGGTTTGGGACAGCCACCTCCTAATTGAAAGTAGCCCATAAATTATGATTTTATATATATAAAGCTTACTGATATCTTAAATATTATTGTGGGTTTCAATAGATAATTGAAGGATCTTAGTAAACATCTAAGATTTTAATAATTAAATGCTTTTCAAATGTGTTTTTTGGATGAGGGACAGCAGTTTGCACCAATTCTGTAGAATGGCCCGTATACATATATGCGCCATATATGCGTGTATACATATATGCGTCATATATGCGTGTATACATATATGCGCCATATATGCGTGTATACATATATGCGCCATATATGCGTGTATACATATATGCGTCTTACATATATTTCACATTTATGTGCATATACGGGAAAATATATGGCACTTACATGAAAACGGCCATTTTTGATATATTTTGAAATATATGTTTCATATATGTATATGTGTTTTACATATATGAATTTTGCATATATTCTCATATATGCAGCAGACATACATGGGCACTAACATTATATATGTAATTTACATATATTGACATATATTACATTTCTGTATGGGTAACTACAGTGGCACTACATTAAGTTTATCATGCGACGAGAATACTTTTTGTGCGCAAAAACAAACAAAAATAACGACTTTATTCCACTTTTCATTTCCTTCTCTCTGGGCCTCGTAGTGTTTTTGCGCTGCGCGTCTGTGTTGCACGTCATCACGCAACACACACATGACCGGCGTCGGCCAATAGTGAGCCTACGTGGTGACGTGTAACACAGACGCGCTGCGCAAAAACACTACGCGAACCAACTAGACATCCAGAGAGAAGGAAATGAATAGTGGAATAAAGTCGTTATTTTTGTTTGTTTTTGCGCACAAAAAGTATTCTCGTCGCTTGATATACTTAAGATTGAGCCACTGGAGTCACTTGGACTATATTAACGATCTCTTTAATAACTTTTCTGGGCCAGCAAGTTTCGGTCACACTGGAAGCCTATGGAGGAGTGAAACATGGCTCAGATTTCATCAAAAATATCTTAATTTGTGTTCCGAAGATGAACGAAGGTCTTACGCGGTTGGAACAACATGAGGGTGAGTAATTACTGACAGAATTTTAATTTTTGGGTGAACTAACCCTTTAATCATTTGTCACCTCGCTCACATGCATAGCATGACCCTCTCTAAAACAATAGGAAATGCTTTATTGTTTACTTTTTTGCTGACCTCTTTAACAAAAGAAATATGACACAATATTTGGAGACATAGCTAAATCTACTGTACAGGAGCCTAATATAATTATTTCTGTCAATTTCTTCAAGTTAAACCGAACTTTTATTTTGACGGGTTGCCGTGAAGACCTTTTAGTTTCTGTGTGTGTATGATATGACGATAGTTTTTCTCAAATGAAACGGTAAAATGCTCATGAAGTGACTCTCAGAGCGGCTCTGGAGATGAATTTCATCATGTCATCATATCGTGAGGCAGCAGAGACTGAAAACAGCGCGAGCGTCACTCGTGCGTCTGTGTGTGTGTGTGTGTGTGTGTGAGGTAAATGAAACCGCGCGTCTGCGCCATTCATTCACAAAGAGACAAGCAGAACATGCAGGGTTAATATTTAAATAGTCTTTTTGCGGTTTAATATTCAGAGACACTATATTGTGGTATATATCGGCTACAGTGCTCCAAGTAAAAAAGTCAGTCTGGAGCCCCGCGCTTAGATAAACACGGAGCGACTGAAAGCAGATGCCTATTACTGGGTGCCGAATATACCCGGTACTCGGTACTACCGGTACTACAGAAATGCTGGTATCGTCACATTTTAAAAATTTCAGTACCGACTTGGTACCGAAGTACCGGTACTTTTGACAACACTATTTTTATGTAATATAAATTTAAATTATGCAAGTTCTCTTCATTTGACTGGTACCATGAATCTCATTAACATATTCTCTTTACTTGTTATCCATCACATCATGTGCTTTCATTATTGTCGTCTGCTAACCATTAGGAACAGATTAAAAGGTCTATAAATGAAGTGTCATTGTTGTTAGGCCATATACTGCCACAGCAAATGGATGCAATTAAAGTTAGACAAATCAAAAACTTTGCAGGATAACCAATATCCCGACCGCTGCTCAAGTAAGGAGCGTGATTATATAAAGAGGAGATGTGAAAATTTCACAATGAAGGGTGATGGTGTGTTAAATTGTTCTTAAAAAGATAATACAACTGTGACATTTATTTACTAATATAACATGATTACATTAGATGGAGAGCAGCAATAATAAATATGTATACATATTTAAATGTTAATAAAAATGTATACATATACATTGCAAAACAAGTAACTGTTCTTCATTAACATGTAACTTAGTATATAGTTTGTTCTCCCTTCTTTAGATTGAATGTTCAGAATGTGGAAGGTCCGTGTGGTCAGATCTTCCACTGTTGGCAAATACAGCTGTCCTGCATGCATGCACATTTGCCTATTATTTTTTCCTCTTTTTTTTTTTCTTCCTTTTTTTATTGTTGCTTTCATACCTGTTAGCTAATGAATATGTTTGTTGAACATTCCCCTGAATAAATGCTGTGGGTAATTCACTGGATCCATAAGCTATGGCTTCTCAATTTTCAACACTCTTTAGGAACATTTATTGAGTGTAGCCTACTGTATGCTTTATGCTTTAACTCATTCCTCAGTAACATTAAAATAAATAATAAATACATGCTTGACATCCCTTTTACCACAGCAGTATTGCTGCTCAATTTAAATTAAGCCACAAATTGGCATCATATTCATAACAATAATCTGTGAATACACATGCACTGCAAAGACACAATGTCAATAGCATAATTTATTTAATCTACTTACAGTTGTCGTCAGATATTCAATTTCATTGAAACGAATGTAACAAAATAATGTGGGCGTGGTCTGTGTCGTGAAACTAAAACGCATTAAAACTTCCCTTAAAGGCGTCTGAAACATTCAGCGGAGCAGCGACAGAGTAAACAACAGTGTCCTAATATGATACAAAACATTTACCAATAACGTAGAAAGCTTTTAAATCTGCTCAGTGAAAGATTCGCTGTGACGAATCTGTCACCGTTCAACATCTGCTGGAAATCCAGGTAAAATTATCTGCGTGCACGCGCGCGTCCCCAGTTAACATGATCCCCAGTTGATCCGTAACACCGGCCTTGGAATTGGAACAGCCTTTGTCGCGCCGCTGTGATGCAATCGGCCTTCGGAGGATGCAGAATTGAATTGGGACACGGCTACAAATGTTTCCTCCTTACGTTTTTGTGGTATTGAAAAAGTGAGTGTGTCACCTAGAGGGGGCGATATTGAATTGCTCTTACAGAGACGTGACTTGTTTTGGATTTCTACCCTTCAGACTTTATCACCTATGGGCATGAATCATGAAGCATTATTTAATGTGATGCTATAGGGTTTTTTTTTTTTTTTGGTTATATAATGTACAATTTTTGATGTAACCTTTATGATGATGTGGAGTTAATGATGTATTCAGTCACTGAGTGTGATTGGTAATTGATGGATCTTCGCAGTGATTGATCATGATATAATTTTAAATGTGACTGAGCTTGAACAGTATGCTGTACATAATCAGCTATTTATAGAATAACCCACACCTGCATTGAATCAAATGGTTGCAGCAGATACATTTTAGAGCTAGTGTATCCATGTCTTACAGATATAACAGTTATATGATTAAATATATGTCTAAACAAAATAAACAACATCTTTGCACACCCAATATTTAGTATTATTTCATCACTCTCATGTCATACAAAGAGAGGGTTCTTTGATTTCTTTCTGTATATAATTTAATCACCATTTAAATAACAGATAATGTTCATCCTACTAAGAGAAATGTCTCTTGTTACTTGACTGTAACCCTGTTCCCTGAAAAATTGGGCTTACCAACAAAAAAAAAACAGCTTTCAAAAACACGCCAAAGGCATAACTTATTCTAGTGGAGGGAGCCCTAGCCCTAGGATTGTTTCCACTACATCAGCTGGAAGCTCATCATCTCTAAGTTCTGTCAGGACCACTAACTGTCACCTCCTTTTTGAGAATAGAAGTTGATATCACAAAAATTGAAGTTCCTGTGAGATTTTGTGTAGGCGCTGTTCCATAAATAACCACCAGGTGTCACCTACATTCCATTGCTTTTTTTATGCATTCTCCTTTAAAGGAACAGTATGTAAGAAATGTATTTCAATTTAATCATAAAATGGCCCTGATATGTCACTAGACATTAAGAAATCATGTTAATTTCAAATACTTATATCACTGACAACAGTAGTCCGGCCAGGATATTGTCATTTAAAAGTTAAGTTGCAGCCCTCAACTGATGTTGATGTTTTCATGTTGTGTTTTGGCCTGATGCGCCACCCTCCACCTATCTACCAATCACGAAGTCAGTAGTTTTTCGGCATCCGGGTTGCCAGGGAGGGGATACACCGCGCTACAGTAATTTGAAAGTGATTGCAGTACCAGTTTTGGCCACAATCTTACATACGGTTCCTTTAACATATTAATACATTTCTGTCTGGATATCACTTCTATCACAAAATAGTCTTCAAATATGGAACCTTGAGACTCAGACCTTTCTGACGATATGTTTTGTCAAGATTAGAAAAGGTTTTGATTATAAAGTAGTTAAAATAAATTTTGTAATATGAAACCAGACACTCCACTAAAGAGCCCGCTAAAAGATTTAAAAGTACCATTTCTATGGTAACGGAACATCCAATTTCAAAATTTGTTTTCACAGGATGAATTGTGAGTTTGTAAGCTTTTGAATGATACCTAATATACAATGATTACTAAAATATGCAAATTCAGGTCACTTCCAAATCAAGCAGCTTATGATAAATGCGGCGAATTCGCATGTTCAGGTTCACAAACTTTAATCTGAGGTGAAATCCATGTGGGGAACGAATCCCTCTCGCTAAAATCCCGATTGCACAATTCCTATGCTATTTTACCCGCCAAATTCGCAGTTTAACTAGCTCCTAAGCAACGCGATAAGCTGCTGATAATACTGAATGGACCTTATACTGTAATATTTATGTTTATAGAGATGCTGTGATAGGTGTCGTATTCCTATAGGTAAATGGGGATCAGCTAAGAGTCAGCTGAAGCAACTTGACTAACGTGACCTGCCATAACTAATGCTACGCTTGATTTGATCCCCTAATGTCAAAGTTTGGGCCAGGGTTGAAATATCATCCTCTGCGCCTGAGATAAAAGGTCTCTCCGGATTGCAAGTGCCCATGGGGGATATCAGATCTGAAAATCCAACTGTGGTCAGTCAACAAGACCCTATCAGCAAGAGGCATGACCATTATTGAAGAACCTTAGCCAGAACGCAGTTTATGAAAGCGACAACCATGGTGTTGTCCACCCGCACTAGGATATGGTAGCTTGCTGGAGAAAGTACTTCAGGACCAGAAATACAGCCAACAATTTGAGGTAAGAAACCGGGGGTTGAAACACATAGAAATGGAATGAAGCCCGCAGTGCTTGGATGAAATCCCCTGGCTCTGAAACACAACTGAAATGGTCTCATGTGCAGGAGGCCCAAAGTTATATCACCGTGGATGCAGCCACCATAAGACCTAGAACTCTCTGAAAATAATAGAAGGCAAACTATATACTCTAGACTTTTCTATGGTATTTAAAGCCAAATGTTAAATATTTGGCAGTAGTTTCCATGCTGCCTGATACTCTGAAAGGGGCACTAGATTTTACACTTTATTGGTGTGGATGTTAAACAGTCCTGGGTGCACAACCCTCAGGATTTCTTTTTGGTCGCAATGACCGTTCTTATGTCCGGCTTTTTCTTTGGTTGCTGAGTGCGGAGAGCTGCTCCCCAGTCTCTGTACCTCCCGGAACCTACTGATGACCATATTAACAGATTCACCAAATAGGCCAGAAGACAACACGGGGAGCATCAATGAGAAATACATTATCCTTCTCCTTGATGCCTGTGAGGTTGAGCCACAGATGCCTTTCCATAGAAAACATAGCAGCCTGGCCCGCTGCCTGAAACGCCTTCCCCAACAGCGTGGATGTTGTTCTGCACAGCTTGGTGGGGAGCATTGGTTTCTTAAGTGACAATGTGCCACCAGAGGAGAGATAGCCCTCAAACGTCTCTTCCACCTGGGGCATTGTATATCCCTGTGCCTTTGTAGCCACTATGGTCGAAGAAATCAACGTTGCAGGTACGAAGACACGGGAGGAGTACAATTTACTCCATGAACAACATAACTCGTCATGGAGACCTCCAGTCCCTCAGCCAGATAGACATGCAAGACCCATCATCTTAACTAGGATGCAAAGGCTCGTCCCTCCTAAAAGAAGGCGAGCTTACAGCAGAGAGGAGACACGCATGGTAAAAGTAACAGTTCTTTTTTATAGGGTTGATGGTGATCTTGAAGATCATCAGAATGGTGAGTGATGAGCTTAAGCAGTTTAAATGACAGTCACACTTAGCTGATGGGGTATTTCTGCTTGTAGGTTTGAAGACAAGCACGATGAAGATAATGGGTCCAAGGCAACGAGTCTCTGGAAGAGGACGATGAAGGTGGGCATAGGAAGGTGAGTAGTCAGGTTAATGTACTCGTGACTCGAGACTGAAGAGGCCGGATAATGAGTAAATGTGAGCTGGGTGCTTATATGTGGTGCTCGATGAGGGTGTGACAGGTGTGGCAGGTTAATACTCAGGTGACTGGGAACAAGTGGGTGGAGCTGAAGCTCCTGGTGCTGAAGCTCCTGGTGCTGAGGGTGTCGTCTGATTCTGTGACAACTAGACAATCACAATCAGAACTGTATATTCTGCTTAACCCCTTTTGCGTCACAGGATCGCAGACGGCCCCAATTATTGTTGTTCAATATTCATTACTCGTTAAAACATTACACTCTTACTTGATCTGGACAATCTGAGCATCATTATAAAGGTTTAAGACTCCAGAATATTTCAGAACTCAGTATTTCCTTTTGATTAGAAAAAATCTACTTAAAATTCTACTCACATTTTTTACTAATCTCTTTTCCATACAACAGACACTGCTGCGCACATAATTATTCCGGAGTATCAGTTATTCCCGTCGGTGGTCTGGCTATGTGTGAATGTATCAAGACATCTCATCCTGCATGTCTTCATCAGCGGTTTCATAACAGTAAACAATATATTTTCAACTCTACTTCTACTCCTATATTTTCTAACTACTCCTTCTAAATATTTTTTTTTTTAATCTAACATGTAACTAGATTATTAATTAATCCACATTTTCTGCAGCAATGGAAAGTGTAATATATTAATATATACTACGAACCCCGACTGAGCCTGGGTTCTCCCAAGGTTTTTTTCTCCATTCTGTCACCTGATGGAGTTTTGGTTCCTTGCCACTGTTGCCTTGGCTTTTGGCTTGCTTAGTTGGGGACATTTAATATTCAACAATATTATTGATCTGCCTTATTTAGGGTGGGCGATGATGCAATTTTCTTCTAGAAACAAACTTTGTTGTATTATTTTCATGTTATCAATGTGAAGCTGCTTTGATACAATCTGTATTGTAAAAAGTGCTATATAAATAAAGGTGACTTGACTTGACTTGACTAACATTTGTATCATAAACATCATAACCTACATACCTGTGCTAATAAAACTATAAACATATCCTTGAGAGTTGATAGATGATCAGTACTGAGTATTCACTGGACAAACAGATTAATTGATTATAATATTGATTCAGCTATATCAAGTTAATTCTATTAACTGATCCAAATTCTTATAATGAATTATAACAAGTTATATTTAATTATTCTATATATTAATTATTAACATGTTCAACTTCTGAGCTAATTTTCTATACCATGCATATAATTCTTATCCTTCAGTTCCCTTTTGAGGGAACTTGATGCTACGCCATGGTGTTGAATGCATCCAGGCATGACGAGTGTCTGAAGCACATATAAAACACGCCAATCTTGATTGCCTGGTGCCAATTTTTCATTCTGTCTCCCTCCCCAATTATTTGTTGGGGTTAAAGTAGAAAGTTACACTTCCCTGTGGATAGGTTTCTTTAATGACCTCCTTTTTAGTCAAATAGACGGTTGGTATGGGCTTGACAGATTGAGGACGCGCTGTATTCCATTTCGAATCATCCTCCTGCTGCCCTGTACAGAAGTTTAAGGTAGACATGCTGAGATGTACCTTGCATGGCCCCTTCTATGAAGCTGCTCCCTAAGGAAGCTTTTGTGAAAGTGAAAGTAAGGTGTAGAGCTGGACAAATGAGACATATCTGGGAAGGAACTTTAGTTACCATTTGCTCATTTCGTCTCCCTCCCCAATTATTTACTGGGGTTTTAAGTAGGGTTGTATGCTTCACTGTCAGAGGGTCACTTTCTGTGGTGAGCTGGCATGGGTGCTAGTGGTAGTAGTGAAAAAGATTGAGCTTCGTAGAGTCGCTGAGAGGGTGATTCCTCTGTTGCTTGGTCTAAGGACTGAATACACTAACGGAACATAGTGTTACTATGTTGGTGGAATTCCCCCAACAGCTCTGCTCCTTAGCTTTAGGCAGTTGCCTGTCCCGCTTTCAGGATTTGGACTACCTGTGATCGAGTTACCCAGCTAAAATAGGGATAAGATAAAGAGCTCTGTGGCCTGTTGCATGAAGCCGGTTTCAGTTGCCCAGCTACCCAGGTAAGTTTGAGCAAATTCTGGTTTTTCAAGTTTCAGGAAGGTGGATTGGTTTTTAGTGGGCTTCATCACCATGGTAACTTATGCTACACAGTTAAACTATTCCGGAGTAGGTTTTATTCTGGGTTAGAGATCACAGACCAAAACTGGACCAATCAGCTGTGAGTAAAGTGACATGTGATGCAATAAAGCCACTCCCCTGTATCTCTCGCTCCAAATTAAAGAAGTTTAGAGTGAAAGGAAAAGCCCATATTTTGCTGCTAATTATTTATTAATTTATTCACAGGTTTCACGTGACGTCACACAGCGGTGTTGCCGCCATTTGTAGGACCGAATCCAAACATGCCGTCTATCTGCTGTGCTGTAAGCTGCGATAACAGCAAATCTCAAAGAAATGAGAAATTAACGTTTTATAATATCCCTAAAAACCCGGAGCGTCGTCAGAGATGGATCGCTGCTATAAAGAGGGATCACTGGACACCTACAGAACACTCCAGACTCTGCAGTGAGCACTTTATTTCAGGTAAATAATGGCTAGGTTAGCGTTAGCTGTTCTAACATTAGCACTAGTTCCTTACCAATCAGCCTTTGCAGACAAATTGAATTCGTTAATGTGTAGCTAGCTAACATTCCAGACAAAATAGGTCATCTGTGTCTCTGCTAACTTTAAGTTAACCCTTTAGAACCTGAAGCTAAAATAGGTGTTTTTCACATAATTTGATTTTTTGACTGTAAAATTCTAAAACAATGTGCTATCTTCATGTGCAAGGTGTCATCTTTTTCAGAAAAAGATAAGCTTTCAACAAATTACAGTTATTGACCATTATTGTGTGTGGTGGGTTTGTAAATAGAATTTAAATAGACAAAAATAAAAAAACGAGAATAAATTTACTGATTTTTATTTAGAAAAAAACTGAAAAAAATCATGAACGAAAGAAACTAACACTTTAAAGTTGAAAAATGAACTATAATACATATATACAAGTCTTTTTTGTGACATTGGGTTGCATAGTTTTAATTTAGGACACTTTTTTTCATACACGCACACATATACAAATGCACGCATTCATAGGCACGCGCACATACACGTGCACACACTACATGCTTAGATACGTGAAAGAGTAACGGCCATCCGCCTCCCAAATTTCATTAAAAATCATCCCAATCCCCTTTTCTGCTGTCTAACACTTCTTTCGCCATGTATTTGTTCGTTTCTTTTATTATTTTATGCAATCCAAAACACTCTAACCTGCCGCGCGTCGTATCTCTCTGTTCAAATCCTTCCATCCCGCGCTGCTGTCATTTGCAGACGGAAAGCATGGCATTACCGTAATAAGCCGTATATTGGCGAAAAGCGCTTGATGTCTACTTTCAGGAACTATTTGAATTGTTTTGATAGTGCAAACGGTTGAAGAGTTACAGTGACATGAATACAGCTTGGTTGGCTGTGTCGTCGACGACACATCCGGTTTTAAAGGGTTAACTATATCCACTGTTAGACTGTTAGTAACTAATTCTGAGTAGGTAACGTTAATTGGTGTCTCATCTTCTACCACTGCAGGCAAAAAAAGTGAAAATCCTCTGAACCCCGATTATGTGCCAAGTATTTTTGGCTACCTGTCACCTGAGCAACGACAAAGAAGAATAAATTGCTATAAAAAATATGAGCAGACACAGGCTGTTAAAAGGAAGAGATGTACCAGTGATGTGTCAGTGTCACCCCATGATAACCTTACTGACATTGAAATTGACAACACTGACAGCGGGCAGAGTGGGGAACACAGCTACTCTAAAGAACCGATCCATACTGAGAGCCGTGTAGCATGCACTGATGAAGCCTGTCGAGAAACTGTGAAGAAATTGACGGATGAGTGCACCAGATTGAGGGCTGAGGTTCATCAGCTTAGGGACAGGGCAAGCAAGTTATCTTTCCAGCAGGAGGTGTTCAAAGAAAATGATGAGATGGTCCAGGACTTAACTGGACTTCCATCCTATTCCAAGATGATGGTCGTCTTCACCTTCTTATCAGGATTCCTAAAGGCGGGACCTGGGCTGACTCCTTTTCACTGCTTTTTAATGACACTAATGAGAATGAGATTGAATCTACCTCTCCACTTTTTTACATATATATTTCACGTGTCAAAGCCTACTGTAAGTCGAATTTTTAACAGTACATTAAATGTCATGAACAGTAGGTTGTCTTCATTCATAGTGTGGCCCAGCAAGGAGCAGATTCAAATCAGTTTACCTATGTGTTTCAAAAACAGCAATTACAGAAATTGTACTTCCATAATAGATTGTTTTGAAATTTTCATTGAGAAGCCTAAGAACATGAGAGCGCGAGCACAAACTTATTCACAGTACAAACATCATAATACTGTTAAGTATTTGATCTCGATAACACCACAGGGAATCATATCATTTGTTTCTACTGGCTGGGGGGGGGGGCGAACAAGTGATAAGCATCTGACTGAAAACTGCGGCTACCTGGAAAACCTGTCACCTGGTGATGTCGTCTTGGGAGATCGAGGGTTTACCATAGGAGATGCTGTGGGCTTGTACAGTGCTCTGCTCAAATTACCTGCCTTCACTAAAGGGAAACAGCAACTGCACCCAAGTGAACTTGAAACTACAAGGGGACTAGCAGCTGTTCGAATCCATGTGGAACGCGTCATTGGTCTTGTAAGAAACAAGTACACAATTTTGCAAAGCACAATACCAATCTCTCTTTGCCAGACTACAATTCCAGGAGAACTTACATCTCTGGACAAGATGGTCAAAGTCTGCTGTGCTTTGTGTAATATTTGCCCATCTGTTGTGCCCTCAGAATAGAGAGTAACATTGTGTTCCCAGTGTAATAATATGAATTGTTGTTCGTTTTTATACAATTCTGTTTTATATTTGCAATAAAAAAAACAGGTTTCAGTAAACTACATTGCTTTTATTCTATTCATTGTTAATTATTCATAAAAATCAAATAATTCATAAAATAAGGTATATTACAACTTCATTAAATCATGGTAAAAAAAAAAAAGTATATACTTCAGTAACCGTCAAATATTATTTTAGTTTGTAATGCACAAGTTTCATGGAGATTATGTTGAAAGGACGCTGATGTAAATAAGGGGTGAAACTGATTAATCAAAAAACTTTTGTAAATATATACACGTCAAATAACTACACGTTTTCTTCTGCACTCCACACATTTCCATGTCTTCGGTACCCTGCTCAATTTAAGGCAAGACTTGTGAAAGTGCTTCCGCGTACATTGTCCAGATGTGCAGGTGATGTCATCTGTGTCACAAGGTTTACCACAGTAGCATCCCATTTCAGATGGCTGTTCAGTGGTTGTAGTGTGTGTGGGAGTATGGCGTGGAGCTGTATACCATTTTCCCAGCAGCTCTGGTAGTACTCTAGTCTTGATGAATTCAACCACTTTGAGGTAAGCATTGTGGAAGAAAACAGGATCATACTTGATCCGCTGGATGAAAAACTCCTGCGGTGTCCATACAATAAAGTCACAGTAACTCACCATGGAAACATGCATCTGAACTTGCACTTGATACATGAACTTGTGGTCAGTCTTAAGCTCCATTGTCCCATCCTCTCCTATGCATAGACAGAATGATGAATCTCTGCAGCTTTCGTTGAGTGAACGGTCCCTGCTGTTGAATGGGCATTTTATCTCCAGGACGCCGTCACCATGGCAAGTGCATGTTACCATGCCGTCGGGTGATGCTCCAATCCAGGGTAGGTCTGGGTTGATGATGAATCCAGATGCTTTAACCTGGAATGTATGCACAATATATAGATAAACAGTAAATAAATATTGATAGGCTGTACTTGTATTAATTGTTGACAGACCTGGAAGTCTCCATGGTGATCTTGCATCATAGATGTATAGTGTGCCCTTGCTCTTTCCTCATTCACTTGACCCCATCTGACAAAAATTTAAATACAAACTGTTTATTAAAATGTATTTGTCAGAATGACATTTACTGCCTATCAACATTTACCTTAAAGGTAAGTATCCCTCATGTTGTTTCAAAGCTGTATGAATTTCTTTCTGCTGCTGAACAGAAAGGAAGATATTTAGAAGAATATCAGTAACCAGAGAGTTTTTGGGTCCCATTGACTTCCATAGTATATTTTTTTCCTACTATGGAAGTCAATGGGACCCAAAAACTGTCTGGTTACTGATATTCTTCTAAATATCTTCCTTTCTGTTCAGCAGAAGAAAGAAATTCATACAGGTTTGAAACAACATGAGGGTGAGTATATGATGACAAAATTTTCATTTTAAAAGTGAACTTCTCCTTTAAGGTGTTGCACTCTGACCGCAAAACTGTCATAAATGCCTTTATGCTTCTAATTTGCTTGTAAACTGCTTCTCCTCATTTACTTGTATTGAATGGCTAAAGAGAGTACATCATGGCAAGTAACCATGTTTAAAGGACAACTCCAGTGAAAAATGAACCTTGGGGTAATTAACACATGGTTACCGAGTCGATCGTTCCCTGGGGTGCGTTTTCATGATAATCGAATGTAAAGAGTTTTATTTATAAAAACAGATTAGCTCATAACACTAGTATATGGGGCAGAGAGTAAGTAAAACTAGTCGAGCCACGAACGCCGTGCTACGTTAGATTTCACAAACGTAATTCCTATCGACCATCTCACGTAGCAGGGCGTTCGTGGCTCCACTAGTCGAGACTGTTTTCCAAGATGGCTCCTGCCTGTAAATGCGTAATGTACTGGCTTTATAAAGTATCTTCTTATTAAACTGTCTGTACACTTACAAAGTTCTCCATGCTTCGTTTTGCATGTAGGGACCCTCATTATGCTACCGTGTTAGTGTGAGGCTATTTTGAGCCTTGTTAGTGGTATTAACTAGCGATTTATTTTTACTTACACTCTGCCCCCATATACTAGTGTTATGAGCTAATCTGTTTTTATAAATAAAACTCTTTATATTCGATTATCATGAAAACGCACCCCAGGGAACGATCGACTCGATAACCATGTGTTGATTACCCCAAGGTTCATTTTTCACTGGAGTTGTCCTTTAATTGTGCTTTATTCTATTTACCTTGTTGCCTCAGTGGAAAACTGAGATGAGCGTGGATAGCAAATTCTTTTGATCAAGGATACCGGTCTGTTTGCTTTGGCTGCCTCGTAGAATACTGACCCTGTGACTCTCCCTGCCCTTTGATCAAACCATACCCTACTGTTACTCTGCTCCCTGGTCTCCTCCTCAACTACCAAACACTGGAGAAAGGTTTGTTAGTTATTTAGTCAATTATCTAGATAGTCATGAATTTAAACTGCACAGGTAGAAATATTAGTAGTAATTAGTTGGTAACGTTTTTATACTTGCCTGTTGCTGTGTCAGATGTAGGTTATCAAAGACCTTGGCACTCTCAACCAGTAGCGTGGGCAAGTCCATCTCCAGCCAGGTGCTTGAATATATGTTTGACAGAGGAGTGGGCAAGTCCAGCTGCATCACCTTTGGCGTGTACCTGCAGTGGTGGAAGATGTATTCAGATATTTGACTTGAAAAAGTGATAGTCATAATTTACTCACCCTCAAGTTGTTCCAACCTTTTATACATTTCTTTCCTCTGCTGAACACAAAAGATGATATTTTAAATAATGCTGGTAACCAGACGGTTGACGGTAGCTACTGACTTCCATAGTATTTTTTTTTTCCTACTATAAAAAGTCAATAAGTGCCATCATCTGTTTGATTACAAACATTCTTTAAAATACATTTTTGTGTGCATATGCAAGATGTTGTAAGCATGATATTGTATATCAATTTATACAGGTTCGAAACAACTTGAGGGTGAGTAAATGATGACAGAATTTTCATATTTGAGTGAACTATCCCTTGAAAAAATACCATAGTAAAATATGTTGTGTCAAGTAAAACTGAGACAAAACTCAGGTATATACTTCATAAAAGTATCATATGCATTATGTTATTGGATGCACTTAGTTATATTTCAACACGGTGTACCTGTGGGAGTGGCCCTCGATGACAGAAAGGATGGCACTTTTCTTTGGCTTTGACTCTTGCATTTCACTGTGATGAAGCATCTCAAAAAACACCCTGCACTCTTCATCTGATGGTGTAATGTCAGGAAAACCAGGGCCTTGAACATGACGGGGCTCTTGTTTATGACAGAAATTGATGTTACGGAGCTCTGCATATTGGACACCTCGGACAGACTACATACTTGGCTGGGCCCATGCACAGGGCTTCTGGGTGCAAGCCTGCCCATTATTGACATCAACAGAAGCCAAAACACAATACATTAGAGCTGCTGCATGAGAGCAAACCTCTCCTAAACCAGCCTTACAGGTACAATGAGCCATGAGAACAGTCCCATCTTCCTGTACTGTTATCCAGGGGTGTGTTGGTGATACACTGAGGCTTTGTGAATGCTTCACCTGGAAATTTAATAAAAGTAAAATTACTTTTAATTTCACATTATTATTGCATATTACAGGTTAGCTAGCTAAATTAAAACATGCAGTTTACAATTGGAACACGTATAACGTCATTCTAGACAGACTGATCTCATGAAATGGCGTATGTATGACACGCCAATTCGTATTTCCATTTTTGGCGTGTTATCAACACGCATAATCGCTTTTCAGCGTGTTTATCAACGCCGTTGATTTACCTTACATTACTGTATATAAATATATATGACCTACCCCAACCGCGTCCCTAAACCTACCCATCACTCGGGTTAATACCATTTATGAGTGTTCCCCTACCATCCTAGGAAAAAAAATATTGCTCCCCAGATGTAGATATACATTTTCCTCCGTTTCGCTCGGACATTTAACGGCGTACACATACACGCGGAATCACTCTGACGTTTAACGGCGTACACATACACGCGCGTGGACATACACGCGGAAAGCTCAAAATGCGTATAAATAACACGCCACTTGACTTGAAAGTGGCGTGTATGTTTACGCAAAGTCATGATGTCATGTTGCTATTTTTACATTACTAAACTTAGTTATATGTATGGCTGAATGATGTTGTTGTTACCTGCTTCAGTATGCTAAACTACTGCTCACTGTTTCTGCCTTAAATTAATACATTGTTTAAATTAATAGATTATTCTAACTGCGTGATTTGTAAACATTTCTGAAATGCATAACTTGGACCCTCTAAATTGTAATGTAGACCCATGCATTTTCTGTAAAGCTGCTTTGAAACGATATTGTGAAAAGCGCTTTACAAATAAATGAGAATTGAAAATAAAGGTGTCCAAACCTCATTAATAATACAGGAGATGTGCTTTACCGACATTATTAGCAATTCAGTTCAGCGATTACTCGTGTAACGTTAATATCACTTACCCGTCCTGTTATCAAGAACATTTTCTTCATCTCCAGATGATAGATTTTGGGATCATTAACCCATCCCGAAGAGACCCCATGCCTTGAGAGCTTCGCCGGTGTATGGAGAGGGATTGTGGACGAGGTAGATATAAATATCAGCAAACGTCAAATCTGGCAAGTTTTTACAAGACTTTAGTGGAGTCAGCAGTTCGTTTGGCAGTAAATAAGGATCTATACCTAAAGTATCTATTTTATTTAAATACCGTTGCTTTTCGTCTGTAGTGAGATGTGCTATTTTAGTGTGCGACATCTTTCCAATCACACCAGGGAGAGGCTAGGTCCTAAAGATGGCGGCCACAACAAAAAACCCATGAATATTATATGAATTGAAATTAAATATAAATCATGTAATATATTTATTTAATGATTATATTAAATTACAATTAATATTAACCTTTGCTTTTAAATTTATATATATATATGTATTTTATATATATATATATATATATATATATATATATATATATATATATATATATATATATACACACACAATTAAAGCTTGCATGCGCACACACACACACACACACATATATATATATATATATATATATATATATGTATATGTATATAGTCAGTGAATTAAACCCGCGTGACTTTCAGGTGCACTTCAGAGTTAATCGCAAACCCTGGGTCAAACCAAAAGCTCGACATTTAGAATTGTTATGCTTAGCTCAGTACGCTTGTGCACATATTCACAGCTTAGCTGCAGCAGGCATTCCCTCAGCATGACGTAGTTGGAATTAAGGTTCCCATTGTCACTCTCACAGATAGAAGCAGACAACGATTATAAACAATCAACATAGTTTATTTGCTAGATGTAATGTATACAGGAGCTGATCATAGAAATGGTAGGCAGTTCAATCAGTTTGCGTGAATGGTACTTATCCGTGCTGGTGATGGTGGAAGGGATCCGGGCTGGTGATGATAGTGGATGGTGCTGGTTGAAGATGAAGGAGGAAGACGAATGGCAGACTGGACAGAGACAGGAACAGACGAAAACAGGATACTCCGATGAGCAATACTAGGAGGGCAGGTAGTTAAACACTCTGTGAGTATCAACAGGTCTGTGAACCAGTCAAAGACGAGACCAGACAATGAGGGACCAGAAGGTGAGTGTATTTAACCAGATGAGGATGATGAGGGCTGCACGATACTGGGAAAATATGCGATATGCGATATTGTTGTTGAGTATTGCGATAACCATATTTCTTGCAATATAACATTTCCCTAGCCTAGAGAAGTGCTATTTTTATTAAGTTTTTTTTATCATTTATATATGTAATGATCATACTAAAATAAACAGGTAGGCTAGTAGATATTCTTCTGATATTCTTTTTGCGTGTGCAAATTCGTTATTTCAAATGCAGGCGCGCGGCAAGCCCGCTCAAAATGAAAGCACATTTTTCCAGGCCCGCCTATGCCACGACGAGATGAGAACATCTCAACTTTTCAGAATTCTGCAAGCTCACGCATGTGATGACCTGCATTTATGACACGTCTTCTTAATTGAAGCCATAATATTGCCATAGTACAGACGTACAGTTCTTTTTAGGCACAGTTTCTTTGCTGCTGTCATTTTCCTCGCTTGTCTCTACTCCCGCCATTAGTTTTTATTTTCCACTCTCTGCTCTGAGCCACTAGGACCCGATCTAGCCAATAGCATAATAGCACCTACTGGGGAGGCGGGTATAAAGATAGTAAGATAGTAATATAGATAGTAATGCCCCATTTGATTGGTCGAATTTGGATAAACAACCTATGCATGCATGCATCACACAAATGGCATGTCTCCTTGGCACATAAAATAAATGCAATTTATCGCACCTCTCTGCGATACGGATATCGCATATGCTGTTATCGCGATAACGATAATTTTTCAATATATTGTGCAGCCCTAGTCAATACAATGATGCAGCATCGAGTTTCCTCGAAAGGGAATGTCTTGGGGTTACATACTGTACTACGTACTGTACGGGAATGAGACACTGTGTCACCTTGCCTCGGCCATACCTGCACATTTCCTTCAGACAATAAAGCTGATGACATCTAATGCAGGCACCATTATATATTACATACTTAACCCTAAGACATTTGACTGAATAAGCCGTACAATTTCCTTCATGCTCTATTTTTAGTTGTCAGGAGAATAACATCTCTTTCCAGTTTTGTTTTCACACAGATGCTTTAACCCTCTGGGGTCTGAGCTGTTTTCTGGGCCCTGGAGGTGTTCTGACATGCTCTGACATTTGTGGTTATTTCTGTTACTTGTGACATTTTCATGGCTAAAGTCTAATTACACTGTATTCAGCACAAACTCTGCTACAATAATATATCAGCAGCATGTATGTAAAAGTTTGTAGTTTTGAGATAATGACATTTATGCATGGTTTGTGAAAATACAAAAAAAAATTCTCACTGAAATAAGGCCATGAAACCCATACTGATTATTTCTTCACAAGACTTTTGAAAATTGCATGACGTAGCCTAGAATATTTGCTCTAAAACTATGTGAAAATCACCCTGACTGCTCATTCAGAGAAGACAATATATTGATTTAAAATTTTTATGACGTGTTTTGTGTGAGAAAGCTTTATGCGGAGGTCATTAACCCTCTGGGGTCTGGGGTGTTTTTGGGGTCCTTGAGATGTTCTGACATGCCCTGACATTTGTGCTTTTTTCAGTTGCTTATAAACATATTAATGGCAAAGGTGTAAATTCACTATATATAGCACAAACAGGACTTCCATAATATGTGAGCCACATGTATGTACATGTTTTCATTTTTGAGAGAATAACGTTTATGCATGGTTATCGAAAAAACTAAAAATTAAAGTTTCTGAAATAAGGCCACAAAACACATACTAAATATGTGGCAATAAGACTTTTGACTAATGGATTTCATCACCTAGTGTTTTTTCTTCAAAATGATATGAAAATCATCCTGCCTAATCATTCACAAAAAACCGATACATTGATTTTAGTTTTGTGAAACACTTTTAGTTTGGAAAGCCAATATGCGGATGGGGCGTAAACGCTCCAACAGCATCATGCATATTTAGTAGTTCACACCTGGTGAGTCTACGTCCCTGCATACTTAATGAGCCATTCATTCAGGTGTGTCACCTATAGCTAACTTAAATATACAAGCTTCATAAAAATGATCATTCTAGGAGAAAATTTCAGATGGCATTTAGAGGCTTTTGCATCTGAACTCTTCATATATACACACACACATATATATATGCATGCACATACATACTTTATAATCTTTTCAAAACTAGTCAACGTCTTTCAAAACTAAAGTATACATTTTATCATACGTATTTCAAAGTAAAGGATTCATTAGTTAGTTGATGACTTTATTTTTGACAAAACACAGTATATATTCCTCATCTCAGTATAGCAATAGAGTTTGCTAAAAGCTGTTCATTCAATACAGCAGTATTTGAAAATATTTTGTAAAATTACATTTATATTTGCATTTATGTCAAAACCTAGACACTTTTAAACATCAAAAGGACATTTATTAATATGTATTCGTGTCAAAATGACAAATAAACAGATTTTCCTATTCAATTTTGCATGGAAACGCTTCCAAGACGCTTGCGTGTCGCGTGAAAAATAGGCGTCGGTTCTATTTCTAGAATGCACGCGTTTTCCACGCGGCTCGTGCCGCGCCTGAGACGCGCGTCTCACACAGGCAGTATGCAAACTCTAAACTGTTAACATGGATGGGAGCCGAAATAAAAACGGACACGCCACGCAGCTGAAACGCTTACGCCACGCATCCAGTGTTTCACCGGCCTTATCCAGCGGATGTGGGCGTTTCACAGGTTTGTATGGATCGCCTCACATTTGCGTTTGAATAGCGCGGTCTCCGTAGGCGGAGTCACATTAAAACTTAATTAGCTGAGATGAGAACGACTGACATCTCTCTCTTTACATACATATTATATAAACTGTGAATATTTGTTTTTTATAAAAATTACTTCATTTGAAAGAAGAGAATTCAAGCTTCATGCCTGTGTGACTGTATGCCTGTTTGACTGAGTATTCGCTGAGTTACAGTTCATTTTCGGACGCGTTTCAGAATTGACTTCACTGACGGAGAGTAGGCAGAACTCGCATCATGTTTATTTTTCTTTATTTGGCGAAAAGCACAACACTTTGTTTTTATTATGAGCATACACAAAAAAAATACACACTAAACAGGATCGATTGATGTATAACACAAGCATATAAGATAAAAATTAATATTTTTTTTTGATTTTTTTTTTGCACTCATACGGAAAAAAACGAGCCTATCGCGCCGGCGCGATAGCCGACCTCAGGGGGTTAATATGTAAGGATTTTCACACCTGAGAAAGACAAAGACCCTCCCCTAATGGCCCTATTAGGAGCTATCAGGCCCTGTCATTCTGAGCAACCTTTCACAAAGAATGAGGAGATTTAAAAAAGAATGGCTTTTAGATTGTTTGGATTTATTTACAACACAACATAATCCAAAGATACACAATAAATGACAAAAAAGCACTTATTGAAAACAATCATCCAAAGACAGAGACCTTTCTGCCATTCCTAAAAACATTGTACATACCTTTCATTTCCAAGATGTTTGATTTTCACTTTACCATGTTCATGTACAGAGACTCGTGTGAATGTTGAAGTCAGCAGGACTCAGTGGCATCTGGGCCCTGAAAGAAAAAAAAAAGTGAACATACTGATATCAAGAGAAAGGCCTGCACGATTTTTGGGAATACATTTTAGATTTTTCTGGTTAAAATTGCTTTTTAAAATTCACAGAATACACACACACACACACACACACACACACACAAATGTTTCCAACAATATATAATATAATGAAAACCAGGTGTGTTGTGCCTTGTAGGCATAGGCTATGCGCAGTGCTGCATAAAATAATAACAATAACCTATAGCAGCCAATAAATCTTCCAAAAGATTTCAGTAACAACTAAGCTAGAGAAAAATATATTGATTATCATGTTACTTCAAATGTTTCCATTCATTTTGATGATATGAAATTAGCTAATAGTAAAAACATGAAGCTGTTTGGTGCGGCGATCGCGATCCAAAATAAGATACATTCAAACGCGATCGCGCTCAAATATAAAACATTATGGTTACCATATACATATCTACGTTTGAGCAGATATCCACAAACACAGTAACAGTAAACACGGGTCTAAATATTATAATATTCACCATATCTAGCAACAGTTCAACTGCAATGTGAAATTTATGCAACAATAACAAACTAATATGTAAGAATTTCTTACCTTACATCTTTCTTGTCTTCAAATCGCGTTCTTCTTCTTCTGATGTAAATCCAACGTAAGCTCACGGCGCGTCTTTCAAACTCGACGAAAAGCAGAGACTTGTGAAGTGTTTTGGTGTTTTGTTTTTGAGGTAATGAGCGCATTCGCGTTCCATGTGGAGATTTGCATGTCAATCTCTTTTGCGCGAGTGGGCGTGGTCAAATTAAAAATAATTAGGAAGCGTTTGAGAAGCTGGACATCTTGTTGGTTTTATACAAATTACTTAAACAGAGAATATTTGTTTTCAGTTTGAATCCGATCATTTAAAAGTACACATATAAATGTTTATAAAGGTATATGGCTCATAAATATGTGACAAGTATTTGCTGAGTTTTGTTTCAGTTTATAGACGTGCTCAAGAAAAAAAAGTTCACTGCGACGGAGAGGCAGAATGCACACCCTGTTTATTTTCTTTATTTTACAAAAGCACAATGTTTTGATTTGATTGTAAGTGGACACATACAAAAGTAGAAATATCACAGATTCTTTTTTTATATTTCTTTTTTCTGTATGACCATAAATGACAGAGAAATTTAAGTTTATAGTGCTACAATGTGAAGAAAATCCCGCAAAACACGCGGGCGCGTTTGCCGACCTCAGAGGGTTAAAATTTAATTGTCTTCGATGGTTAAAGAGTAAGTAGACTAATGTATCATTGTAAATGCTTATTGCGTTCACTGAGTGAACCTTTCACTGATTGTTTACAGTTCAATGGATGTTACTTCAATAATTCACACAAAGCATCATGGGGCCTAGGAAAAGCTATGTCAATCCAACAATCAATTCCCCATGACAAAATCAAGTCTCACCCTACATTTTTTCTTGTTCGAGAAGCTGTTTCACAAATATGTCACAATAAGGAAAAAAATTGCAACTTCCATTTCATCCCAACTTTAACAAAGGTGACTGGAACGAACCACAGTGGACTTATTTGACTCTTGACCTGAGAGGTTTGTGCAAAATCTAAAAACCAAAAACTGCCACTGGGAGGTGCTGTCACATTCTTACATGCATGTTAATGGTATTATATAATGCACTTTTTCACAGTAATAGTGATGTCCGATTCGTGAACGAATTGTTCTTTTAAACCAGTTATTTTTAGTGAACCGGTCGAACTAGTACACTAAATCAGACTGAATCTTTCAAAACAGTTTGCGTCTTGCGTCAGCGCTGATCCACAAGTTACTCACTTTTGGACATGCCTGACACAGTCCCTCTGACTCGAAATAAACAATACCCCGGAGTATATGTTACTCCAGTAACTCCAACAGTTCACTGAACTGAGACATGTTGTGTTGAGAGAAGTGATGAGCATGAGCAGCTGATACTGAGCATGCACACACTACCGAACGAACAGGTACAGCGGTTCTCGGATCACCAGTACAGAACCGATAACTGTTTCTTTCGGACATGTTCGACATACTGAGAACCGATGAGCTGATGAGCTGAGCATGCGTGCAATTTTTTCAGAGGGACGAAATGCATGTTTCTTAATTGTTGAACATCAATAAGTGTAACAAAATAAAACATGTTGGAAACATGTTTATCACATAATTACTGTCTTATCACTGTATTATTTTAAAGATTGGAAACACAGTGAATGGATTGTAAAACTAAACATTTGTTATTATACTAAAACATTATTATCAGGAACAGCTAATTTAATTTCTAAGTTAATATAAATCTTTGAGGTGAACTCTTGCCAAGATTTTAAGGGTGCTTAGTAGATGTTTGTAATGTGTTAATCAAAACACAACGTATTAAACATACTGGAGACATGGGTCGACTTTTAGTTTTGTCGACTGGATTTGAGCAGTTCTCAGCACATACAGGCCTACTGCAACAGATTTTCTCGATAGACGGTCGGCGAACAATATCCAACAGGGGCAAGGCAAGGAGAGGTAATCCAGGTAAACAGCAATGATCCAAACGAGGTGCAAACAGACTCCAAAGGGCTAGGTTAAAGGTTAATCCAGGAAACACAGGCAAGAATCAGAACACAAGAAACCGTAAAGGACAAGGCAAGACTAAGATCACTGGATGCTCTGTAGAGTAGCTAACACTAGGGGAGTGCTAAACACAATACAATGCTCGGCAACAGGGAGAGAAAGTACAAGGCTTATAAAGAGTGTGAGATAGTTCTCAGGTGTGAGCATGATTAGTGGAATCAGCTGTGTGTGTCGTCAATAAAATGAATGATGGGGATTGTAGTGAAGTGCAAGAATCCATGCTGTGAGTGGGTGACCTCTGGTGGTGACCAACTGGAAGTGCATGGACCAGATTTGTGACGTTCGATACAGAGAACCGATGAGCTGGAGATACTGAGCATAGAGGACTTAAATGAGGGGCCGAATTCGGCGAAATGTACGTTTATTTAATAACAAATAAAATAAAATTGATGAAGACCAGTTTATTCACTTTATATCTTTAAGACATGTGAAACATCCACGTTTGCTCATCGCCTGTGGGGTTCATTTGCAAACCGTAAATGTAAGAAACTTATCCAAGATGATTATGACGATGATTACTATTACCATCTACTATTATCATCTATTACTAAAAGCTATTTTTTTACATTTTAAGTAATTTTGCTAATTTCATTCTAAATCACATTCTAAGAATCACCATAAACCAGTCATGCAAACCCCCTTATTCGACCCCCTTATTGCTGCTTGCAACAGTATTCTACTGTTATTGTCTTTAGTATGATAGATCATGCCTATCAATTGAAGAAAATAAAAGACGACAATTACATTTGTAGTTTTACAGGGCTTACAGAAAGATGTTTAAATATTTTTCTGTTTCTAAACAACTCAATGTTAAATAAAATGTTAAATAAAATGAATAACTTATTCAATTACTAAATTGTTAATTTATACTTGTACAGTAACATAATCAATAAACAAATCTTGTTAACTCTTTACTTAATGCATTATACTTTCTAAAGGTGTAACATAATTATTATAATGTATTATAACTGTGGTTATTACTATTCATGAGACCATACAATGCATTATAAAGTGCATTACGAGGCATAATTAATTATAAATAAATAATTATAAATTATAAATACTTTTATAATACATTATATATAAGTACATATTAAACAAACAATAAAACAAAAGCATGTATGTACAGTTTCTGATGCTGTTTAATTATTTTTTATGTAAATTAGGCCCAAATAGAGCTCAACCGAATAAAAAATGTATTGGTTTAGTGCATCAACCAATTCACATAAGAACTTTGTCATGGGGTGCCATCAGTTTCCTATAAATGAACAATTTGTCCAGCTCAGTTATTTGGCAAACTTATGTGTTCTCTCATGTCACATGTTTGATGTAGCAAAAAGGGAAAAACACGGCCCAAGTACAGATTCAATGGGCTTATGAAACTTTATTTTCTCATCAACTCACCAAATATGCCTTCACTAGTTTTTCAAGGTCTTAATTCAAGTAGGTGCACAGAGACTTGATGACACAGGCTCTTCGGGTATGTATGGTGTCATCCTGTGGGGTGGGGACAAGATCAACTCAAACATCAGTGGCGGCACAGCTTAAGAGTACTGTTTGGGAAGAAAATGCCAAACTACATCTGTCTTTCCCATTTGCATTACGAATGACTATTAAAGCCATTTATAAATACAAACCTTGGAGATGGTATCCATGATCTGTGTGATTTTCTTTCTTCCCTGATTGCCCGCCTTTTCTACTGAAGATCTCCATCAATCGTGGTGAGTACCGGTCAAGCTCAGCAAAGAACGTAGATAGCAGTGGTACAGTAGAAATCCGCAAGAACTCCCTATCAATCAGAAAATACATTGACAATGCATTTGTGAACTCTCATCATAAACCTGATGTGATAAGATCTGCACCTCTTTCACACTGAAGAGAGCTGATTGAGCATTTTCTCAATCACTACGTGGTCATTGTTTCTTTTTTTAATTTCTGAAAGCATTACGATTCTCTCCTGCTCCAGACTGTCAGCAGTTTCTCCTTTTGGATGCTGTGGACAGTAATTAACTAAGGCTCGTTTTGGTTCTTCACATTCAATGCTGCTAGACTTCTTTTGTTCTTTTGTCATTTTTTGGACTTGTTCTTCAGTGAATTTATCTCCACCTCAGCACACCCCAGGCCTCTTAGTTTGGTCCATAAGTTTGCCATTTTATACTTCAGGCTAATCTTCCAGCCGTAACAGCCATTGAAAGACCCCTGTTCTCTTAGTCAATGATGTGTTTTGACAAGAGCTTCTGCAACATCATTCAGATCATTGTCACTAGGGTAGGCTTTGAACTTAATGATTACTAATGGTCTCTCCAAAATGTGTCATTTTAGTTTTGGTGAAAGTTTCAAAAGAGTTGCATTTGTTTTGTAGTCAGCGTTAGCCTTCTTAAGTTCAAGTTCTGCATCATATTTGAAATGCAGGATAGTAAAAACACTTGGCCAGACCCACTGCCTTGCAGATGCAGCTAAATCTTGAGATGTAACGGGTTCTGTTTCACCCTAAGAGAAGATTGAGCATTCTGTTGGGCAGAGATGTGTTCTTGCATCATCTTCTTTTGCATTACTTTGCAAATAGATGACTTTAAGACTTGCTTTAACTTGTATTTCACAGATTTCTGACAGATTTAGGTATTAATTTCCAAAATCTGCATCTTGATATTGAAGACGAATATCTTGCTGTAATCCAAAACATGTCTTTATTGTCTGGCACAATTCCTTTATGGAGTCTGGAAGTCCCCTTGGCAGAACAAGCTTCCTGGCATCATCATCACCAACTATGATTCTCAGTCTAATAGGCTGAGTCATTGTGTAGATCTAAATATTAAAACAGACAATAGAACAAAATTTAAATCTTAAACTAAAGAGACAATTAGACAGAAGTGTGTGTTTTATATCTCAAATATAAAATTGTGTCTGGTCAAACAAACAAAAAAAGTATTTTTTTTCAAATATTTTGTAACTGTGTAGTTTATAGACCAGGGGCCTCATTTATAAAACTTTGCGTAGGATTTGCATCAGAAGTGGTGTACGGATGAAACATAGGACGTGCGTACGCACAGAAATATTCGGATTTATAAAACCGTGCACACGCACATCCTACGCAGTTTTCCCTTAATAAATCACAATCAATTCTAAATGTAGCGCAGCTTTTGCGGCCTCATGTCACGCCCATAGTTGCCCATAAATAGTCCGTGAAACGCCCACAAGTTAAAGGGGGGGTACAATGGTGTTTCATGTATTCAGAGTTGTTTACAGTGTTAAAGAGATAGATTCTCATGCTAAACATGGGCAAAGTTTTAAAAAAATATTTTGGACGAATAACGGAGAATTTCTATGCTGAAAATCTTACTTCCGGGTTGGTACAAGTTTCGGCTGTTTTTTTTTAGATCGTGGATCTAATGACGTAGATCAGAGTGCAACTCCTTATATGAGCATTTCTCTCGGAAAAGCTCGCCCGCGAGCACGTCGACTAGAGGAGAGCGAGACCGCGCACATCAACGCGCTTCAACAGGAAATCATCGGCAGCGCTGCATAGGATTTGTTCAAGAATGTCTCCAAAAAAGTGTGTATTTGGATGTGAGGGAAAGCTTACCGTGTTCAGTTTTCCAAAGAACCCAGTGTTACAGGAACAGTGGATGCAGTTTGTTTTTCCGGGGCAGCAACGGAGTGTAGGAAGTGCGGTTGTGTGTTCTGGTCGTTTCAGTGACGAATGTTTTATTAACAAGGCTCAGGTCGACGCTGGATTTGCAAATCGTTTGCTATTAAAACGTGGAGCGGTCCCAGTGATAAAAGACCCCATTCATGTAAGTACAACTGGATCAGATTTCTGTCTTTTGCTGGAAATCAAGTACTACCGCTTGACTCTATAGCTCCGCCTCCAGGACCTCGGCTTTTTCCGGAGAGAATCGGAAAGCTGTATTTTTCTTTTCTAAATATAATAAAACTAAACACTTTTTTGAGATATTAAGGATGCACTACTACTCTATAGGTACTCAAGATTAACATGAGATTAGGTGAAACTGTGCATGTTATGTACCCTTTAATATTCATCGATTGCGAAATCATGGCAAACACAGAGAGGAAAACCAAGAAACGTAACTTCACTCAATGTGAAGTAGAAATTATCGTTGGCGAGGTGGAAAAAAGGAGTAAAATGTTGTTTGGAGGGCACAGTGTGGGCATTACTAATGCCAAAAAGGCACTTAAGTGGCAAAAGGTTGCAAACGCCGTTAATGCTGCAGCCTCACAACCTCGGACCGTGGCCGAAATAAAAAAGAAATGGTCGGACATTTTATTACCATCTGTAACGGTCACCAGCTGGTGTGCCCTTGAGAGCCACCAGAGGGCACTCCACATAAGACTATTATCACTCACAAACTACATTTCCCATAACTCACTGCCCGGACTCATCATCACTTCACCTGTACCTCATTCACTGATTGCATTCACCTGTGTCTCATCATCCTGTTAGTCTCAGTCTATTTATACCATGTTCATTCATTCACTCACCGCGAAGTCTTGTTTAAGTGTTACACTGCATTACTGAGCATTCTCCTGGTTGTCTTGTCTCTTGGTTTTGGTTATCTTGCCCTGTTTCCTGGATTACTCTCTTGCCTCTGGTCCCTGGATTACTCTCTTGCCTCTGGTCCCTGCCTGTTTTGTTTGTTTGTCTGTTTCTTTGTTTTGACTGCCTGCCTGTGTATGACCCTTGCCTGTACATTGGATTACGCCTCTGGATTGCCCCATACAATAAAGCTGCGTTTGGATCCTCTACCTTCGTGTCTCGGAGCAGTTCGTAACAGAAGACTTCGCCAACATAGATCCAGCAGCTATGACCTCCAGGAATCCAGCAGTACGGATCTCGCCTGATCTTCCCAGCATGAGCCGGGAGTTTGCTGGACAGATCGCGGCCTTGGCCCTGGATAGCCTCGATCTGTTCCAGTACACCTGGGGGTTTGTTCCTCTCGCTGCCTCTTGCTCTATAGGTGACGAAGCAATTAAGGTGTGTTACCGGCTGGGGCCTAAGGAGGTCGACCCGAGGGAGCTCCCCGATCTCTCCGGTCTGGATTGGAGAGAGGCACTCTCCAGATGTCTGGAGAGCTTCCTTCCGTGGCACGCCATGTCACAGCCTGCACTTCACGCCAGTCCAGCCGAGCCCGCACTTCACGCCAGTCCAGCCGAGCCCGCACTTCACGCCAAATCTGCCGAAGCCAAGGCAGTATGCGTCATGCCCGCCGCCCCTGAGACTGAGAGCGTCATGCCCGCCGCCCCTGAGACTGAGAGCATCATGCCCGCCGTGCCTGAGACAGCAAGCGACATGCCCGCCAAGCTAGAGCCTTCACCGCTGGTCCCGTCCAGCACAGAGCCCTCTTCACCGCTGGTCCCGTCCAGCACAGAGCCCTCTTCACCGCTGGTCCCGTCCAGCACAGAGCCCTCTTCACCGCTGGTCCCGTCCAGCACAGAGCCCTCTTCACCGCTGGTCCCGTCCAGCACAGAGCCTTCTTCACCGCTGGTCCCGTCCAGCACAGAGCCTTCACTGCTGGTCCCATCCAGCACAGAGCCCTCTTCATCGCTGGTTCCATCCAGCTCAGAGCCCTCTTCGCCGCTGGTCCTGTCCAGCACAGAGCCCTCTTCATCGCTGGTTCCGTCCAGCTCAGAGCCCTCTTCGCCGCTGGTCCTGCCCAGCTCAGAGCCCTCTTCGCCGCTGGTTCCGTCCAGTTCAGAGCCCTCTTCATCGCTGGTCCTGTCCAGCTCAAAGCCCTCTTCATCGCTGGTCCTAACCAGCTCAGAGTCCTCTTCGCCGCTGGTCCTACCCAGCTCAAAGCCCTCGCTGCCGCTGGTCCCGTCAAGCTCAGAGCGCGCTGATCCTGATCCAGAGACTGAGCTTCACGTCACTTCTGCCGATCCAGAGACTGAGCTTCACGTCACTTCTGCCGATCCAGAGACTGAGCTTCACGTCACTTCTGCCGACCCAGAGACTGAGCTTCACGTCACTTCTGCCGACCCAGAGACTGAGCTTCACGTCACTTCTGCCGACCCAGAGACTGAGCTTCACGTCACTTCTGCCGATCCAGAGACTGAGCTTCACGTCACTTCTGCCGATCCAGAGACTGAGCTTCACGTCACGTCAGCCGATCCAGAGACTGAGCTTCACGTCACGTCCGCCCGTCAAGAGTCTCGTCCCGCCGAGACTGAATCTGTTCCTGAGCCTGAATCTGATCCTGATACTGAGCCTGAATCTGTTCCTCTTCCTCTTTCTGCGCCTGTGTCTTCGGACAAGATGGCCGACTCCACGCCTGTGTCTTCGGACAAGATGGCCGAATCCATGCATGTGTCTTCGGACAAGATGGCCGACTCCACGCCTGTGTCTTCGGACAAGATGACCGAAACCACGCCTGTGTCTTCGGACAAGATGGCCACCGCCGAGCCAGTGTCTCAGGACAAGATGGTCACCGCCGAGCCAGTGTCTCAGGACAAGATGGTCGCCGCCGAGTCAGTGTCTCAGGACAAGATGGTCTCCGCCGAGCCAGTGTCTTCGGACAAGATGGCCGCCGCTGAGCCGGTGTCTGTTCCTGAGCCGGTGTCTGTTCCTCAGCCGGTGTCTGTTCCTGTCCCTGAGCCTGAGCCGGTGTCTGTTCCTGTCCCTGTTCCTGTGCCATGGCCGCCTGAAGGGTCGTCTCCTCCCTGGCCGCCTGAAGGGTCGTCTCCTTCCTGGTCGCCTGCACTGCCTGCTCCGCCCTGGTCGCCTGCACAGCCTGAGACACACCTGTGTCTCATCATCCTGTTAGTCTCAGTCTATTTATACCATGTTCATTCATTCACTCACCGCGAAGTCTTGTTTAAGTGTTACACTGCATTACTGAGCATTCTCCTGGTTGTCTTGTCTCTTGGTTTTGGTTATCTTGCCCTGTTTCCTGGATTACTCTCTTGCCTCTGGTCCCTGGATTACTCTCTTGCCTCTGGTCCCTGCCTGTTTTGTTTGTTTGTTTGTTTCTTTGTTTTGACTGCCTGCCTGTGTATGACCCTTGCCTGTACATTGGATTACGCCTTCGTGTCTCGGAGCAGTTCGTAACACCATCCATTTGATTGCATCTGACAAGCTACAGATGTGTTATGAGGATGAATTGCATAACATGCCAATATTATTGCAGAACATATTTCACTTTTCTTTTTGCAAATATGGGTTAATTTGCATTTCTGTTGTAATCTTCGTTTGATTTTGTTTGTTTTACACTGCAGATCGATCAAACGGGTGTTCATGTAGGCTGTTAATTGTAAGACTTTCTTTGTGAAGTCTTCATGTTATTTATGAGAGGCAGTACTGCCATTTCTTTTACACAACGGTCTACAGTTTCACACACTTTCACACTTCCATCTGCCAACGGTGTCGCCATTTCTCATTTCACCTGTTTTTGTGCGTACGCCTGGGTCAGAGTTTGCGTGAAGGACCGCACGTTTTCCCGTCAAGTTTGCTTTTTATAAATACCAATTATTGCGTAGAGAGTGGCGTACGCCTTCTTTTGTGCGTACGCAACGTTTATAAATGAGGCCCCAGATCTGACAGGACACTACCTGCAGGTGTAAAAATGTAAGGCTCATTACGTTGCCATAGAAGACACAGATTGAACAAAAATGCAAATGATGTTGGGCGTTTTTGTTGGTTCTGAGTCAGGGTTTTGTGCAACTGGAAAGCTTCAGGG